>NC_041382.1:55032606-55074696 GCF_002162155.2 Triticum dicoccoides
CGACACCGACACGGCACTACCCCGACATCGACACGACACCCCGACCCCCCGACCCCGAAACAGCACCCCGACCCCGACACGGCACCCCGACACCGACAGGACACCCCGACCACCGACACCTCCCGAAAAGGTGTTCTTTGGCCTTCCAGAGGCCGACGGGGTCATATATTTGTGAATTATTAGTTAGGTCATATATTTTTCGATTTTGTTATGAAAAACATCATATATAATTGTGTTGATCGTGTAGTTTTACATGTGCAATTGTTTCATCGCTGCGAGGTTTGGTGTTCGACGACCTCGCCGTGCGTTTGACGAGCTCTGCCCCTTCGTTCGTGGGTGAGCACAAATGACAAGTCCTCCTGTTGGAAATATGCCCTAGAGGCAATAATAAAAGTATTATTATTATATTTCCTTATTCATGATAATTGTCTTTTATTCATGCTATAACTGTATTATCCGGAAATCGTAATACACGTGTGAATACATAGACCACAATATGTCCCTAGTGAGCCTCTAGTTGACTAGCTCGTTGTGATCAACAGATAGTCATGGTTTCCTGGCTATGGACACTGGATGTCGTTGATAACGGGATCACATCATTAGGAGAATGATGTGATGGACAAGACCCAATCCTAAGACTAGCACAAAAGATCGTGTAGTTCATTTGCTAGAGCTTTGCCAATGTCAAGTATCTCTTCCTTCGACCATGAGAGCGTGGAACTCCTGGATACCGTAGGAGTGCTTTGGGTGTATCAAACGTCACAACGTAACTGGGTGACTATAAATGTGCACTACAGGTATCTCCGAAAGTATCTATTGTTTTATGCGGATCGAGACTGGGATTTGTCACTCCGTGTAAACGGAGAGGTATCTCTGGGCCCACTCGGTAGGACATCATCATATGCGCAATGTGACCAAGGAGTTGATCACGGGATGATGTGTTACGGAACGAGTAAAGTGACTTGCCGGTAACGAGATTGAACAAGGTATTGGATACCGACGATCGAATCTCGGGCAAGTAACATACCGATAGACAAAGGGAATTGAATACGGGATTGATTAAGTCCTTGACATCGTGGTTCATCCGATGAGATCATCGTGGAACATGTGGGAGCCATCATGGGTATCCAGATCCCGCTGTTGGTTATGACCGGAGAACGTCTCGGTCATGTCTACATGTCTCCCGAACCCGTAGGGTCTACACACTTAAGGTTCGATGACGCTAGGGTTATAAAGGAAGTTTGTATGTGGTTACCGAATGTTGTTCGGAGTCCCGGATGAGATCTCGGACGTCACGAGGAGTTCCGGAATGGTCCGCAGGTAAAGATTTATATATGGGAAGTCCTATTTTGGCCACCGGAAAATGTTCGGAAAAGGTTCTAGAAGGTTCCGGAGTGGGGCCCACCTGCATGGGGGGACCCACATGGACGTGGGTAGTGGGGGCAAGGCCCCACACCCCTGGTCAAGGTGCACCAAGATCCCCCTTAGAAGGAATAAGATCATATCCCGAAGGGATAAGATCAAGATCCCTAAAAAGGGGGGATTACAATCGGTGGGGAAGGAAATGATGGGATTTCTTTCCTCCCACCTTGGCCAACGCCCCAATGGACTTGGAGGGCAAGATACCAGCCCCTCCACCCCTATATATAGTGGGGAGGCGCATGGGAGCTATACACGAAGTTCTGGCGCAGCCCTCCCCCTCTCACAAGTACTCCTCCTCTCCCGCGGTGCTTGGCGAAGCCCTGCAGGATTGCCACGCTCCTCCACCACCACCACGCCGTTGTGCTGCTGCTGGATGGAGTCTTCCTCAACCTCTCCCTCTCTCCTTGCTGGATCAAGGCTTGGGAGACGTCACCGGGCTGTATGTGTGTTGAACGCGGAGGTGCCGTGCGTTCGGCACTTGATCATCGGTGATTCGAATCACGACGAGTACGACTCCATCAACCCCGTTCACTTGAACGCTTCCGCTTAGCGATCTACAAGGGTATGTAGATGCACTCTCCTTCTACTCGTAGTTGGTTTCTCCATAGATACATCTTGGTGATGCGTAGGAAAATTTTGAATTTCTGCTACGTTCCCCAACAGTGGTATCAGAGCTAGGTCTATTGCGTAGATTCTTTGCACGAGTAGAACACAAAATAGTTGTGGGCGTTGATGTTGTTCAATATGCTTACCGTTACTAGTACAATCTTGTTTCGACGGTATTGTGGGATGAAGCGGCCCGGACCGACCTTACACGTACTCTTACGTGAGACAGGTTCCACCGATTGACATGCACTTGGTGCATAAGGTGGCTAGCGGGTGCCAGTCTCTCCCACTTTAGTCGGAACGGATTCGATGAAAAGGGTCCTTATGAAGGGTAAATAGCAATTGGCATATCACGTTGTGGTCTTGCGTAGGTAAGAAACGTTCTTGCTAGAAACCCATAGCAGCCACGTAAAACATGCAACAACAGTTAGAGGACGTCTAACTTGTTTTTGCAGGGTATGCTATGTGATGTTATATGGCCAAGAAGAATGTGATGAATGATATGTGATGTATGAGATTGATCATGTTCTTGTAATAGGATTCACGACTTGCATGTCGATGAGTATGACAACCGGCAGGAGCCATAGGAGTTGTCTTTATTTATTGTATGACCTGCGTGTCATTGAAGAACGCCATGTAAACTACTTTACTTTATTGCTAAACGCGTTAGTCATAGAAGTAGAAGTAGTCGTTGGCGTGACAACTTCATGAAGACACGATGATGGAGATCATGATGATGGAGATCATGGTGTCGTGCCGGTGACGATGATGATCATGGAGCCCCGAAGATGAAGATCAAAAGGAGCAAAATGATATTGGCCATATCATGTCACTATTTGATTGCATGTGATGTTTATCATGTTTATGCATCTTGTTTGCTTAGCACAGCGGTAGTAAATAAGATGATCCCTTACAAAATTTCAAGAAGTGTTCTCCCCTAACTGTGCACCGTTGCTACAGTTCGTCGCTTCTAAGCACCACGTGATGATCGGGTGTGATGGATTCTTACGTTCACATACAACGGGTGTAAGACAGTTTTACACAGCGAAAACACTTAGGGTTAACTTGACGAGCCTAGCATGTGCAGACATGGCCTCGGAAGACGGAGACCGAAAGGTCGAGCATGAGTCGTATGGTAGATACGATCAACATGAAGATGTTCACCGATGATGACTAGTCCGTCTCATGTGATGATCGGACATGGCCTAGTTGACTCGGATCATGTGATCACTTAGATGACCAGAGGGATGTCTATCTAAGTGGGAGTTCATAAGATGAACTTAATTATCCTGAACATAGTCAAAAGACCTTTTGCAAATTATGTCGTAAGCTCGCGCTTTAGTTCCACTGTTTAGATATGTTCCTAGAGAAAATATAGTTGAAAGTTGATAGTAGCGATTATGCGATCAGTAGAAAGCTTATGTCCTTAATGCACCGCCCAGTGTGCTGAACCCCAACGTTGTTTGTCGATGTTGCGAACATCGGACATACACGTTTTGATAACTACGTGATAGTTCAATTAAATGGTTTAAGTAGAGGCACCAAAGACGTTTTCGAAACGTCGCGGAACATATGAGATGTTTCGAGGGCTGAAATTGGGATTTCAGGCTCGTGCCCACGTCAAGAGGTATAAGACCTCCGACGATTTTCTTAGCCTGCAAACTAAGGGAGAAAAGCTCAATCGTTGAGCTTGTGCTCAGATTGTCTGAGCACAACAATCACTTGAATCGAGTGGGAGTTGATCCTCCATATGAGATAGTGATGTTTCCCCAAAGTCATTGCCACCAAGCTGCTAGAGCTTCGTGATTAACTATAACATATCAGGGATAGATATGATGATCCTTGAAATATTCATGATGTTTGACACCGCGAAAGTAGAAATCAAGAAGGAGCATCAATTGTTAATGGTTGGTGAAACCACTAGTTTCAAGAAGGGCAAGGGAACAAAGGGATACTTCATGAAACGGCAATTCAGCTGCTGCTCTAGTGAAGAAACCCAAGGTTGAACCCAAACCTGAGACTAAGTGCTTCTGTAATAAGGGGAACAACCACTGGAGCAGCATTACCCTAGATACTTGGTAGATCAGAAGGCTGGCAAGGTCGATAGAAGTATATTGGATATACATTATGTTAATGTGTACTTTACTAGTACTCCTAGTAGCACCAGGGTATTGGATACCGGTTCGGTTGCTAAGTGTTAGTAACTCGAAATAAAAGCTACGGAATAAACGGAGACTAGCTAAAGGTGAGCTGACGATATATGTTGGAAGTGTTTCCAAGGTTGATATGATCAAGCATCGCACGCTCCCTCTACCACCGAGATTGGTGTTTGCGTTGAGCATAGACATGATTGGATTATGTCTATCGCAATACGGTTATTCATTTAAGGAGAATAATGGTTACTCTATTTTTGAATAATACCTTCAATGGTCTTGCACCTAAAGGAATGGTTTATTGAATCTCGGTCGTAGTGATACACATTTTCATGTCAAAAGATATAAGATAGTAATGATAGTACCACTTACTTGTGGCACTGCCATGTAAGTCATAATGGTATAAAACGCATGAAGAAGCTCCATGTTGATGGATCTTTGGACTCACTCGTTTTTGAAAAGTTTGAGACATGCGAACCATGTCTATTGGTGTATATGCATGAAGAAACTCCATGCAAATGGATCATTCGGACTCACTTGATTTTGAATCACTTGAGATATGCAAATCATACCACATGGGCAAGATGACTGAAAAGCCTCATTTTCAGTAAGATGGAACAAGATAGCAACTTGTTGGAAGTAACACATTTTGATGTGTGCAGTCGAATGAGTGCTGAGGCATGCAGTGAATATCATTATGTTCTTACTTCACAGATGATTCGAGTAAATGTTGAGTATATTTACTTGATGAAACACAAGTCTGAATTATTGAATGGTTCAAGTAATTTCAGAGTGAAGTAGCAGATCATTGTGAAAAGAGGATAAAATGTCTATGATATGATCATAGAGATGAATATCTGAGTTACGAGTTTTGGCACACAATTAAGACATTGTGGAAATTGTTTCGCAATTAATACCGCCTGGAACACCATAATGTGATGGTGTGTCCGAACATCATAGTTGCACCCTATTGGATATGGTGCGTACCATGATGTCTCTTATCGAATTACCACTATCGTTCATGGGTTAGGCATTAGAGACAACCACATTCACTTTAAATAGGGCACCACGTAATTCCGATGAGATGACACCGTATGAATTATGGTTTAGAGAAACCTAAGTTGTCGTTTCTTAAAAGTTTGGGGCTGTGACGCTTATATGAAAAAGTTTCAGGTTGATAAGCTCGAACCCAAAGCGGATAAAATGCATCTTCATAGGAAACCCAAAACAGTTGGGTATACCTCCTAATTCAGATCCGAAAGCAATATGGATTGTTTCTAGAATCGGGTCCTTTCTCGAGGAAAAGTTTCTCTCGAAAGAATTGAGTGGGAGGATAGTGGAGACTTGATGAGGTTATTGAACCGTCTCTTCAACTAGTGTGTGACAGGGCACATGGAGTTGTTCCTGTGGCACCTACACCAATTGAAGTGGAAGCTTATGATATTGATCATGAAACTTCGGATCAAGTCACTCCCAAACCTCGTAGGATGACAAGGATGCGTACTACTTCAGAGTGGTACGTAATCATATCTTGAAGGTCATGTTGCTAGACAACAATGAACCTACGAGCTATGGAGAAGCGATGGTGGCCCGGATTCCGATAAATGGCTTGAGGCCATAAAATCCGAGAGAGGATCCATGTATGAAAACAAAGTGTAGACTTTGGCAGAACGGCTCGATGGTCGTAAGGCTAATGAGTACAGATGGATTTCAAAAGGAAGACGGACAATGATGGTAAATGTCACCATTAAGAAAGCTCGACTTGTCGTTAAGATGTTTTCCGACAAGTTCAAGGAGTTGACTACGATGAGATTTTCTCACTTGTAGCGATGCTAAGAGTCTGTTGGAATTATATTAGCGATTACTGCATTATTTATGAAATCTTGCAGATAGGATGTCAAAACATTGTTTCCTCGACGATTTTAATGAGGAAAGGTTGTATGTGATACAACCGGAAGGTTTTGTCAATCCCGAAAGATGCTAATAAGTATGCAAAGCTCCAGCAATCCTTCTAAGGACTGGAGTGAGCATCTCGGAGTTGGAATGTATGCTTTGATGATGATCAAAAAGTTTTTGGGTTTGTACAAAGTTTATGAGAAACTTGTATTTCCAAAGAAGTGAGTGGCAGCACTATAGAATTTCTGATGAGTATATGTTGTTGACATATTGTTGATCAGAAATGACGTAGAATTTCTGGAAAGCATATAGGGTTATTTTGAAAGTGTTTTTCAATGGAAAGTCTGGATTAAGCTACTTGAACATTGAGCATCAAGATCTATAAGGATAGATCAAAATGCTTAATAATACTTTCAAATGAGCACATACCTTGACATGATCTTGAAGGTGTTCAAGATGGACCAGTCAAAGAAGGAGTTCTTGCCTGAGTTGTAAGGTACGAAGTTAAGACTTAAAGCTCGACCACGGCAGAATAGAGAGAAAGGACGAAGGTCGTCCCCTATGCTTAAGACGTAGGCTCTTCAGTATGCTATGCTGTGTACCGCACCTGAAGTGTGCCTTGCCATGAGTCAGTCAAGGGGTACAAGAGTGATCCAAGAATGGCTCACAGGACAGCGGTCAAAGTTATCCTTAGTAACTAGTGGACTAAGAAATTTTCTCGATTATGGAGGCGGTAAAAGAGTTCGCCGTAAAGGTTACGACGATGCAAGCTTGACACCTATCCGGATAGCTCTGAGTAGAGAGACCGGATACATATAATGGAGCAATAATTTAGAATAGCTCCAAGTAGAACAGTTGTTTGGAATAGCTCCAAATAGAGCGTGGTAGCTGCATCTAGGAGATGACATAGAGATTTGTAAAGCACACACGGATCTGAAAGGTTCAGACCCGTTGACTAAAACCTCTCTCACAAGCAACATGATCAAACATAAAACTCATTGAGTGTTAATCACATAGTGATGTGAACTAGACTACTGACTCTAGTAAACTCTTGGGTATTAGTCACATGGCGATGTGACCTGTGAGTGTTAATCACATGGCGATGTGAACTAGATTATTGACTCTAGTGCAAGTGGGAGACTGTTGGAAATATGCCCTAGAGGCAATAATAAAAGTATTATTATTATATTTCCTTGTTCATGATAATTGTCTTTTATTCATGCTATAACTGTATTATCCGGAAATCATAATACACGTGTGAATACATAGACCACAATATGTCCCTAGTGAGCCTCTAGTTGACTAGCTCGTTGTGATCAACAGATAGTCATGGTTTCCTGGCTATGGACATTGGATGTCGTTGATAACGGGATCACATCATTAGGAGAATGATGTGATGGACAAGACCCAATCCTAAGACTAACACAAAAGATCGTGTAGTTCATTTGCTAGAGCTTTGCCAATGTCAAGTATCTCTTCCTTCGACCATGAGAGCGTGTAACTCCTGGATACCGTAGGAGTGCTTTGGGTGTATCAAACGTCACAACGTAACTGGGTGACTATAAAGGTGCACTATAGGTATCTCCGAAAGTATCTATTGTTTTATGCGGATCGAGACTGGGATTTGTCACTCCGTGTAAATGGAGAGGTATCTCTGGGCCCACTCGGTAGGACATCATCATATGCGCAATGTAACCAAGGAGTTGATCACGGGATGATGTGTTACGGAACGAGTAAAGTGACTTGCCGGTAACGAGATTGAACAAGGTATTGGATACCGACGATCGAATCTCGGGCAAGTAACATACCGATAGACAAAGGGAATTGAATACGGGATTGATTAAGTCCTTGACATCGTGGTTCATCCGATGAGATCATCGTGGAACATGTGGGAGCCATCATGGGTATCCAGATCCCGCTGTTGGTTATTGACCGGAGAACGTCTTGGTCATGTCTACATGTCTCCCGAACCCGTAGGGTCTACACACTTAAGGTTCGATGACGCTAGGGTTATAAAGGAAGTTTGTATGTGGTTACCGAATGTTGTTCGCAGTCCCGGATGAGATCCCGGACGTCACGAGGAGTTCCGGAATGGTCCGGAGGTAAAGATTTATATATGGGAAGTCCTATTTTGGCCACCGGAAAATGTTCGGGATTTTTCGGTATTGTACCGGGAAGGTTCTAGAAGGTTCCGGAGTGGGGCCCACCTGCATGGGGGGACCCACATGGACGTGGGTAGTGGGGGCAAGGCCCCACACCCCTGGTCAAGGCGCACCAAGATCCCCCTTAGAAGGAATAAGATCATATCCCGAAGGGATAAGATCAAGATCCCTAAAAAGGGGGGATTACAATCGGTGGGGAAGGAAATGATGGGATTTCTTTCCTCCCACCTTGGCAAACGCCCCAATGGACTTGGAGGGCAAGATACCAGCCCCTCCACCCCTATATATAGTGGGGAGGCGCATGGGAGCTATACACGAAGTTCTGGCGCAGCCCTCCCCCTCTCACAAGTACTCCTCCTCTCCCGCGGTGCTTGGCGAAGCCCTGCAGGATTGCCACGCTCCTCCACCACCACCACGCCGTTGTGCTGCTGCTGGATGGAGTCTTCCTCAACCTCTCCCTCTCTCCTTGCTGGATCAAGGCTTGGGAGACGTCACCGGGCTGTATGTGTGTTGAACGCGGAGGTGCCGTGCGTTCGGCACTTGATCATCGGTGATTTGAATCACGACGAGTACGACTCCATCAACCCCGTTCACTTGAACGCTTCCGCTTAGCGATCTACAAGGGTATGTAGATGCACTCTCCTTCTACTCGTAGCTGGTTTCTCCATAGATAGATCTTGGTGACGCGTAGGAAAATTTTGAATTTCTGCTACGTTCCCCAACACCTCCTCCCCCATTAATTATTTGATCTATTCCGATGAAACTTGATAGCTAGCTATATATGTATCTTGAATCATCAGTATGCGTAACCAATATGTGTCTCCCGTTCGAAAGTGTCATAGTTATAAATATGCATGCATTTGCATATTTATAACCTTGATTCTTTCGAATTGTCCAACGCTATCCATGGACAGCCCGAGTATGTGTAGATTGGGTTCGTTTTCCCATATGCTTTGCTCCGGATCCGACGCATATATTTCGTCAGTGCCTCCCCTGTTGTTCTCCGGGTACACATCCTCTCTGTTTATTGCAGAGACGTGTATCAGGAGAACAGTGGGGAGGTGCTGCCGAAATTTTGCATCGGATCCGGAGCATAGCATGGGAAAATGAACCCAATCTACACATACACGGGTGGGATTAGGACCTATCATTACCTATTAGAGTGTAGGTTGCATGGACGTAATAAAATTGACAAAGTAGATCAACTGATGAATATATACATGGTGAATTACATATATAATTGTTGTGTGTCCAGTAGCTCTGAAAGTCAAGATGAGTGACCGTGCTTGGATGTACACCGGTCACACTGGTCAGAACAAATGGAGCGCTGAATGGTTCACAAAAACTAAGGGGTTTGTGCAAGCCGCATTTGCAAATGGCCAAAAGAAAACCTGGTGCCCCTGTTTCCGGTGCGGCAATTGGGAAAAGAAGACAGAGGCTGAAATGGGCAAACACCTGCAGAAGAGTGGTTTTACGCCCGATTATACGGTGTGGACATTTCATGGTGAGTCTGCCCAACGTGACCGAGCTGAGGTGGATCGTCGTCGCACCGACGAGCATGGTACCGGGATGGAAAACATGGTGCAAGGCTATGATGATGCTCGGGATTCGGACAAGGAGATGGAGGAATCTGCAAAGGCCTTCAATGAAATGTTGGAGTCTTCGAAACGTCCGCTCCACGAGCACACTGAGCTTTGTCAGTTGGATGCCATCTCACAAGTAATGGCTCTAAAGGCTCAGTTCAACTTGGGCAGAGAATGCTATGACGCAATTATGACAGTATTTGGACGCTTTCTACCCAAAGGCCATGTAATGCCTGCAAACCTGTACCAGTCGGACAAAATCCTCCGTGCACTGAAGATACCCTATGAGAAGATACATGCCTGTGAGAAAGGATGTACCATATTTAGGACTATGCGGACTTGAACTATTGTCCCATTTGCAAGTCTTCCAGGTATATTGTGGTAGACAACGGTATGGGTGAGAAGACACAGACCAAAATCCCCGTTAGTGTTATTCGGTATATGCCAATCGTACCAAGACTTCAACGTCTTTTCATGGTCGAAGAGACGGCCAGACAGATGACATGGCACAAAACAGGCAAAAGAACCGAACTAGATGCAGATGGGAATCTGATGATGGTACACACACCGGATGGTGTTGCGTGGAAAAAGTTTGATGAATTACATGCTGAGAAAGCGGCAGATCCGAGGCATCCTCGAGTCGGCATCAGCACGGATGGGTTCAGTGTGTTTGGTATGATGGCAGCCCAATACATTTGTTGGCCCGTATTAGTCTTTCCACTCAATCTCCCCCCGGACAGATTATGCAAAGAAAGAACATTTTCCTGACATTGATAATTCCAGGACCCAACTATCCGGGCAAAAATATGAATGTGTACATGCAGCCGCTTAAGGACGAATTGCAAGAAGCCTGGGATAATGGGTTCAAGACATACGACGCCTTTAGCAAACGGAACTTCATAATGCGTGTCTAGTACATGTACTCGACGCATGACTTGCCGGCGTATGCGCTATTCGTTGGCCGGTGTGTGCATGGAAGGTTCCCGTGCCCCACATGCAAGGGAGCTCTTGAGTTTCGTTGGCTTCAGGTCGGTCGCAAGTTTTCTTGCTTCGACATGCATAGACAGTTCCTGGATCCTCGCCATAAGTTCAGGAAAGACAACAAGAACTTCATCAGGGGTAGAGTTGTCAAAAACTCTGCACCACCTGCATTGACAGGCCAACAGACCCTGGATCAGTTAAACGCTCTCGAGCCAGATCCACAACGTCCGGGGTACTTCAAGGGGTATAATACTAAGCACGCGTGGACTCACAAAACATGCTTATGGGATCTGCCTTACTTCAAAGACCTCCTTTGCCCACACAACATCGACGTGATGCACATTGAGAAGAATATCGCCGAGGCACTTTTTGGTACATTGTTCGGCATAGATGGGAAGTCAAAGGATAATACTTAGGCTAGAGTCGATCTGGAGGCGCTATGTGATAGGCCGTTACAAAACATGAAAGAACCGAAAGGAAAGCAGAACTGGACGAAGCCAAAGGCATGGTTCAATCTTGGAAGGCCAGCTATGAGGGAAATTCTCTTGTGGGTGCAACAGCAGTTGATGTTCCCCGATGGGTATGCAGCAAATCTAAAGAGGGGAGAGAATCTTGATAAACTGAAGATATTTGGTCTCAAGAGTCATGATTGGCACATATGGATTGAGCGGGTAATGCCGGTGATGTTGCGTGGCTTCATCCCTGAGGATGAATGGCTAGTACTGGCAGAACTCAGCTATTTCTTCCGTGTTCTTTGTGTGAAAGAACTATCGCCTGGCGTGCTAGAAGAAATGGAAGAGTTGGCGCCGGAGTTGATCTGCAAGTTAGAGAAGATCTTTCCACCGGGCTTCTTTAATCCAATGCAGTATTTGATTTTGCATCTCCCACCAAGGCAAGATTGGGGGGGCGTGCAAAATCGTTGGTGCTACCCAACTGAGAGGATGCAGAAGATGCTTCGAGAAAAATGTAAAAATAAACGTAGAATTGAAGCATCAATGGCTGAGGCATTCATCACAGAGGAGGCGGCAAACTTCGTAACAGCGCACTACGAAGCCTAAAATCGTCATTTGCATAATCCGAAGCCTCGGTACAATGCTGACGAGCCTAAAAAGGGTGGATCCAACCTCAGCCTATTCAAAGGGAATCTCGCACCAGCTAGTGTTTCACATCCAGTATCTTTGGATAACGAAGAATGGCGGACCATTTCATTGTATATCTTCAACAACCTGATAGAAGTGCGGCCGTACATCGAGTAAGTTCTCGGTACATTGTTTCGCAACTTCTATTTCCTTTGAACTAGTCTTATTCCTGGATATGTCATACAGTCGATACGTCACCATATTCTCGTATGGAGCGGAGATCCAAAAGGATTCCGTCGAAGAGTATGAGCTTCTCGCAAAGCAAGGAGGTGGCTATCCCGGTTTCATCTCTTGGTTCAAACAAACGGTAATTTCTATTAGACAATTTCATTTCATTCGCTAATTTGTGCATGATGCAACAATCCTTTCATATTAAACTTGTAGGCTAATTCAGAGTCTATGGACGCCGAATTGAGACAAGTCGCTAATGGTTTTGACTATAAGGTCCGTTCATTTGACAAGTACGACATCAACGCGTATCGCTTTCGTACCTATGGCAAAGAGCTATCTATGGCCGACCGAAAGTCTACAAATTTTTGTGTATCTGCTATCGGCGAAGGAGGTACCAAGTATTATGGGAGAGTTGAAGCAATTTATGAACTTCTGTCTACGGTGAAAACCCACCGAATGTCGTAGTCTTCAAATGTTATTGGTTTCAGCCGAAGGAGACTAGAAGGACTCATGAACATATAGGGCTAGTTGAAATCAACCAAAGCACTCATTTAGATGTTCCTGATGTCTATATTATGGCTCAACAAGCGACCCAAGTATTCTATCTACCGTGGGCCTGCCAAACTAATCCAAATCTGAAAGGTTGGGATGTCGTTTATGAAGTGCCGCCACGTGCTAGACTTTCTCCCCCAAAGGAAGAGGATTATGAACCTCACATTAACCCAGACACATATGAAGGAGAATTCTTCCAAGAGACACGTCTTTCCAAAAAGCGTTTCAAGAACCACTATACTTCACCCCAAAACATTGAAGTAGACAGCGACAATGAATCCGACATCACCCCAGAGGAGGAACAAGAAGAGCCGGAACAAGAAGAGGTTACTGCTGCGGATGACCTGTCAATGCTTGATCGATTACGTCAAGGTGGCCATGCACATGTTGATGCTAGTGAACCCTATGAGCCCGTCATTGATTATAGTGATGATGATGATTATGCATTTATTGATGATACTGATCGAGATTATTAGTAGTGTCAGGTATTAAATTTTTTTATGTTGTACTTGATGATGATACACTTAAGTGATACACATATTATTATTCATGTCGGTCTTTTTTAATGTTGTACTAATTTCGTTTACTGTTTGTCATGGCAGGTGTTGAAAGATGGTCGGCGCTGGTCGGGAGCGCGCCAAGGCCCCTTCTTCGTCGGCGCGTGGTCTGAGGTCTTCCATTACAGACACACCTCTCCGCCGAGCGTTGCTGGACAGTATGGCCACACCGCCGGGCCCTTCTTCATCGACTGCGGTGCCCAGCAGGGGACGAGGTAGGAAGAGAGGAGGTGGGGCACGTGGTCGTGGGAGAGGAGGTAGGGTGACTGCTACGGTGCCTTCCTCACCGCCACCCCCAGCTGTTTCACCCGAGCACGTGACTGCTAGGGTGGACTCGTGCAAGGAGGAGGCTACACGGACTCCGGTCCACGAGCCTCCGGTCCACGGGTCTTGGGCCCACGAGCCTCGGGTCGACTGGCCTTCGGCCCACGAGAGTTCGGCCCACGAGACCCCGGAGGAGCACACGTCCGGATGGGGTACCTGGCCGGATCAGCCCGAGGAGCTGAGTGGCCATGCTGATGATGGCGGGGAGCCGACTGACATTGAGGAGGAGGGGGGCACCATCTACCAGCGTGGTGCTACACGGCTCCCGTCCGTGCCGGTGACCCGCGAGCAGAGGTGGTTGATTTTCCCTGATGGGGAGAGGTACGTAAGTGCATTTAATATTTTTGTACCTTGTGCATTCACGTTTCTTCAAATAACTAATGCGTTGGCCTTGTCATGCTGCAGGGGTTGGGACCACCATCATAGTGTCCGCCGGCCCAACTCCGTCCTTGGAGTTCTTTGCTGGCAAAACTTCCCGGGGTTTGTCACGTTGCCTGGTGAGGGTCGGCTTCCAGAGCTTGGATTGAGCTGGGACCACTACGTGGCTGCCCCGGCCCCGCCGGATGAGATTATCGACGGTGTCATGTGCGACACGAGGGCAGACATGGTGATCAGAAAGTTCTGGGTAATTTCTCCTTTACACATTTAAAAATCTTCAACTAGCTAGTTGTTAATTGTACTAATCAATATTGTCTCATTTGATTGCAGACATTCTACAGGTGTGAGGAGGGATACGAGGAGGATGCGGCACATGTTATCGAGAACGTCTGCAAGCTCCTACTCCAGAACTTACGGCATGAGGCTCGGGTGCAGGATGTTCGAGACTACTACGCCTTGCGTGGTATCAAGAAGACCAAGCCGGCGTGTCGCGATAAGTTCCTGAGTAAGGAGCAGTACATGAAGGTAATTCTTAAGGCCTTCTCTACTTAAGTTCCTTCATTTAGTAATTCTTAGCCGTAGCGCTCAAGTTTCTATTTGCTAACTTAGGCGCCTCCGAGATGGAGTGCGGATCGGATGGATTGTTGGGAGGTGTTGGTCGATGAGTGGTGCTCAAAACAATGGCTAGCCCTCCACAACGAGGCCAAGGACAAATGTGCCCAAATGGAAGGTGTGCCACACCATCAAGGCAGCTCCAACTTATATCAGTTCGGGCGCAACTGGGTATGTGGTTTGCTTCAGGATTCATGCAATTCATTCATCATGCTAGCTTGAGCCCTTTAATTACTAATTTTCATTGTTTCTCTCTTTCAGGCACGCTACAATAAGGCGGATAAGGTGCCAGAGGTGTACGACCTGTATGCCATGGCCCACACTGCCTCTTTCAAGAAAGTCAAGGCTTTCTCTCAGTCTGACCTCGATGATGCAAACAACTTCACCAACATCTCCTCCCACAACAAGCTCGTGAGATATAGATATGAGGGGAAGGCGAGGAAAGGGGAGGACTTTAACCCGAGCCAGGGTCCCATTGATCCAGAGCTGGTGATGATATCTGGTGGCGGGAGGTCCCATGGCTCCATAGCCATTGGAGATGGACTTATCCGTTGTCCTAGCACTCTCCCGGAGATCAAGGCGCGCCAGTCGAGCTCCGCTCCTGAGATAAGGCCATGTGAACGGCTAGTGCAACTCGCCATCAAGGTTAGTGATACGTACTCAGTTATCTTTCTCCATTACATTGTGTGCGCTTCCATCAATGATTACAAATGGTCATGTGAGTGGTGTTGCAGGCTGCTATACAGAGTGAGAGAGATAGAACGGAGAAACTTCTGGCGGAGGCGGCGGAGAGGCAGCGGGAGTTGGAGGAGAGGACGACAAAGATGATGGAGGAGGAGAGGGCACGGAATGACATGCAGGCAAGGGCCATGTACGAGCTCCTTGTGGTAAGTTTCTTCTGCAGATTAGCCAAAACATTCATGTAGTGTTTGTCTCATTACTAACTAGTATGACTGAGTCGTCAAAACCAAATGTGCAGTTTGTGTGCGAGAAGACATGTTAGACCGCTCCGCCGATGCCAGTGATTGCTCTTGGGACCACGGTGAGTTTTATTTGAATGGACATTACTTGCTAGTCTTAACATTTGAGTGTCATCATGCTAACAAGACATTGGAAATGATCTTTGGTGCAGCGTAACTCCAGACAAGCATCGCACGATCCTTCTCCAGCTACCGACACGAGCCACCCCGCTCCTACACCTCCTGGATCTTGGTAAGTTTATCTAGAGTTTTGCTTAACACATGCATAAAGACCTAGACTTAGCTTTATTTCCTCCAATGCTTACCATAATGACCTAGACTTAGCTTCTTCTCCTCCAAAATGACTTAATAAGCTTACTGACCTCCAAAACCATCCATTTTACCTAAGTTAGCTCTAAAACGATCTGTACTTAGCTTACTTATGTCAAAAATTGCATAATTAGCTTAGTTAGCTCATAGACGATCCATTTTACCTAAGTTAGCTCTAAAATGACCCATTTTACCTAGGTTAGCTTATAAATGATCCAGTTCATCCAAGTTAGCTCAAAAATGACCCATTTTACCTAGATTAGCTCCTAAATGATCCATTTTACCTACGTTAGCTTTAAAATGACCCATTTCACCTAGGTTAACTCCAAAATGACCCATCTTACCTAGGTTATCTCATAAACGATCCATTTCAACTAATTTAGCTCATAAACGATCCATTTCACCAAGTTAGCTAAAAAACGATCCATTTCACCTAAATTAGCTCTTAAATGATCCATTTCACCTAAGTTAGCTCAAAAAGATTCATTTCAACTAAATTAGCTCATAAATCCATTTCACCTAAGTTAGCTTAAAAACGATCCATTTCAACTAAGTTAGCTCATAAATAATCCATTTCACCTAAGTTAGCTAAAAAATGATCCATTTCACCTTAGTTACCTCAAAAACGATCCATTTGACTTTAGTCTTCTTCTTGTTCTAGTCTTCTTGTTCTAGTCTTCTTCTTGTTCTACTCTTCTTCTTGATCTACTCTTCTTGTTCTAACTTTCTTATTTTCATTTTGCAGATTTCATTCACTTGACGAAAGCTTGCATAGATGGAGTGCTCCTTATCCCTTTCTCTGTTTCTTTTGTATCGTTGAACTATGCATGTATGGTTGGATGAAACTATTGTAATATATATGGTTGGATGCCTCTATGTTGAACTTGTTATGTATGATGGAACTATGCATGTAATATATATGGTTGGATGATGAAGTTATGTGTTGGATATCTTATATGTTTGCTCTGTAATGGCCTTTTGAAATATATCTATATATGTCATATATATTTGTGATGAAAATTGTTGGATTTAATAAAAACAGATAAAAGAGCCAATATGCAGGCTCTTTGCCGTCTGCCACCAATGGCAACGGGCTCTTTGTCGTCTGCTGCGGACGGCAAAGAAGACACGTGGCATCCAGCTGTGCTTCCTGGGAGCTGACCCATTTGGTCAGTTTGCCTACAGTGGCAGACGGCAAAGAACCTGCACTTTGCAATCAGTGGCAGACGGCAAAGAACCTGCCATGTAGTGACGTGTAAATGACATCATACGGCAGACGGCAAAGACACTAGAAATTTTGCCGTCAGCGGCGGACGGCAAAGGCCTGCCATTAGCCACTTAACGGACTGACAGCGCAATTATTGCCGTCCGCTCTCTTTGCCGTCCGCCGCAGACGGCACAGGGCCTTTGCCATCCGCCGCCAGGAAGCAGACGGCAAAGTAGCTGTTTACCGTAGCCTACTTTGCCGGAGCCTTTTGCCGTCCGCGGCTGACGGCAAAGGCCTTTGCCGTCCGCCGTTCATGCCTTTGCTGCCCGCCGTGGCAGACGGCAAAATAGCTGATTCCTGTAGTGAGGGGGTCCTCGGACAGCCGGACTATATACTTTGGTTGGACTGTTGGACTATGAAGATACAAGATTGAAGACTTCATCCCGTCTCCGGGTGGGCCTCTCCTTTGCATGGAAGGCAAGCTTGGCAATTCGGATATATAGATCTCCTCCCTTGTAACCGACTATGTGTAACCCTAGCCCCGTCCGATGTCTATATAAACCAGAGGGTTTAGTCCGTAGGACAGCAACAATCATAATCATAGGCTAGCTTCTAGGGTTTAGCCTCTATGATCTCGTGGTAGATCAACTCTTGTAATACTCATATCATCAAGATCAATTAATCAGGAAGTAGGGTATTACCTCCATTGAGAGGGCCCGAACCTGGGTAAACATTGTGTCCCTCACCTCCTGTTACCATCAGCCTTAGACGCACAGTTCGGGACCCCCTACCCGAGATCCGACGATTTTGACACCGACATTGATGCTTTCATTGAGAGTTCCAGTATGCCATCACAATAAAGGCTTGATGTCTCCTTCGATCATCGGCAACGATGCAATCCAGGGTGAGGTTTTTCTCCCCGGACAAGTCTTCATATTTGGTGGATTCGTACTGCAGGCCAACTCGCTTTGCCATCTGGAGCAGATCAAGAGCTATGCCCCTGGCCGTCAGGTCAGGTTTGGAAGCTTGAACTATACTGCCGACGTCCGCGGAGACTTGATCTTTGACGAATTCGAGCCCATGTCAGGTGCGCTGCACAGTCACGACGAGCATGACTTAGCTCTGCTGTCGGACAGTGTTCGGGAGATCACACCTGTGGCTACTCCGGCCCTCAATCCGGAGCAGATCATGCCGTCCGAGGACGGGTGGATAGACCCTGCCAAGGAGGCCGCACACTCAGCAACGATAGAGCCGAATACTGGCTTCACCTCCTATGAGACCTGTGTTACCAGACCCTTGGATTCGTCCCCGGCCACAAGCTCCAAGCCGCTTGCGTCCGTGCCTATCGAATCTCACTGGGCACCGATCATGGAGTTTACCTCCGTGGATATCTTTCAGCACTCGCCCTTGGGTGACGTGCTAAATTCATTGAGGTCTCTCTCCTTGTCAGGAGATCCTTGGCTGAACTATGTCCAGCTTGAGTGGGAAGCGGACGACGAAATTCATTCCCAACCCACCACCCACTTAATAGCCACTGTCGACGACTTAACCGACATGCTTGATTTCGGCTCCGAAGACATCGACGGTATGGATGACGATGCAGGAGAAGAACAGGAACCATCGCCCACAGGGCACTGGTCAGCCACCTCATCATATGATAAATACATGGTGGACACCCCCAAAGAAAGCAATGGCAATAAGGCAATGGAGGATAACCCCCTCTAGAAGCAATCTAAGCACAGGGGTCACCGACGCTGCTCTAAGCCCCATGTCGGTGTCAAACCCGGCGGATCTCGGGGGGTCCCGAACTGTGCATCTAAGGCGGATGGTAACAGGAGGCAGGGGACATGATGTTTTACCCAGGTTCGGGCCCTCTTGATGGAGGTAAAACCCTACATCCTGCTTGATTTATTCTTGATGATATGACTATTACAAGAGTTGATCTACCACGAGATCGGAGAGGCTAAACCCTAGAAGCTAGCCTATGGTATGATTGTCTGTTGTCCTATGGACTAAAACCATCTGATTTATATAGACACCGAAGGGGGCTAGGGTTACACAAGGTCAGTTACAAAGGAGGAGATATACATATCCGTATTGCCTAGCTTGCCTTCCATGCCAAGTAGAGTCCCATCCGGACACGAGACGAAGTCTTCAATCTTGTATCTTCATAGTCCAACAGTCCGGCCAAAGGATATAGTCCGGCTGTCCGGAGACCCCCTAATCCAGGACTCCCTCAGTAGCCCGTGAACCAGGCTTCAATGACGATGAGTCCGGCGCGCAGTATTGTCTTCGGCATTGCAAGGCGGGTTCCTCCTCCAAACACACCACAGAAGAATTTGAATACAAGGATAGTGTTCAACCCTGCAAAATAAGTTCCACACACCACCATAGAGAGAATAATATTTTCACAAATCTAATCTGCTGACACGTTTTGGCAACATGACATTATGCCATGGCCCGGTGATTATTCAAACCGTTTTTCTTTAACCAGCCCGCACATAACCTGAGGCAGTTTCTTGACACGTCTTGCCAAAGCAGGGATCGTGTCCCCTTATTACGGGATTCTCATCATTACGGTCGTGGGTAACCCAACCACGCCTAGGACTCCTAGATTTTAGGTAAGTCCCAAACGGCCACGAGGAGGACGCTTGATATTCACCCTCTTTATAAAGGGTCAAGGCTTTTACTTTTTTCCTCCCATGCTCAATCGAATCCTTCCCCCGCCTCGAGTTCTAACACCCACAACCTAGGTCAGGTCCTTCGGAGCTTCAATCATGTCCGGATCCAGCCTCCAGGGCCGGTGGATGCCCTCCTCTGTCACAGAAGAGGATATCAAGAAGTTGAGGGAGGCAAGATACCTGACCGCCGAAGTCTCACATCGGCTGCCCGCCTGAGGGCAGGTCGTCCCTACTCCTGAACCCAACGAAGACGTCGTGTTCATCTCCCACTTCCTTCGAGGACTAGGCCTCACTCTGGATCCCTTCGTAAGGGGTTTGATGTTCTATTACGGCCTTGATTTCCACCATCTAGCCCCGGATTCCTTTCTCCACATCTCGGCATTTATTGTCGTATGTGAGGCCTTCCTCCGCATTACCCCTCACTTCGGCCTGTGGCTCAAGACCTTTGATGTGAAGCCGAAGACGGTCGAAGGGCAGTATGCAGCGTGTGGGGGTGCATTAATAAGCAAGATTGCCGGAGCTCCGTGGCCAAAAGGTTCCTTTCCACAGGTGTCTGGATTATGGCAACGGGAGTGGTTCTACATCACCGCTCCCGGAAGTGCCAAGTGGGTAGCTTCCCCCGCCTTCCGCTCGGGCCCTCCACCACAACTGATGTCATCAATCAGCAGGGGGCTGAGCTGGGGTCCAGCCAAGGATGTGCCCATACTGCAGAGCCACATCCGGGATCTCTTCGAGGGAGATTTTAGTTTGCTTATGGTAGTGCAAGTCATGCTGGTTCGTCAAGTCCAGCCTTGCAAACGCCGGCCGCTTAGCCTATGGGAATTCAACCCAGAAGGACTGCGCTATTCAGAATTTCCTCGGCCTCATGCATGAGGACATGTACAAGTCGTTTTTCGGACCCCAAATAGAGTGTCCGAACAACTTCGAGGACGCGGGCCTGAGCTGCAACCGCACCGCGGCCCAAGTAAGTAATCCTCTAGCCGAACACACTGTCTTTCATTTATCATGACGTCATTCTGAAGAGTCGCTTTTTGACCAGGACTGGATAACAAAGGCGAAGATGATACGGTGTTCAGCCCCCCTTCCTGAAGGCTTGGACAATCCGGTGCTGGAAAAGATGCTCGAGCCAGCACCTTGCCTGGTGCCCTCAAAGGAAGATGAAGGGGGAATAAAGAGGGCGAAAGCGGGCCCCCACCGCTACCTATTCCAACCGAGGGAACGAGCGCCTCCATGAGGGAGGATAACCAAGGGAAGGAATCTGATATTCCCTCGCCCCGGGGGAGGAAGAGGACTACCTCTGATGACCCGAAAACCAGGGTTTCCAAATGGGAGAAGAAAACTCCACCAGAGGGTCCCACCTCGGAGGGTGCTCTTGCCGCACAGAGTCCGTGCGGGGATCAGCCCTCTAATGAGTTGTAAGTAATCAAAAGGTACTTAATAGTGAAGATATTCTACCTTACTTCTGAGGAAGATAACCGAAGCATCTATGTTGCAGTTCGGATATGAGCCCTTCTCAGCAGAGCTCGTCTTCAGGGGATCTTCTTCCGGAGTTGATGGAGAGCGAAACGCCTCCCCCGGACTCCCCGGCTCAAGAAGCGGGCGACCTTGAAGTGTCATCACGGAGAGTTTCTCCGGATCCGGCAAGGCCAGAAGGTAATCCCATGGTCACCCGAAGCCCTCAGTATCTGGCTCTTGAAGCGAGCAACCAAAAGAATGCGGCACCGTCTGGTATGCGGTCGGACGAACTGAGGGATCTGCTAGGGCGAGCCACTATCTCAGAAGAGCATCGTACATTGATGGTTACGGTGATTGAAAGGATTTCGTCCGCCAAAAGCGGGTTGCATGAAGCCTTTATGAGTCTACTGAGTGTCTTTGAGGTACGTGAAATGATATGCATCCGCACATTTTTAGGTGTGCCCTGTGTAGATAGTAGCACCTAAGACTCTGGTTGTCGTTGAAAACGGCGGCGAATAGAGAATTGTAGTCCCTAGTAATAACCAGACCGCCTTTATGTGCAGGTGTATGGAGCTCCGGTGGCTAGCCGGACTGATGGGGTTGCCGAACTAAAGCGGCAACTGGATGCGGCGGATGCCGACATCGAGCTTGTTAACAAGCGGCTTGACGAGGCCCAGGGTAGGTGATATTTATAGTGGATGTCACATAGTAAGAGCAGCGTGATGCCAGTATCTTTAATATGTTGTCTTTAATATGTTGTGACTACAGATGGGGCTGCCACCATGGAGGCCTTGCGGGCAGAGCTTGCCCGAGCCAAGGAGCAAGCAAGGAGTAGTAATGCGGCCGCTTTGAAGGCAGCCAAAGAGTTGAAAGCCGAGAAGGCCGCTCATAGTGAGAGCAAAGAGAAAATGGCCAAAATGGCTGTGAAGTTAAAAGACACTGCCGACCGCTGCCAGTTTCTTGAAGAAGAAAACCGGGCGAAGGCTACGGACCTTGAAAAGGCCACAATGGCGACCAAAGACACCCGCTCTGCAATGAGAGCAAAGAAGGAGGAACTGCGTGAAGCCGGGGACATTGTTGCTGGGAAGCCATTTATGCTGTGGAGGAAGTTCGGCGATCCGCGGTATGCCCCTCTGGATTGGCTGTGGAGTTCGGCCGACGCATATCTGGACTTAGCGGCGAGCGCTGTCGATGCGGCCGAATACTTCGGAGATCAGACAGATCGTGAAGTGGACAAGCTGTTCTGGTCACAATTTAACATTCCAGAGCATCCGCTTCCATTGACTGATCAGCTTGCTGAATGGGCCGAACTCAATAGATTGTCCAGACTCGCCATGAGGTCTGTCGTGGATCATCTGTGGCCAGAAAGGCCAAAGCCAAACAACTATTTTAGCTTGGTGCAGCAGTTCCTTGGTGTGGTGCCATGCATTAATGCGATGAAGAGGTCGGCGTGCATAGAAGGCTCGCGGATGGCCCTTGCTCGTGTCAAAACATACTGGGCGGAATGGATGCCACCACTGTCGCGGCACAGGGTTCGGCCATAGGCCGAGTGGCTGCCGAGCACTCTTTTGAAGAAGTTCTTGAGGGCGCTCGTACGATAGAGGCCCGGTGCTCGAAGAATGTTATGTTTGAGTGACATGTATTCCCATTATAAAAACAACGTTTTATTGAATTTACAAGGCTGTATTTATACTTTTGCCCGAAAGTATTGTGATGCCTCATGTGCGGCCGTTTATGTATACATGTATATAACCTGAAAGATTGCAGTCGTCAGCTTCAGCCTCCACGCATATAATGCGGGGGTGTTCGCAGAATACGCGTATCCACACTTAATCTAACGTCTTGGTCCTAATAAGGAGGTGATAGCGCAGCGAACTAGGCAACCGGACTATATGCTTTAACACTTTCACTTAGCCATAGGAGTTTTACAGTGGGGCTACTATATAGCCCCTGGTGGCTTCGCACTCGTCTGGATTCGGGTGCGTACATGCCTGGCCAGGAAATGGCCCTTCATTAATGTGGAGGAATCCTGAAGATTCCAATAGGTCATCGAGTGGTTGACCAGTCTCACGCTATATCATGACAGTCATTTTAGGCTTTCTCTACTGAGGTGCTCGTCCGGATGAACTAGGGCACAATCGCAATAGTTCTCCTGGTGCCGCCTTAGCCGATAGAACGGAACGTAAGGCAGCAAAACATAGGAGACGGGCAAACCCAACATTTGACCAAAGACATGATTCGGAGCTGATGCATATAAGGCCAAACTCGCGACGCCGAACACTCCCTAAGGTATTCAGTCTTTATGGTGTAAATCAGGTCTAAACAGTACCCTTTGTAATAAGCCCCTGGTGTCCAGGTACGTGCATTATTCTGGCGTGGCCACATGCCAAGACGTCAGCATCCTTCTCGGTTGTAATGAGAATCCGAGGGATGTAAATCAACAAGAGACAGTAAAAAAAGGTTTACGTAGGGTCTTAATCTACAAAGAATCCTTGGAACGGGTCCCTGCTGCACGTCTGCGCCTGTGTCTCTGTTGTGCCATATCCTGGACGGGTGTAGCACGATGGCCATCTGAAAAAGAGAGGAACTTAATTGAAAAGTTGCCGTGCAAAAGTTAGGGTACACTAAATAAACAATATATAGTTGAAAATGAGTAAAGGTGAGCCTTATTGCCACTTTTGCGCGCGCGTTGAGCCCCTTATATTGTAATAGGGGTATAGCTATCAAACCTGTATTACTTACATATAGCTGATCCGAACTCGTCTAGCCGTGTCCATGGTCTTAACGACCTGTCAAATGCTTGAGTTGGTGAGGCCGTTTAGTGTGCGGCGGCCAAGGCGACCGCATCGTATTCTACACGCAAGGAGCGCTCAATATTTCCATTTACTGTAATGATGCCGTGTGGGCCGGGCATCTTGAGCTTGAGGGAAGTGTAATGTGGTATTGCGTTAAAGCGAGCGAAAGCTTCGCGTCCGAGTAGTGCTTGATAGCCACTTTGGAACGGAGCGGCGTGGAAAGTTAGATTTTCGCTGTGGAAGTTGTCGGGGAAGCCGAATATAACCTCTAGTAGCAGGGAGCCCCTACAGTGAGCCTCTGGGCCTGGCGTTACTCCTTTAAAGGTAGCATTCCTGCGGCAAATTTTTTTGGGTCTATCCCCATTTTGCGGACTGTGTCCTGATATATCAGATTCAAACTGCTGTCGCCGTCCGTCGGGACTCGAGTGAAGTGGTATCCATCAATTATTGGATCTAGTACCAAGGCAGCCCATCCTACACACCGGCTACTTGCCGAGTAATCCCGATGGTCGAAGGTCATCGGTTGGGACGACCAGTGGCGGGGCTCCGCAGTGATAGGCCCTGGGGCATGTTCCTCTAAAGGTGCCGCTTTGTCTCTCCCTTTTATCACGTGTAACACATTGACTGTTTTGACTTCTGGTGGGAATTTCTTCTGTTCCCCTGTGCTTTGCTTGCGAGGCTCGTCCTCGTCTTCACTTGGTGTATCCTGCCCTTTGTGTTCGGCGTTGAGCTTGCCGGACTGTTTGAAGACCCAACATTCTCTGTGGGTATGATTTGCAGGTTTATCAAGGGTGCTATGGATCTGACATATTTGGTCCAGAATTTTGTTTAGGCTGGACAATTTGTCTCTGTTGCCTTTGGAGGGCGGCTTCTGCTGCCCTGGCCGAGAGCTTCTAAATCCGGCGTTTACCGCCGTGCTCTTCGGGCTATCTTCTTTATTCCGGTGCTTATTCTTGATGCGTCTGATTTCCCATTTCCATCCCTGACTTCGGATGTACTTGGGTCGCTGGTGCTGCATCGGGCTAACCAGCTATCTTCGCCCGCGCAAAAACGGGTCATGAGGCTTGTTAATGCTGCCATTGTTCTCGGATTTTCTTGACCGAGGTGTCTGGCAAGCCATTCGTCTCGAACGCTATGCTGGAAGGCTGCTAAGGCTTCGGCGTCCGAACAGTCAACTATTTGGTTCTTTTTAGTGAGGGACCTGTTCCAAAGTTTTCGGGCTGACTCACCGGGCTGTTGAGTTATATGACTTAAATTGTTGCATCCGGTGGTCGGACATATGTCCCTTGAAAATTTGCCCGAAAGGCGTCTTCGAGCTCTTCCCAGCTTCCGATGGAGTTTTCAGGGAGGCTTTTAAGCCAGTGTCGAGCTGGCCCTTTGAGCTTGAGGGGTAAGTACTTGATGGCGTGGAGACCATCTCCTCGAGCCATATGGATATGGAGGATGTAGTCCTCAATCCATACCCTAGGGTTTGTTGTTCCGTCGTACGCCTCTATGTTTACGGGTTTGAATCCCTCTGGAAATTCATGATCCAGCACCTCATCGGTGAAACATAGAGGGTGTGTGGCACCCCTGTATTTGGGTGTACCGTGGTGTTCGGATGTTTGTTGTGTTGCATTGTATGTTGGAGCGCGCCTGCGTGGTCCATAGATGGATCTGGTTGCGCCGTCCTTTTGATGCGAGCCATTACGCGAATCGCGTACTGGTTTATGTGTGGCGTCAATTGCCTCTTTATGTTGGCTATGAGGTTGTCTATCCGACCGGATGGCCATTTTATTTTTTAATTGTGGAGGATCTAAGGCCTCCTCATCAAATTTAGGTAGCAACTTTCACTTCGGATAGCTCTTGGTGTGGCGATTATTGCCATATTTCGCTGCAGTGTTGAGTACTTCACTCCATTTGATTTTGAGTGTGTATTGTGCAGCCTTGAGCCTTTGCTTCTATTTTCTCAAACTCCTCGCCATGGCAACAAGCCTTTGGTGGGCATTATGTTGCTCCTGGCGCCTGTCCGGTGTGATGTCGTCCGGACTGTTATCTTCGACGGGGTTGGGTTGTTTGGCTTGATTTTTCGTGTTGCCGTGGTCGGGCAATGGTTCACCCTGCTCTAACGATGGGTCTATGTGATCGTTATTTCTGCCGAGGCGGGATTTGGAGCGGCGTTTATGCCGCCGCTTTGACTGCTTCTCGAGGGAACAACCCTTCACTACGTCCTTCCGTTCCTCGTCATTATTTTCTTTAGGTCTGTCCACCATGTATACGGCATGTGATGAAGTGGGCATCCAGTGCCCTGTGGGCAGTGGTTCCTCTTTGCCTCCCGCATCGTCGTCCATACCGTCGATGTCTTCGGAGTCGAAGTCGAGCATGTTGGTTAAGTTGTCGACAGTGGCTACCAAGTGGGTGGTGGGTGGGCGGCGAATTTCTTCGTCATCCGCATCCCAATCTTGCCGGACATAGTTTGGCCAGGACTCTCCTGACAAGGAGAGAGACCTTAATGAGTTCAGTATGTCGCCAAAGGCGAGTGCTAAAAAATATCCGCAGAGGTAAACTCCATGATCGGCGCCCAATCGGATTCGACAGGAACAGGCACAGGCGGTTCAGAGCCCGTGGTCGGAGAAGGATCCGCCAGTTGGCAACACGACTCTCGTGAAGGGTAAGGTCAATATCCGGCTCGGTCACCGCAGAGGATAAGGCCTCCGTAGCGGGGTCTATCCAACCATCCACGGATGGCGCAACTGGCTCCGAATTGAAGGTCGGAGCGGCTGCCGATGCGATTCCTCGAACATTGTCCGATGGTACAGCTAAATCGTACTCATCGTGACCGTGCGGCGCACAAAGCAGGGGCTCGAATCCGTCGAAGATCAAGTCTCCGCGGATACCGGACGTGTAGTTTAAGCTTCCAAACCTGACCTAGTGGCCAGGGGCGTAACTTTTGATCTGCTCCAGATGCCCAAGCGAGTTGGCCCGCAGGGCGAAGCCACAGAACACAAAGATCTGTCCGAGGAGAAAAGTCTCATCCTGGACTGCATCGCTATCGATGATAGTAGGAGCCATCAAGCCTAACGGTGACGACACAGAGGAACTCTCAATGAAAGCACCAATGTCGGTGTCAAAACCGGTGGATCTCGGGTAGGGGGTCCCGAACTGTGCGTCTAAGGCGGATGGTAACAGGAGGCAGGGGACACGATGTTTTACCCAGGTTCGGGCCCTCTTGATGGAGGTAAAACCCTACGTCCTGCTTGATTTATTCTTGATGATATGAGTATTACAAGAGTTGATCTACCACGAGATCGGAGAGGCTAAACCCTAGAAGCTAGCCTATGGTATGATTGTCCGTTGTCCTATGGACTAAAACCCTCCGGTTTATATAGACACCGGAGGGGGCTAGGGTTACACAAGGTCGGTTACAGAGGAGGAGATATACATATCCGTATTGCCTAGCTTGCCTTCCACACCAAGTAGAGTCCCATACGGACACGAGACGAAGTCTTCAATCTTGTATCTTCATAGTCCAACAGTCCGGCCAAAGGATATAATCCGGCTATTCGGAGACCCCCTAATCCAGGACTCCCTCACCCCGCCATAGCAAAAGCAGCGATACCGGCACAAGAGACAATAACACTGCGGACAGTGCCGAAGATGAAGACAATCCCCTCCAGCCAGGCTTCGAGCGGGAGAATGGGCAAGCGAGCCCTAAGGAACAGGCGACAGACGGAAAATCAGCAGATGACAATTACATGCCCCTCTCCGAAGACGAGGTGAGCCTCGGCGATGAAGAATTCATCGTGCCTGAGGATCCCGTCGAGCAGGAGCGCTTCAAGTGCCGACTTATAGCCACAGCAAAAAGCCTGAAGAAAACGCAGCAGCAGCCTCAAGCTGATCAAGATCTACTAGCGGATAGATGGACCGAGGTCCTGGCAGCCGACGAATACGAACCCGAGCGCCCAACCAAAAGTTACCCAAAGCGCAGGTTGCTACCCTAACTCAAGGAGGAAGCATTAAAACCTACACTACCAGAGTATGATGTGGCTGACCAGCCACCTTGTGGCCGAGACAAAGCGGCATATCAGCCGGAAGTCCAGCCCGCACCCCGTCGCCAGTCAAACAAAAACACCAAGGCCCAGGGCTACACGCAGGACCTGCGAGACGTATTGGAAAACAAAGCAGGACATACAAGATCGATCTACGGATCACGGGGGTGCGCCCCAATGCGTGACGACGAC
Organism: Triticum dicoccoides; assembly: GCF_002162155.2. Taxonomy (NCBI): domain Eukaryota; kingdom Viridiplantae; phylum Streptophyta; class Magnoliopsida; order Poales; family Poaceae; genus Triticum; species Triticum dicoccoides. The sequence goes on from NC_041382.1 coordinate 55,060,790, forward strand.
CGTCATGCCAGATATACTAAAAACAAATCCAGTCGGGCCGAATACGGCAGACAAGATTCGTATGAACTGCGTCGTGATATAGCCCGGCACAGAGGTGCCGCACACCCCCTATGCTTCACTAATGAAGAAATGCATCATGAATTCCCAGAAGGGTTTAAACCCGTGAACATTGAATCATATGATGGTACTACAGACCCCGCGGTATGGATAGAGGATTTCTTCCTCCACATTCACATGGCCCGCGGGGATAATCTACACGCCATCAAGTATCTCCCACTAAAACTCAAAGGGTCGGCTCGGCATTGGCCAGCAAACTCCATCAGAAGTTGGGAGAACCTGGTAGACGCATTCCTGGACAACTTCCAGGGCACTTATGTGCGACCACTGGATGCTGATGATTTAAGTCACATAACACAATAGCCCGGAGAGTCAGCTAGGAAATTTTGGACTCAGTTCCTAACTAAAAAGAACCAAGTTGTCGACTGTCTGGATGTTGAAGCCCTAGCGGCCTTTAAACATAACATCCTTGATGAGTGGCTCGCCCGACATCTCAGCCAAGAGAAGCCAAAATCCATGGCAGCCCTCACGACACTCATGACCCGCTTTTGCGCGGGCGAGGATAGCTGGTTGGCCCGTAGCAACAACACACCAAGCAATCTTGGCACATCAGAGGCCAGAGATAGCAACGGCAAACCCCGATGCAACAAACACAAGCATCGCACAAATGGTGGAAACACCGAAGTGTGACACTCCAAAGTTTTTATTTGGTTTTTTATCAAAACTTTGTGGTTTTGAGGAGAGACCTTTTGAAAAAAATTTCTTTTTCAGAAAAACCTTCCTCTTAAAAACCTCCTTTTTGCCTTGGCAAAGATTTTATTTCTTTCAAACTTTGGTGGTTGATCTTTTGCAAACTTCTTCTCTGTTAGTTCCCTCTAAAAATCTAAATTTTTTTTTGGAGTTTTTAATTTGTTTTTTTTAAGTGAAGCTCTATGAAAATTTTGGTTTTTCTTATCTTTGAAGCCACCCTTGGCTTTGTATTTTTGCCCATGAGATAAAACTCCTCCAAAACCTCCCCTCCCCCTAGTGATCAACCTAAATTCTCTGTCCCAACTAATCCAAACTGGTTTTGGATTTTTATTCTAATTATTTTTCCCCTCAATTCAATTCTGAAAATTATTTGGAGCCTGAGGGATTTTCAAAGCAAGTACACTTTTTCATTTGAGTTTTGAACTCAAACCAATTCTCCTGGATTGTCCTTTGAACCCACAACCCAGAACCATCTTGATCCACTCCTCCCCTTTTCAAATTTTTCAAAATGCAGTCTCTGCAAGTTTGGACCAGATTTGCCAAATTTGGTGAAATTCATATCCACACTGCTCCATAAATTCCACCAAAAATCATGCAGCCTACTTGAGCAAGGAGAAGCCACTCCACCAAAAATCAGCTCAAGGAAAAATCACCAGAGGCCAATTTCATTCGGTCGAACACCTGGTGGGCACTGTTACTGTTCAAAGTTCAGAAAATTCAGTTTCAGTGTCATCTTTAGTCCGTCAGTTTCAGTCACGCGGCCACAGTGCCCTTGGCACGTTCCTCGCCGCCTCTTCCTCTTGTCCGAAGCTGCACACGCGTGCGTGGAGCCTTCCTGGCGTCGATAGCGTGCTGGCTCGCCCTCGCCGGCGTCTTCTGCGGCATCGGGACCTCCCGTGGCAGCCGACAGGAGGCACACCACGGCAGAACGCCGTTCCGCGCCGCCCATCACTCCCTGGCCCTCCGCGTGGCCTCATGCACGCCAGCGCACGCCCGTAGCACAGCCACCATGGCCGGCAAGCACGGAACGCGCTCTCCGCTGCCGACGGGCCCGCGCCATCACCGTTCCGTCGAGCTCGCCCTTAACACCCAAACCCCGGCCAGTTTAACACCAAAACGGACCCATTGAACCTCCGTGATGACGCTCGACCCCCTAACCACCCCGACCGGGCACTGCGCCACTGTAATCGCTCGCCGGTGATCCTCGTTCACGGCAACCGCCTCGGACCGCCTATATAAAGGGGTCCCGAGCTCACTCTCGGGCACGCAGCACCCCCACTACTCACCAACACCCCGCCAGGCCACTAGGGGGACCTCGAGGAGGTCTCCTCCCCCAGCTCCGGCCGCCTCGTCCCGCCTCGGCCTCCAGCCCGATTCGTTCTGGTGAGGCCATCTCCGGCGCTCAAACCCCGTTCGTTACCCTCTCTAGCTGCCAGGGGCATAACCCCCTCTTCAATTTAACCTTTGCAGCCCTCTCCGACGAGCCCCTCGACCACCCGAGCCACCGTCCGCCGGAGCAGAGCTCGCCGTCGACGTGGTGCTCGCCGACCGACTCCACCACCATCAACTGACGCGGAAGGGTACCCTGAGCACGGAGGTACTCTCCGATCTCTCTGCCTCGCCGTGGATCGCCGTCGGCGACCACCGCGGCTCTCGGGCGCCGGCGAACTCTGCCGCCCCGTTTGAACATTTGAACCTGACGGGTGGGACCCCACCGTCAGCCTCTCCGCTCTCTCTTTCGAATCGTTTTATGGAAGCGCCTTCGGGCAGAATGCGTCTTCTCTTCGGGCTGGCGTAGTCGCTACCGAAGCGTTTTTTGTTTTTATAAACTAGCCCCTGGGAATCTTCTGTTTCATTACAGATAAGTCCCTGGACAAAAACCCTTATAACTTTTAATCAGAAAAGTATTTTTGATTGATTCTTTTTCTGTTCTCTTTAAAATTTTGTCTAGTTTTTTATCAGATTTATTTGAAAAATATTTGGTTTACCTTCTGTGCACTACTTGGTATTTACGTTAGCGCATATATTTTCTTTAAACCATAGATACCGAAGGAGGTGACGGAGCCGCGAACTTCACCGAGCTAGGCTCCGACTACTCTGAACCAGGCAAGCATGTTTGAACTTTTGATATGATGAGTGTCTCGGCATGTTTTGCATTTAGTTAGTTTCATGGCATGTTGGTAAGCATACCGATGAACGTTATTTTATGTGAAAATAAGGTGAGTGAGTTCAATGATCCATACGTGGATGAATGTGAATATGAATGGCCATGTGTTGGCATGAGGATGGGTACGATGCAGTGTTGTAGCATGCCAGTCTTACGCCAGACTATGTGACTTCAGTGTCAAACCATATCGGTCCAGTACCTATCATTTCCTTCCTTGTACTACCACATGTTTTCCGCAAGGAATATGGTTTAGTAAGTTGCAAACCACTTTCATGGTACACACCAAAGAGGAGAGGCCGTGATGATGGTTCCATGGCCCTGGATTAAAGCCAGTCATCCGGTCAGGGGGCATGGGTGTTTCCGGTTGGGACCGAGAGGGGGGCACCCCTTAGAGCGCGCGTATATAAATTTGATCCCATGCTATTCGAGATTGTGATCTCCCCATCTCAAAAGTTTTTCTTGGACGATGACTAGGGTGATTCCTAGCATCGGGAGGTAGGATGGGTGTGTACCGGTTAGCTGTGTTTTCTTCCAAAATACCGTAAACGGAACTAGTCCTTCGTGACTACGGAAATCCGTTGACTGTGGGAAAAATTTTGTACAAACTCTGCAGAGTCATATATTCCTCCAAATCATCTCTTCCATGTCAAGTTCGTTCCATCTTATCCTAATCGATTGTCAGCTTTGATGACAGAGACTCCGGTGAATCGCATGAGTGCTAAGTCCGGTTGAATGATTATCCCTGTGGATGGACTAACCCGTTTATTCTCATGGATTGAATGTTTATTATGAGTATTATTTACTGATGAACTTTTAAAGCCCTTTCTGCGATGTCGCTCAGACGTCCGACTGTGGCATTTCTTTTAAAGCCCTTTATGTGATGTCGCTCAAACGTCCGACTGTGGCATTTCTTTTAAAGCCCTTTCTGCGATGTCGCTCAGACGTCCGACTGTGGCATTTCTTTTAAAGCCCTTTATGCGATGTCGCTCAGACGTCCGACGGTGGCATTACTTTTAAAGCCCTTTCTGTGATGTTGCTCAGAAGTCCGACTGTGGCATTTCTTTTAAAGCCCTTTATGCGATGTCGCTCAGACGTCCGACTATGGCATTTCTTTTAAAGCCCTTTCTGTGATGTTGCTCAGACGTCCGACTGTGGCATTTCTTTTAAAGCCCTTTTTTGCGATGTCGCTCAGATGTCCGACTGTGGTATTTCTTTTAAATCCCTTTATGTGGTGTCGCTAAGACGCCCGACTGTGGCATCTTTTTTTTCCTTATTTTTATTTGTTCACCTTTCGAGGCGTCGCTTCAGACACCCGATCGGTCTTCATTTGTGTTATGTTGGGATTTCAGGCGGACTACCGCCGTTTCCCCTTTTTCTTACCCCATTATGCTAATTTTATTTTAATGTGCATTGATGAATTAATCATGTCGCATCCATACATGCATTTGTTATATCTTACGTCCGAACTGTCTTGCGAGTACTTTCAAAGTACTCACTGGCTTGTTGATTTGGCCAGATGCTGACGAAGGCGATCTCATGGATGAAGAGTTTGATAGCGAGTCCGACACCTAGAGGAGTCCCAGTCAGTCTTGTGCGACCCTGGATTTGGTCACTGTATTATATCCGCTTCCGCTACCAAATAAATTCATCGAGCCTCTCCTCGACGCTCGATGAGATGACAGACGTAGAGTCTTGTATTTCTCTCCCCGCTGTGTTTTTCCACCACTGTCCTATCCTCGAGTCAGTAGTATGCCTCCACACTCCTGTGTCGTGTCCGCCATTATGTATAATTATTGGCATGCTTGTAATAATTTGGTTGAGCAACCGTAGTTCGACCCTGTAATATATTTTATGCTACTAGCTTATTGTATCAAGAATTTGTCTGCCAGTGTGGAGGATTTCTCTCATACTGGACTTAAAAGATTGGCTTTTCAATAAATATTTTTATTGGAAAACCGGTCGTGACAAGCTTGGTACCAGAGCCAGGCTCACTGTAGGAAGCCACTAGGTGCGATCGCTAATTGGTTATTAGCCTGATAGAGCTAATTTATATTTTTTTGCAATGGTAGTCATTTTCTGTCAGTCAGCATAAATTTATGATCTGACCATGCAGAATTTTTGCCTACTTTTGTAGATGGCCGACAATAGCTGCGAGTCTCAGACCTTCGCCAACGTGCCCGATGGGTTCGTCAAGCTTCTTTCTTTCATCGTTCAGGTCGCGATGGGTCCATCCGTGCGCCCAGTCTTCACACTCTGCCAGCACCGAGTCAACGACAGTCTGACCATGCACCAGGCCGCGGTGCAGTTCAAGGGAGGGCGTGGTGAGTTACGCCGCTTCCGGTTCGTGGGAAGAGCCATGCCTACGGAGAGGCATGCTATGCAGATGGCAGCCCGCGAGGCGATAGCTCGTCTCAGGGATGTCCTCCCCATGATGAAGACTCGTCGTTACCGTTATCTTCCGTGCCATGTGCCTTACACCTGTCACTACGCATACTCATGCCCCAGAGGAGAACGAGACGAGGCTTTTGAGATGCTCATTGAGTATCTCCGGGCCCTGGAGGCAGCCTTCGACAACCTGGTGGACGACTTCGTAGCTACCCGCATGGACTCAGTTCATGGCTGTGCTGCCAACAGGAGGGAGCTCCTACCAATCGCACCGCCACTGACTTTTGTCTCGTCATCAGCATCTTTTACGCCTGCTCGTCGTCTGCCTTCTACCGAAGAATTCAACCAAGTTATTGCGCCCACTCCAGTGCGCACTGCACCACCCTTCGCACCCACTCCTGTATGTGTTGCTCCGCCCCTGGCAACCGCTCCGCCCACTCTGCGCAACACTACACGTATGGAGCCCATTAGCGAGGAGGAAGTCGAGTCCCCAACCTCGCTACGCCTCGCCCTCGGCAGGGCAAGGGAGATCGTCAATATCTCTGCCTAAGTACGCTTAGCTGCCGTGTATTGTACCACTTTGTAAGATATGTACATAGGTTGTGAGAAGTAGCCTGTTTGCGCATCATGTAGGATCTGGAGAAGTGCACTAGCCTAAATAACATGTCAGGATTATGTACGCATATCCTGAGTGATGTATTGTATAATTACCGCCCGCGTGTAAGATATGTAATGAGCAGTCCTTCTCCGTGCGCAAGTCGATTTGTTTTTCTTAAGTAAGCTGAGTTATTTAATTCTATTTGCCAGCTTTATGCATTTTATGGATTTGTTTTTGCGACTTCTTCCGCTTTTCTTATGGGTTTTACAAAATATATCCCCAGAGTGAAAAATGTCTCGTCCTTGGACTCGCTCCATGCCAATTCCATCAGAGGAAAATTATGATGCACAACCCAGCAACGAGTTCACTCAGGGACAGTCTAGCCAACCGGGCAATGAATCGGCACTTTCACAAATGTGCCGCCTTTATGAACAGAGTCAGCAACAACATCGTGAAATAATGAACCAAGTCATCAACATGGGAAATCACCATGGACAGTATCAACAGCACTCCAAGTTATCTGAGCTACAGAAGACACGTCCTCAAACATTTTCTCATACTGACAAGCCTCTTGAAGCCGAGGACTGGCTTCGAGATATGGAGAGAAAATTAATTATTGCAAAATGTTCAGACCCCGAGAAGGTATTATATGCTCCGCACTATCTCACAGGAGCAGCCGCATCATGGTGGGAGAATTTTCTGCACATGCATCACAACGAAAATGACATAACCTGGGATGATTTCAAGGAAGGTTTCCGTGGTGCACATATTCCTAAGAGTATTATGAAAATCAAGAAGAGAGAATTTGATGACCTCAAACAAAGGAACATGACAGTGTCAGATTACAACAGTCAATTTACCCTATTATCCCGCTACGCCAATGAGGAGCGTATGACTGAAATCAAGAAGATGGAGAAATTCCTTGACGGTCTGGCACCCGCACTTAAATGCCAACTGGTCGTGCACACTTTTCCTGATTTTAAAACGCTGGTGGACAAGGCCATTACTCTGGAAAATGAAAGACCCAGTCTGGAAGATATCCACAAGCGAAAAAGGGACCAGACTAATCACACTCGCAATCACCGAAGCAAGATAGACTTTAAAAAGGGTGGGACACCCAAATTCTCATCCAATGTCTCACGCCCAATCAAGAATTTTCATGCAAGGGACAAGGAATTCACCTATCGCCCCGGCGTTACTTGTTACGCTTGTGGAGAAGAAGGGCACTATGCCAAACAGTGCCCCAAGCCAAGGAATTCAACCCCAAAGCCAAATAACGGCAACAATTCCGCGCCCAAGCGAAACAATTTCAATCCCAACAATAACCACAGGAAGGGTCATCTGAACCACGTAACCAAAGAGGAGGCACAAAATGCTCCGGATATCGTACTCGGTACGTTTCCTGTCAACACAATACCTGCAATGGTTTTGTTTGATTCTGGAGCTTCTCACTCTTTCATCTCGAAAAGTTTTGCTTTGCAAAATAATTTTTCGATGCTTCCTTTGGAGAAATCCATAATAATCAAGTCCCCCGGGATTCAGCAAATTTCTCAGAATTACTGCCAGAATGTGGTCATTGAGTTTGAAGGATTGGAGTTTTACGCAAATCTTATTGTATTGGAAAATAAAGGACTGGATGTCATCCTAGGGATGGATTGGCTAACCACCAATAAATGTTTTATCGACTGTTTCAACAGGACCGTGATTCTCACACACCACCAAGGGAAGACAATAAGAGTATCAGCCAAGGAAGGAAAAAGACCCCGGCAACCGAGATTAAATAAGGTGGACGTTTCTGAGCTAAACAAGGTTCCAGTAGTGTGTGAATTTCCAGATGTATTCCCTGAAGAGCTGCCAGGCATGCCACCAGATCGAGAAATAGAATTCCGCATTGAGCTAGCACCAGGAACCAACCCCATCTACAAGAAACCATACAGAATGGCACCATCCGAGTTGATCGAATTGAAGAAGCAAATAAAGGAATTACTGGATAAAGGATACATTCGGGCCAGCTCCTCACCTTGGGGATCACCAATTTTATTTGCCAAGAAGAAGGATGGAACGCTGAGATTGTGTATCGACTATCGAGCACTTAACATGGTCACAGTCAAAAACAAATACCCGATGCCAAGGATAAACGATTTGTTTGATCAACTTGCTCAGGCCAAGGTATTCTCAAAAATTGACTTAAGGTCAGGATACCATCAATTGAAGGTACGAACAGAAGATATCCCCAAAACAGCCTTCACCTCCAGATATGGATTGTACGAGTTCACAGTGATGCCATTTGGATTAACTAACGCCCCGGCATATTTTGTTCACCTCATGAACAAAGTATTTATGAAGTTTATGGACAAATTCGTCGTAGTATTCATCGACGATATTCTGGTATACTCCAAAACACCAGAAGAGCACGCAGAACATCTCAGGATTGTACTAGGAGAGCTAAGGAAACACCAATTGTATGCCAAGTTCAGCAAGTGCGAATTTTGGCTAAGACAAGTAGGTTTCCTAGGCCACGTACTGACTCAAGACGGTATAGCAGTGGACCCAGAGAAAGTCAAGGCCGTACTTGACTGGAAGTCACCAGCCAGCGTAACAGACATACGAAGTTTCTTGGGAATGGAAGGATATTACCGCAGATTTATTGAAGGATTTTCCACCATATCCAAGCCTATGACACAGTTACTCAAGAAAGATAAGAAGTTTGAATGGACAGAAGCCTGCGAGAAAAGTTTCCAAGAGCTAAAGCGGAAATTAACAACAGCACCAGTATTAATTGTACCCGATATACACAAGAATTTTGAAGTATTTTGTGACGCATCCAGAAAGGGTCTCGGATGCGTATTGATGCAAGAAGGCAAGGTTGTCGCCTACGCTTCAAGGCAACTTCGCAAACACGAGGAAAATTATCCCACTCATGATTTAGAAATGGCAGCAGTTATTCATGCACTCAAGGAATGGAGGCATTTTCTACTTGGGAATCGATGTGAGATATATACGGATCACAAAAGCCTCAAATACATTTTTACGCAGCCAGAACTAAATTTACGGCAACGCCGCTGGTTAGAATTGGTAAAGGATTACGATGTTGGTATCCATTACCATCCAGGGAAAGCAAACGTAGTGGCCGATGCCCTGAGTCAGAACCCCAGCTCCGATGGGAACTATCTGCACAGCTTGAGGCCCGAATTCCATCAAGAATTTGTCAAGCTCAACTTGATAATGGTAGCAGAAGGCACCATATCAAACTTGGAAATACAACCACACCTTGTGGAGAAAATTAAAGAGGCTCAGTCCGGTCACCCCAGCATTGAAGGAATTAAAAGGAAGTTGAGTATGGGCAAGGCCTCGGAATTCGTCATAGACAATGAAGGAATATTATGGTACGGAGAAAGGCTATGCGTGCCAAACATAGAAGACCTTAAACAGCAAGTTTTAACTGAAGCACACACCACTCCATATTCGATCCACCCTGGAGGAACCAAAATGTATAAGGATATTCAGGAAAGATTTTGGTGGCATGGTATGAAGAGGGACATAGCCGCTTTCATTGCATGTTGCGACTCATGTCAACGCATAAAAGCTGAACATCAGAGACCAGCCGGACTACTGCAACCTAACAAAATACCTGAGTGGAAATGGGATGAAATAGGGATGGATTTTATTGTCGGATTACCTCGATCACGACACGGGAATGATGTCATATGGGTCATCACTGACAGGTTGACCAAAGTAGCACACTTTATTCCAGTGAAGACAACCTACACCACTCAGAGGCTTGCCAGGATTTATCTTTCCCGCATAGTCTGTCTGCACGGTGTCCCGAAGACTATAATTTCCGACAGAGGCACTCAGTTCGTCTCAAGATTTTGGGAGCAATTACAACAGGCCCTGGAAACCCAACTAGCCTTCAGTACCGCATACCATCCACAGACTGATGGACAAACAGAACGCGTAAACCAGGTTTTAGAAGACATGCTGAGAGCATGTGTCCTCACCTATGGAACCAGTTGGGAGGACAGCCTGCCATATGCCGAGTTCGCATACAACAACAGTTACCAGGCCAGCCTGCAAATGGCTCCTTTCGAAGCCTTATACGGAAGTAGATGTCGTACCCCGTTAAATTGGTCAGAGACCGGAGACAGCCGCATCTTCGGACCAGATATGCTCAGAGAAGCCGAGGAAAAAGTCAAGCTAATCAGGGACCGACTTAAGACCGCTCAAAGTCGACAGAAAAGTTATTATGATCAGAAACATCGTAGGGTCAGCTTCGAACCCGGTGAATTCGTATACTTGAGAGTATCCCCGATGAGAGGATTGCAACGGTTTAAGATTAAGGGAAAATTAGCACCAAGATTCATTGGACCATTTTGCATAGTGGCACGAAGAGGCACTGTAGCCTACCAACTAGACTTACCCGAAGACTTGTCCGACATTCACGACGTGTTCCACGTCTCTCATTTAAGGAAGTGCGTAAGCAACCCAGAGAAACAAGTATCCCATGAGAACATTGACATACACCCAGACCTCACTTATCGAGAACGTCCCATAAGAATATTAGAGGAGTCTGAAAGGAGGACCCGACAGAAAACCATCAAGTTTTTCAAAGTCCAGTGGAGCAATCACACCGACAGTGAAGCAACTTGGGAAAGCGAGGATTTTCTTCGGACAGAGCATCCACACTTATTTAAGGATCAGCTGAAATCTCGGGGACGAGATTTTTCCTAAGGGGGTAGGTGTTGTGACACTCCAAAGTTTTTATTTGGTTTTTTATCAAAACTTTGTGGTTTTGAGGAGAGACCTTTTTAAAAAAAATTCTTTTTCAGAAAAACCTTCCTCTTAAAAACCTCCTTTTTGCCTTGGCAAAGATTTAATTTCTTTCAAACTTTGGTGGTTTATCTTTTGCAAACTTCTTCTCTATTAGTTCCCTCTAAAAATCTAAATTTTTTTTTGGAGTTTTTAATTTGTTTTTTTTAAGTGAAGCTCTATGAAAATTTGGGTTTTTCTTATCTTTGAAGCCACCCTTGGCTTTGTATTTTTTCCCATGAGATAAAACTCCTCCAAAACCTCCCCTCCCCCTAGTGATCAACCTAAATTCTCTGTCCCAACTAATCCAAACTGGTTTTGGATTTTTATTCTAATTATTTTTCCCCTCAATTTAATTCTGAAAATTATTTGGAGCCTGAGGGATTTTCAAAGCAAGTACACTTTTTCATTTGAGTTTTGACCTCAAACCAATTCTCCTGGATTGTCCTTTGAACCCACAACCCAGAACCATCTTGATCCACTCCTCCCCTTTTCAAATTTTTCAAAATGCAGTCTCTGCAAGTTTGGACCAGATTTGCCAAATTTGGTGAAATTCATATCCACACTGCTCCAAAAATTCCACCAAAAATCATGCAGCCTACTTGAGCAAGGAGAAGCCACTCCACCAAAAATCAGCTCAAGGAAAAATCACCAGAGGCCAATTTCATTCGGTCGAACACCTGGTGGGCACTGTTACTGTTCAAAGTTCAGAAAATTCAGTTTCAGTGTCATCTTCAGTCCGTCAGTTTCAGTCACGCGGCCACAGTGCCCTTGGCACGTTCCTCGCCGCCTCTTCCTCTTGTCCGAAGCTGCACACGCGTGCGTGGAGCCTTCCTGGCGTCGATAGCGTGCTGGCTCGCCCTCGCCGGCGTCTTCTGCGGCGTCGGGACCTCCCGTGGCGGCCGACAGGAGGCACACCACGACAGAACGTCGTTCCGCGCCGCCCATCACTCCCTGGCCCTCCGCGTGGCCTCATGCACGCCAGCGCACGCCCGTAGCACAGCCACCGTGGCCGGCAAGCACGGAACACGCTCTCCGCCGCCGACGGGCCCGCGCCATCACCGTTCCGTCGAGCTCGCCCTTAACACCCAAACCCCGGCCAGTTTAACACCAAAACGGACCCATTGAACCTCCGTGATGACGTTTGACCCCCTAACCACCCCGACCGAGCACTGCGCCACCGTAATCGCTCGCGGTGATCCTCGTTCACGGCAACAGCCTCGGACCGCCTATATAAAGGGGTCCCGAGCTCACTCTCATGCACGCAGCACCCCCACTACTCACCAACACCCCGCCAGGCCACTAGGGGGACCTCGAGGAGGTCTCCTCCCCCAGCTCCGGCCGCCTCGTCCCGCCTCGGCCTCCAGCCCGATTCGTTCTGGTGAGGCCATCTCCGGCGCTCAAACCCCGTTCGTTACCCTCTCTAGCTGCCAAGAGCATAACCCCCTCTTCAATTTAACCTTTGCAGCCCTCTCCGACGAGCCCCTCGACCACCCGAGCCGCCGTCCGCCGGAGCAGAGCTCGCCGTCGACGTGGTGCTCGCCGACCGACTCCACCACCATCAACTGACGCGGAAGGGTACCCTGAGCACGGAGGTACTCTCCGATCTCTCTGCCTCGCCGTGGATCGCCGCCGGCGACCACCGTGACTCTCGGGCGCCGGCGAACTCTACCGCCCCGTTTGAACATTTGAACCTGACGGGTGGGACCCCACCGTCAGCCTCTCCGCTCTCTCTTTCGAATCGTTTTCTGGAAGCGCCTTCGGGCAGAATGCGTCTTCTCTTCGGGCTGGCGTAGTCGCTACCGAAGCGTTTTCTGTTTTTATAACCTAGCCCCTGGAAATCTTCTGTTTCATTATAGATAAGTCCCTGGACAAAAACCCTTATAACTTTTAATCAGAAAAGTATTTTTGATTGATTCTTTTTCTGTTCTCTTTAAAATTTTGTCTAGTTTTTTATCAGATTTATTTGAAAAATATTTGGTTTACCTTCTGTGCACTCCTTGGTATTTACGTTAGCGCATATATTTTCTTTAAACCGTAGATACCGAAGGAGGTGACGGAGCCGCGAACTTCACCGAGCTAGGCTCCGACTACTCTGAACCAGGCAAGCATGTTTGAACTTTTGATATGATGAGTGTCTCGGCATGTTTTGCATTTAGTTAGTTTCATGGCATGTTGGTAAGCATACCGATGAACGTTATTTTATGTGAAAATAAGGTGAGTGAGTTCAATGATCCATACGTGGATGAATGTGAATATGAATGGCCATGTGTTGGCATGAGGATGGGTACGATGGCAGTGTTGTAGCATGCCAGTCTTACGCCAGACTATGTGACTTCAGTGTCAAACCATATCGGTCCAGTACCTATCATTTCCTTCCTTGTACTACCACATGTTTTCCGCAAGGAATATGGTTTAGTAAGTTGCAAACCACTTTCATGGTACACACCAAAGAGGAGAGGCCGTGATGATGGTTCCATGGCCCTGGATTAAAGCCAGTCATCCGGTCAGGGGGCATGGGTGTTTCCGGTTGGGACCGAGAGGGGGGCACCCCTTAGAGCGCGCGTATATAAATTTGATCCCATGCTATTCGAGATTGTGATCTCCCCGTCTCAAAAGTTTTTCTTGGACGATGACTAGGGTGATTCCTAGCATCGGGAGGTAGGATGGGCGTGTACCGGTTAGCTGTGTTTTCTTCCGAAATACCGTAAACGGAACTAGTCCTTCGTGACTACGGAAATCCGTTGACTGTGGGAAAAATTTTGTACAAACTCTGCAGAGTCATATATTCCTCCAAATCATCTCTTCCATGTCAAGTTCGTTCCATCTTATCCTAATCGATTGTCAGCTTTGATGACAGAGACTCCGGTGAATCGCATGAGTGCTAAGTCCGGTTGAATGATTATCCCTGTGGATGGACTAACCCGTTTATTCTCATGGATTGAATGTTTATTATGAGTATTATTTACTGATGAACTTTTAAAGCCCTTTCTGCGATGTCGCTCAGACGTCCGACTGTGGCATTTCTTTTAAAGCCCTTTATGTGATGTCGCTCAGACGTCCGACTGTGGCATTTCTTTTAAAGCCCTTTCTGCGATGTCGCTCAGACGTCCGACTGTGGCATTTCTTTTAAAGCCCTTT
>NC_041382.1:55074927-55082306 GCF_002162155.2 Triticum dicoccoides
TTTATGCGATGTCGCTCAGACGTCCGACTATGGCATTTCTTTTAAAGCCCTTTCTGTGATGTTGCTCAGACGTCCGACTGTGGCATTTCTTTTAAAGCCCTTTTTTGCGATGTCGCTCAGACGTCCGACTGTGGTATTTCTTTTAAAGCCCTTTATGTGGTGTCGCTAAGACGCCCGACTGTGGCATCTTTTTTTTCCTTATTTTTATTTGTTCACCTTTCGAGGCGTCGCTTCAGACATCCGATCGGTCTTCATTTGTGTTATGTTGGGATTTCAGGCGGACTACCGCCGTTTCCCCTTTTTCTTACCCCGTTATGCTAATTTTATTTTAATGTGCATTGATGAATTAATCATGTCGCATCCATACATGCATTTGTTATATCTTACGTCCGAACTGTCTTGCGAGTACTTTCAAAGTACTCACTGGCTTGTTGATTTGGCCAGATGCTGACGAAGGCGATCTCATGGATGAAGAGTTTGATAGCGAGTCCGACACCTAGAGGAGTCCCAGTCAGTCTTGTGCGACCCTGGATTTGGTCACTGTATTATATCCGCTTCCGCTACCAAATAAATTCATCGAGCCTCTCCTCGACGCTCGATGAGATGACAGACGTAGAGTCTTGTATTTCTCTCCCCGCTGTGTTTTTCCACCACCGTCCTATCCTCGAGTCAGTAGTATGCCTCCACACCCCTGTGTCGTGTCCGCCATTATGTATAATTATTGGCATGCTTGTAATAATTTGGTTGAGCAACCGTAGTTCGACCCTGTAATATATTTTATGCTACTGGCTTATTGTATCAAGAATTTGTCTGCCAGTGTGGAGGATTTCTCTCATACTGGACTTAAAAGATTGGCTTTTCAATAAATATTTTTATTGGAAAACCGGTCGTGACACGAAGATAAGGTAGTCAATGCCGGATTTAGTGGCTCTAAGTCCGGTCCGCAGAAAAGGCCATTCAAAAATGACAATCCAATTTGGACAGCATACTTGACCGTCCATGCCAAATTGATGGCACCCCAGGAACACCAGCCAATCATACCAACAGAGAATGATGGGTCTTCAAACAAGCCGGCAGGTCAGGTGCTGAAAACAAAGATAAGGGGTCCCAAAGCAATGATGGCGACGAGGAGCCCAGATCACCGAATACATGAGGGCAAAAGAAATTTCCCCCGCAAATCCAAATGGTGAATGTGGTAAACGCCACCCACACTCCCAACCCTGACCGGATGCGCACCCTTAGGGATGTCGACTTAACAGAACTAGTCGTCCCACATTATAAACTAGGGCCGATCACCTTCAACCGCACGGATCGTCCGGTTAACACCAATCAGGGCAATCAGCCGCACTAGTCCTCGACCCAATAATTGACGGGTTCCACCTCACACGAGTCCTTATGGACGGAGGCAGCAGTCTAAACCTGCTTTACCAGGACACAGTGCGCAAGATGGGCATCAATAATTCGATGATCAAGACCACTAAAGCCACCTTTAGAGGTATTATACCAGGTGTGGAGGCCAGTTGTACAGGCTCCATCACCCTTGAGGTAGTCTTCGGATCACCGGACAATTACCGTGTCGAAGAGTTAATCTTTAACATCGTCCCCTTTCGTAGTGATTATCAGGCACTGCTCGGACGAACTGCGTTCGCTCGATTCAACGCGGTGCCACATTATGCCTACCGTAAGCTCAAGGTGCCCGGTCTGCGTGGCGTCATCACGGTTAATGGCAAGGCTGAACTCCCCCTCGGTACCAAAGAGTATACCGCTGCTTTAACAGCAGAAGCAACGAGTGGCACCTTTCAATCGAACCTCGAGTCGACGGCCAAGCTCCCGGACACCGCCAAAGGACTCTGAACTACTTCGCGGCAGGATAGCCCGGCTCGTCCAGAGCTCAATTAAACATTCCGGCGAAAGCCAGGACAGGGCACATACCGTGGCTCAACCGCTCTGCGGCACACAAACACATCCTGCATTTTTTGTATAGGTTCATTTTTGCCCAGGCAAGGATCGACGACATGGAAACAGCTCGAACGTGCAAGGGAACTCTTAGATATTCCCCTCGATGACCATCCGACAGCACTCCAGATCCGCACACAGCTTCTTCCCGCCTGGTCTCAGTATGTTCTGCAGTCACTTTCTCTTTTTATTACTTTACATGTACTCATACGCATCAACGTATTATTTAAATACGACATGTGAATTTATATGACGCTTATCTTCCGTTATCTCTTATTGAAATTCTTTTTTCAAATGGCATCCGTACACCGCGATATGCCTTAAATATGCCAGGGGCTTCGTTTTAACCATAATACCGCCCATTACCTTGGGCTTCACATTAAAGATCTTCAGCCATAAGCCAAAGTGTGGCGAGATGCGTAGAAAGGCCTCGCACATGACGATGAACGTCGAGATGTTGCGGAAGGAATTGGCGGGATAGATCATGAAAATCGATCCCATAGTAATACATGATGTCACGAACGAATGGGTGGAGGGGAAACCCATGAGCGAACTTATAGCATTATATGCATCAGCTCCGAATCATGTCTTGGGTCAAATGTTGGGTTTGCCCGGCTCCCATGTTTTGCTACCTTACATTCCGCTATATCGGCTAAGGCGGCACAAGGATAACTACTGCGATTGTGTACCGGTTCTTCCGGACAAGCACCTCAGTAGAGAAAGCCGAAAACTGACTATCATGATACGGCGAGAGCTGGTCAGCTATTTGAGAGGTTGTAAAATCTTTAAGGATTCCTCCTGCATAATGCCATAACCAATGCAGCATGCGATGGATCGGCTTTTCTTCTGATCAGGTGCTTATAGAGCCCCTCGTGCGGTCTTTCGAACACCAGGTGTCATGGAGTTGTCACGGCAGATGTCCTAGGGTGAGGACTTAGTCGTGAGGCCAGCGCATCTTTATGGTAGCTTGAGAGGGGTTGAGCGGAATCGAGAAACGAAACACAAGACAGGGATTTAGACAGCTTCGGGCCTCAGGAAACATCATCCGGTAACAACCCTACGTGTTGTTTGAGGCTAGGTCTCATTATCATCACGAGGGAGTCGCCGTAAACCGGCTCTCCTCTTTGTGTCTAGCCCTAAGATTGTTTCTTCTTGCTTGTAGCTTGTCCCCCTTTGAGGAGCCCTGCCCCTCCTTATATATGTTGAAGGGGCGGGTTACATGTGGAGTCCAACTCAGACTTTAATTTAAACTATTTTGACTTCCCTTCCTGGGCTTCTTAACGTCTGCTGGTTTAACATTGTCTGCCGGTTTAACATTGTCTGTCGATTTAACATTGTCTGCTAGTTTAACATTGTCTGCCGGTTTAACATTATCTGCCGGTTTAACACCAGCCGGTTTACCGTCTGTCTTAGCCATCTGTCTTGATTCTCCGGTTTACCATCCGCCGGTTTACCAAGTCCCAGCCGGTTTACAACTCCAGCCGGGTCATACCGCGGGGTATATCCCCGACATTAGCCCCCAGTTTAATTTGGATTTATCCATGTGAAACTGATCCTGAGCATCTTTAAATCCTTGTCATTTCCTTGTAGAAAATCCGAGTCAATAGACCAGCTTCATAATCAACTTGCTGACATTGGTTTGTCATAGATAAATATTGTGAAGAATAACTCCTTTGACTTCAGCTCCCAATGCTTAACAAAAAATATTGGCCTTTGAAATACTCATCTGATCTGCAGCCGGTTTAAGAATGTAGAACTTGCCGGTTTGAGAATGTAAAACTGTGCCGGTTTAAGACTTGAACTTGCCGGTTTGAGAATATAAAAATGTGCCGTATTAAGACTTGAACTTGTCGGTTTATCATTACCGGTTTATAAATATTGATGGCACCAGGTCATAATTGTAGTTAACATCAAGCTTGAAAATATACCTCTTATATGCCTATCACTTGTAGCCCCCAAGTCTTAAGAAGGTAACATAGCAACAGCTTAAGACTTGCTTCAATATGAATGTCACAATCTTGAAGAAATCCAGGTTGTTCATTTCAATCACCAGTCAGAACTGAGTATTCCACATATGTAGCCCCCAAGTGCCGGGTTGTCATGCTTGCAGCAACCTGGGACTTGAAATTGCTAACCTCCAAGGGCCGGGTTATTATGCAATAATGAGTAGAGACTTTATAAATATGATCATGTAAACTTGAGCAGCGATATGTAGCCCCCAAGGGCCGGCTCAATAAGATAATATTGAGCTGGGACTTGATATATTCTTCAATGAAAATAACATCATATGATGTAACCCCCATCATGGCGCTTGAACCCACGTCCACAAGGTTAAGAGCCTTGTGCTTTACCAACTGAGCAGTGGATCCTTCAATAATAGATGAAAATCTATGTACCTTGAATTGTTGACAGGAGCAATTGGTAGCCCCCACGGGCCGGCTTATTACGATGTGATGTATCGGGTCTTCAATAAGTGAGCAAACAATGACTTTGTATTAGCCCTCAAGTGTCATGGTGCATGCTTGCAGCGACATGAGACTTGTGTATTTTATGTAACCCCAACTTGAATAATGTAGCCCCTAAGTGTCGGGTCGTAAGCATGTAGCGACTCGGGACTAGTCCTTCAATTGTAGAATAAATCATATCCATTGATAAAATAATAGCCATTGCGCTGAAGCGACTTTGAAAACTTTAATCATAATAGTGGTTATTGATAACCATAATAAAAATCCAGCCATGTTGGCTATTAAAGATTTGAAAACCTTACGAGTTGATAAATAAATCTGGAGTTGAAATACTCGGCGGCTCTTGGCCGATGGCAACTAAATGCGCATTCATTGTAAGCCGTAATTCTTATAACCCGGCTGACGGATCATAATGCCCAAGCATATAGCCAGGGTTTCTAACCAAAGCTGTAATTGAAGATAATCAAATATGACATAGATGATACCTGTGACATAGAATCACCTCGTTGGTTTAACCAACTTTGTAGTGAGGGTGGTAACCCCAATCTTGAGTATTGAGAACTCCTTCCTTAATTTGTCGGATTATGATAATAAACCGCACCGGGATATAATAAACACCAGATTTTCCTTATAATAATGGCAACTTGTTTAGTCAAAATCAGACCGGGTTAATGAATGCCGGATTATAACTGATCATGTAGTGACAACTTGTAGTTGAGAGCCAAGCCGGGTCAAGGACGCTGGTTTACCAGAAGATATTATGAACCTCAACAAAGGCGAAAAAACTTGGCAAATAGAACTCAAAGAGAACATGCGAGGCTTTTTACGAGCTGCCAGGATCCAAATCGAGGCTTTTCATGGGCTGCCAGGCCGCTGAGTTAAACCATTTAACAAAGCCTTTTAAGATGGGCCTCCAATTAACCAATCGTCGTTTTAACTTTGACAAGTTCAGGGTTTGTATAATATTGACTTGTCAAACGTTCGGCGGGTCATACCAGGATTACCTGGACAGGAGGAGTGGCTTACTTGATGAAGGCAGGTTAACCCGGGGTTTTAGGTGAATACACCAGGCTTCCAAGCCGTGGCTTGATAGCCAATTACAAGGGTCCTTTCAAACTCTTTGTTGCTTTGCACAAAGAGCCCCCAAGTATCTTTTTGAGTTGTGCTCAGTGGGCGCCCATGTTTGAGTTTGTGCTTTTTGCAACACTCTCTTTGGCCCCGAAGTGAATTCATATTGGCCTTACGCCGATAAAGAGGTGTAGCTATGGTTCAGATATGACCAAGCCCCCTAGTGATATCCCTTTTGTGGTTTGAAACCGATCAAGAGGTGTAGCTATGGTTCAGATATGACCAAGCTCCCTAGTGATTTTTCTGGTGGCCTTGCGCCGATCAAGAGGTGTAGCTATAGTTCGAATATGACCAAGCCCCCAAGTGATCAATAATATGATAAGCCAATAAGGCGGGATACCCATGTTTGAACCATACATCATGGCAATGGGTCCTCTTCGGCAACTTTTAACTTTTTGCAAGAGATAAATTCTTCTTGAACCGGGATTTTAAACCGGACATTGAGAGCTCCAAAGCTTTATGGGAGACATCTTTCCCTTGAACTGGATTTTAAACCAAAATCCTCATTTTCAGCCAGAAATTTTCTGACGGCCTTTAAAGTCCAACTTGCGAGAAATTAATTCCTTTTTGAACCGGAAATTCTTAAACCGGATTTGAGAGCTTCAAAGCTTGGGAGATAAATTTCCCTTGAACCAGATTTCAAACCGGAATCCTTCTTTTTTAAGCCAAAAATTTTCTGATGGCCTTTAAACTTGCACCAATATGGCGGTTTAGGGTCCTGCATTAGATAACTTTGCAAGCCGGAGTAATTACTTTTTAAAGAAAGCAATATATAAAAAAAATATACTAGATGGATTTCACCTGATACGCCAGGCCAGAAATTATCCACCGCGGAGTTGATCATCACCATGGTGAAGCTGAAATCAATCATGGGCAGGTCGACCGTGGGAGCAGACAGATGAGTCGACTGCGACATTATAAACCAGTGCGGACGGGCGAGTCAATCGCAGGCTCAGTCCCAGTGAGATGATGTAGCTTGTTTCTTCTTGAGGGAGTCGCCGTAAACTGGCTCTCCTCTTTGTGTCTAGCCCTAAGATTGTTTCTTCTTGCTTGTAGCTTGTCCCCCTTTGAGGAGCCCTGCCCCTCCTTATATATGTTGAAGGGGCGGGTTACATGTGGAGTCCAACTCGGACTTTAACTTTAACTATTTTGACTTCCCTTCCTGGGCTTCTTAACGTCTGCTGGTTTAACATTGTCTGCCGGTTTAACATTGTCTGCCGGTTTAACATTATCTGCCAGTTTAACACCAGCCGGTTTACCGTCTGTCTTAGCCATCTGTCTTGATTCTCTGTCTTAACTCTCCGCCAGTTTACCATCCGCCATTTTACCAAGTCCCAGCTGGTTTACAACTCCAGCCGGGTCATACCGCGGGGTATATCCCCGACACCAGGGGCTGCGCCTACCTTCCTTTTCTAAAGCTCCTATGGCTAAGTGAGAGTGATAAAGCCATATAGTCCGATTGCCTAGTTCGTTGTGCCGAACACCTCCTTCGAAGGACCCAAAACTGGGATAAAGATTTATCAGGTTTATCCCGAACACCCCCGTACTTCCTACGTGGGGGCAGAAGCCAACAACTGGCCAACTCTCAGGATTAATATATAAAACAGCCGCGCAGGAGGATAAACTTTTATATAATAGGCAATAAATAATATAAATGACCTTGTTCAACATTACAAAGGACAACATGATTGTATTTATGGAAATATAATGTCCTTGGTGCATTGCCCCGCCGCAAGGCAGGATCCTTTCAGGACACTTTCAAAATATAACTCAGGCTTGCGGTGCTCCTTTCCCTCCGGCGGTCCCTCGGTCACCAGCTTTTCAGCATCC
>NC_041382.1:55082544-55087396 GCF_002162155.2 Triticum dicoccoides
GCGCGGGCGAAGGCCATTCGTGCATGCTCTATACAGACCGACCGCTTGATGACGTCCAGTCGAGGGCAGGCACTCGCAAGCCGTTTCACGAGCCTGAAGTAGCTGCCTGGAATCAGCTCAGCGGGCCATAGCCGGATAATCAAATCCTTCATGGCCGCCTTCTGTAGTTCGATCAGCTGTTTCAGTTGGTCGGCAAAAGGCACCGGATAATTCGGTGCCAGATACTGTGACCAGAAGAGCTTATCCGCAGTGTTCCTTTCTTCGGCAGGGTAGAACTGTGCGGCATCAGATATGATGTGTGGCAGCTCCGCAAACACCCCTGGAGAAATCCGAACTCAAGATTAGAAACATGATTTTCTCCCCAAATACTTGCCTTACATGGAACAAGCCTTACCCGCCACGATCTTCCTCGCCTCTTGGATCTCCTGCAGGGCACCCTGGGTTTCCCCCTGGGCATCGCATGCGGCCTGATGAGCCTTGGTAAGTTTGGATTCTTTCTCTGTTAGACTCTGCTCCAAGGCCTCGCATCTTCTCACGACCTCTCGATGCTCTTGCTCAGCTTCAATAACCCTAGTCTCATGCTTCTCACGAAGAGCCCGCTCTACGGCTGCCTTTCCCTTGGCCTCAGCAACATCCTTCTTAAGAGCCTCGACTTCGGTCATCGCCCCTGGTGCAAATCACAAAACATATTTTAAAATTCGTTCACACTGAACGTGAGCAAGGTTTGTGCATACCTTGTTTATCCTCCAACTGCCTTTTCAACTGGCCCAATTCTTTTGTGGCCCGCTCCAGACTTTGATTTAGTCCGGAGACCTCCGCAGTACGAGAGGTGGTAGTCACTACAGACGCCTGTTTATACCAAAATAGAGGTAAATGCCATCAAGTGAGTCTCCTGCAAACATAGATTTAATCCTCCGTCCGGTTCTTTCTCTCACCGAACAGTGTATCATGGGCTACTATCTATACTGTGACACTCTTCGGAACTACATAAAAGATACCTCAAAGACCCTTATGAGGCTAATACAGGCTTCATTCAGCCCACTCTCCGTGGATTGAATCTTCTCAATCACCGCACCCATAAGGGCACTGTCGGAGTAAATGACCACGGGTACCCTAGCCAGCTCCCCTTGGCTCTCCAGAAAAATTATAGGCCGAACAAGCCTCCAAGCATCCAAGGCATGGGGCCGCCTTCCCCCAGCTGGCTACCTCTCAGGCTAGCTGCACGAAGGCGGCACATCCCTAAAATCCTCGTGAAGAAAACCACGAGAGGGCCGGCTCCAAGAAGCCGGCCACGAGAAGGCCAACTCCAAGAAGCCGTCCCCCCAGCAGGCGGCCAAGATAGTGCCCTCAGAGTCTGCACCCACATAACGGCGATGAGACGGGGCGTGGCTATAGTGAATCCTGCCACCCCCGAATCCCGGGACGCGCATGGCCACAGTGCGTCATACGGGGCGGCCACCACCCGTCCGGCACGGCACTTTTACCATATTAACCATAACATCACCCACGGTGAGCTGTCAGTACGACCCATGGGTGGCGGGCCCCATCCGTCAAGAAGACACCCAAAGGCGGCCAGGCCTCCCATAGTCGGCCTTGGGTGTGGCCGACTCCCAATGGCCGGCTAGTTCCCTCCCTCGAGGGAGGCGCCTCATTAAGAAGACAAGACGAGGTAAGGCTGCAGCGATAAGCCGCCCGGCGGCGGCATCGTAGCCATCCTTACCACGACAGAGCCCTCGTCACCAGAGGCGAGGCAACAGTAACCAGCCCCCGACAAGACCCCCAAGCGGTGGGACCGGCCTGTCGACCAGAAGGCCGGCAGCCGGCGGGGTCTACTAGTCGGCGGGCCCCATCGGCCGACGGAGAAGCCGGTGGATGCAGATGCAGACAGCTAGGGCCCACGCCAAGCTGGATTACCATTGTACCCCTGGGGGTAGGCCTATATAAACCTCCCAGGGCGCCCATGCAAGGGAAGATCTTTTTAGGAGTTTTAGACACCACATCGAGAGGAGAAGCTAGCCTTGCCCTTCTTCTCCCTCTCAATGAACAGCTCAAGGAGCCTCTTGTAGCTACTTGTCGATCTAGTGACCATGCGGAGACCCCGCAGAGCAGCAGTATGGGTGTTATCTCCACGCAGAGCCCCGAAGCTGGGTAAGATCCGCCGGCGTGCATGTCTTCGCCTTATCCCGTTTCCAGGCACCGGCGATGTTTTGTTGGCTCCCACAATGATAAGCCACCCGATGGCATATCTCGCACCAACCACCCGACATTTGGCGCCCACCGTGGGGCCAGGTGCACCGTCGTCCGAAGACCTATTCTGGACGGGAACCCTCTTCCTTCCCAGCGAGCGTAGCCAGCCCGGCTCGCCCAATGGCGCTTGCCCCGACGCGCTGCAAGGCGTTGCCGACGCCTGCACGGCGAGATGCCTCGCCGATCTTCTTGGTGAGGCTCGCATCTCCGCCAAGCCCGCGTCTGACGTGGGCAGAGGCGCCCCGAGAGCCACCTCGTCAGCCTCCTCAACCAACTCCACGTCTCCGGCGAGCTTGCCGCGGACTTGGAGTCGGTTGGCTCCACCGACCCGATGCTTGTCGACTCTGACACAGCGTCGCTTGACGCCTTCCCCACCAACATAGTAATCATCAACGACCCTCTTCCTTGAGCCGACAGCAGCGGCAGCGCCATCACCGAGGTACCAGTCATCAGCCACGGCGCCGCCTCTAGCGAAAACACCCACGACGCCCTGCAGACGGCACTGCACGACTTGTCCGCCCCCATCCCGGCCGACGCCGACGCCAATACACTGGAGGCGCGCCGCCTCGCCCTCGTTGCAGAGGGCCAGAAGCTAGCCTCCATGAGACGCCTCGTCGAGGCTCACCAGCGCGAAGTCGACCCCGCCGCTTTCGGCACGCCGCTTCTCGACGGGCCGAGCCGCGTCGGCGTCATCAAGAAACGCGGCGCGGCTATCGCCGACATGCTGGGAGCAGACCGCCCAGTCTATGCCACGCCTCTTGAGAACCTACGCGCCGCCCAGGCGACCGCAGACGAGCTGAATGGACTGGGGCCCGACGAGCTCCCCTACATGACCAGATGCATCCAGCAGCTTATCGACGCGGCCATAGAGCGGCATGAAGCCGGTGTCCGCATCGAAAGTCCTCCCCCATGCCGAGAGCATGGTGCGACGTCCCGAACACCGACTGTGGGCAACACCCGCGCAAGGAAAGAAAAGGAGCCGACTATGGGCAACACCCACGCAAGGAAAGAAAAGGAGCCGGCTGCCAGCCGCAGCCGGACTCGAATCTCCAACAAGCGTGACGCAGAAGGCCGCCCTCGAGCTGTGGAGCGGCGGGGCGACCCGCCTCCTGCTCCGCCTCGTGGGGAGATATATCCTACTCCGCTTCCTGTCACGCATCCGACTCTCAGCGGCCGACTGGGACATCGCGAAGGAGTCGGCGAGAATGGCGCCTGCCACCGGATCGACCGCCTAGCGCGATCCCTGGCTCTGTAAGAAGAAGATGATGTCGGCTCGCCTTGCTTCGGCCCCCGCATCCGCGATGAGCCCTTCCCCAAAGGGTTCTCGCTCCCAAGAGACACGCCCAAGTACAACGGCTCCGTGAATCCGGAAGATTGGTTGATCGACTACTCCATAGCAGTTCGCATAGTGAACGATAACAGGCGTGTTGCCGTGAAGTATGTCCCCCTCATGCTCCAAGGCACGGCGCGCACCTGGCTCAATAGCCTCAAGCCTTACAGCATCAACAGCTGGCTAGACTTCACAGAAGCCTTCATCCGTAACTTCACCAGCACCTACAAGCGGGCTCCCAAGCCCCGACATCTCTCCTTGTGTGTCCAAGGGCCCAACGAATCAAGTCGCGACTACCTCACGCATTGGGCCGAGCTCCGCAATTCCTGTGAAGGGGTGCACGAGGTTCAAGCTATAGAGTACTTCACCGCCGGGGGCCGAGAAGGCACCCTCCTCAAGCACCGACTCCTCTGCGACGAGCTGACTACCCTCGACGAGCTGCTGGTCATAGCTGATAAATACGTCATGGCCGATTCCTCAATGAAGACCGAGCTCCGAGTAGACGCCTTTGGGAAGGTGCTCGCTCTGAGTCCCAAGACGCCGGCAGGAGACTCCAGCCGACGCCCGTACCAGAACGACCACAAGCGCAAGGCTCCCATGCCGCCTTCCGCCAGTCGGCAGGTGTCACATCCCTAGTTCTGGCCTGTCCTATGCCTGCTTCCATCTGAGCATCATGTTTAAATTTTTGAAACCTGAACTGAGGAATTTTGGAAGCCTCAAAAACTTACATAAAAGAAGGGCAAAAACCCTTCAAATCTCATTCATTGCTCCAAAATGCTCTTCTTAAATGTTTGATAATTTTTGGTAAGGGTTCTGGTCCCAACCAAAATATTGAACATTTTTAAGGATTTATTTTTGGGACTTTGAATTTAAATCATTAGCTATTTGAATTTGAATTATATTCATATAACTAGAATATAATTTCAAATACCCCTGAAATATTTTATAAGCTTTTGGAAGAGTCCATCTAGCAATATAAAATATTCAGAGGAGTTTTTGGCATTGTTTGAATTATTTTAAATTCAAAACAGTGGCAAAATAAATTAAATAAAACAAAACAGAAGAAAAAATAAAACAGAGCAGAAGACTTACCTGGCGCTTACCTGTCCAGCCCAGCCGGCCCAGCTCCTCCAGCGACTCGGCCCAGCCCAGCTCCTCCCCCTTGTCATCTTCCTCCTCTGCCAGGAGGACGAACAGAGGCGAGGCGTGGCGCGCGCCCGAGAGGCCCCGGCCAACTCCTGCTTCCACCGAGGCGTTCCCGAGCCTCCCCCTCAC
>NC_041382.1:55088152-55120795 GCF_002162155.2 Triticum dicoccoides
CCACGCCCACCATGCTCCTCTCGCCTCCCCGTGTAGTCTGCAAACTCCGCCACCGCCTGTTACGTCGCCTCGAGCAAGCCCCGAGCGCTCGGACGCCCCAACTCGACCGCATCGACTCGTCTTCAAGCTTCGGTCGCCGGAGATCGCCGTCGCTGTCCCGTCGCCCCAGGCCTTCCCCGAGCACGCCGACCGTCTCATCGTGATCTCCGTGAGCCCCTGCTTCGTTTCCCCCTAACCCCATGTCCGATTTCGAGCTCCAGCTGCTCCCTCCACCGGAGCCGAGACGCTCCGCCGCACGGGCTCGTCGCCGGTGAAGCCCCGGTGACCTTTTGGTCCCACGCATGCGTCCGTTGCACTCGTTACGTCCCGTAGAGTAAAACTAGCGCGACAACCGTCTCGTTTGCACACCGCAGCGCCGGTCCCGCGAACCCCCGAGCTCCGGCCGCCGCCGGGGTCGATGCCGCGCTCAACTCCGGCCACCCCACGCCCTCTCGTGGGTCCCCCTAGATGCGCGGGAGCACGGGCTCCCTCTTGGTGCCCTCAGCGCGACCAGCCGCGGGCTGTAGCACCATCCCGAGAAACTCCGGCGAGGTCCCGCCGTCGCCATGGTCGCCGGCGTCCCTAGCCGACGTGGCCGCGTGATTAGCACTAATCACGGCCAGCTAACCTCTCCAGAGCCGCTGACGTATGGGCCCCACGCCCTTATTTAATCCTTATCTTTTTCTGTTAAGTTTTAATCTAACCACCATGGGCCCACACGTCAGCTTTGACCAAGCTGACGTGGCTGTTGACCTGGTCCCACCTGTCATTGTCACTAACCAGCACTAGTCACTGACCAGTGGGCCCCACTGGTCAGGTTTGACCTGGGGCGCCCAGTTGACCCTGCTGACGTCACTGTGACGTGGGGCTGACGCAATAAGTATTTTCTGGATTTAAAAATAATCAGGAAATTCCAGAAAATAGCTAAAACTTCAATAAATCATAGAAAATTAACCGTAACTCCAAATTAAATAATTTATATATGAAAAATTATCAGAAAAATTCAAGGAATCCATCTGTACCATTTTCATGCATGTTAGAACAACTTATAGCTGCTGTATAGCACAAATCAATTAAATGGCATTTGAATAATCACATATGGAGTTTAAATTTGAATCTTGTATTCAAACCAACTTCATTTAATCTGTTGCTAGTTGCATTAGCTCAAAACACATTCATTTTGCCATGTCATGATCATGCATCATATTGTGCATTGCATTGATTGTGTTCCCTTTTGTGTTGCCGGTATTTGTCCCCTCTCGATAGACGTGATACCGATGATGTAATCGTTGACACTGATGAAGACTCAATGTTATCTTCAGAAGTGCCAGGCAAGCAAAACCCCCTTGTTCATTCCGATACAATCCTACTCTCTCGCTCCTGCTCTCTTTTACTGCATTAGGACAACATCGATTCATCTGTTACTTGCTGCGGTAGCTGAACCCCTTTATCCTTTGCATGACCTGTCATTGCCACAGTAAATAGATGAAACCCACTAGCATGAGTAGGAGTTGTTTGAGCCCTATTGTGCCTACTCATTCATGCTTGTTTGTCATGCCTGCTACTGCTTAGAGTCGAGTCAGGTCTGATTCATCCGGGATGAATCAGAGGTGTGTGAACATGTCCTACTGTGTGTGAGCTAAGTGTGTGAACACGATTTGGTAAAAGGTGTCGGTGAGAGGCCATGTAGGAGTACATGGTGGGTTGTCTCATTGAAGCCGTCCTTAGGAACTGAGTTCTGTGTTTGTGATCCATGATTCAGCTACTACCATACATTGGGCCCTGAAATATGACCCCGCTCGACTTCTTAATCACCCTTGTCCTCTGTCCAGGAGTTGCAAGTAGTTTCTGGTGTTTGTAGTATGCTGGAGGCCGTGGACAGCGCTGACCGTAGGGGTGGGCTGTGATGCGGTAGGCACGTGGCCGGGTAAACCGGGCACCCGTTTGGTGTCACGGAACCCTGTTCACATCGTTTGGGGCTGTGAGCGAAACTCCGGCCGGATCTCCTCATGGATGGAACCTGAATAGGCGATAAACCTGGACTAGAGACTTGAGTGTTTAGGTAGGTCGTGGTCTACACCCACGTCGGCTTTCGCTTGAAGTCTGCCGAGCACATGTCGTGTGCAGACGCTAAGTGGTGGAAACATGTATGAAGAAGTACACCCCTGCAGGGTTATCATCATCTATTCGAATAGCCGTGTCCGCGGAAAAGGACTTCTGGGTTGCTTATATCAGTTCATAGACAAGTGAAAGTGGATACTCTAAAATGCGCAAGATAAGCGTGAGTGCTATGGATGGCGTTCTCGTAGGGAGACGAGAGCGGATCCATAGTGGTGTATTGATATGGTGAATATGTGGACTCGTGTGCGCCACCTCAAAAGAGTTACTTGCAGTCGTAGTTCAGGATAGCCACCGAGTCAAAGCTGGCTTGCTGCAGTTAAACCCCACCATCCCTTTGTCGATAATGATGCATATGTAGATAGTTCTGATGTAAGTCTTGCTGGGTACATTTGTACTCACGTTTGCCTATTTTATGTTTTTGCAGAGAGACTTCAGTCTCACTAGTATTTCCGCGTGGTCTTCGACGTTTAGCTTGTTACCTCAGCTACGATCTTGTGCCTCGGCAGGATTTGGTAGATAGTTAGGCTTCTCAGCCTTTTTCATTTATAGATGTCTGTACTCAGACATGATAGCTTCCGCTTATGCTTTGTTTTGTATGCTCTGAATGTTGGGTCATGAGACCCATGTTTGTAATATCTCGCTCCTCGGAGCCTATTGATAAATTACTTGAGTCATAGAGTCATGTTGTGATGCCATGTTGTTTTTGCACATATCGAGCATATTGTGTGTATGTTATTGAAATGCTTGGTATGTGTGGGATCTGACCATCTAGTTGTTTATCTTTAGTAGCCTCTCTTACCGGGAAATTTTTCTCCTAGTGTTTCCACCGAGCCATGGTAGCTCGCTACCGCTCCGGAACACTTAGGCTGGCCGGCATGTGTCCTGCTTCGTTCCTGTGTCTGTCCCTTCGAGGAAATGTCACGCGATGAATACCGGAGTCCTGTTAGCCTGCTACAGCCCGGTTCACCGGAGTCCTGCTAGCCCAGTGCTACAGCCTGGATTCACTCGCTGATGACCGACACGTTCGATGCTGGGTCATGGATGCCTGTCCCTGTAAGTCTGTGCCACTTTGGGTTTACGACTAGCCATGTCAGCCCGGGCTCCTTATCATATGGATGCTAGCGACACTGTCATATACGTGTGCCAAAAGGCGCAAACGGTCCCGGGCTAAGGTAAGGCAACACCCGTGGGAATACCGTGCGTGAGGCCGCAAAGTGATATGAGGTGTTACATGCTAGATCGATGTGGCATTGAGTCGGGGTCCTGACAGCGTTGGTATCAGAGCTTGACTGCCTGTAGGATTACCAAGCCAAACTGGTCGAAGTTGAGTCTAGAAATTCTTAGTTATATAAGGGAATTGATTGTGGGATGGAACGTAAGGCTCTTTTTACTCCTTATACCTCATGGCCTTCTGATCTGAGTCATCATCTTCTCTTCTACGGGGATTAAGAACTAGGCTATCTCTTCTTTCTATCAGGATCACGCGTTACTGATCAGTGGACTTATAAGATTGTTGGATTTAAGTATCAGTTCAGTTCCTACTACTTCAGTATGTTAATTGTTGATCTCGGAACCTTGGTATTGTGCTTCTGAGTGGCTATGCCACCATTTTTGTAGCATGTCTCAAATCTTTTTGAGCAATTATAGCCGCTATGTTGTCCGAGTCTTCCCAGGTTTCTAAATAGTCTGATGCATTCGCAAAATCCTTTCCCTCTGGTTTCGATGTTCCTTTATGCCAGCTCAATCACACAAATTGTTGAGTTAAGGTATTCTATTGCCTTGACATTTATGTTGGAGTTATTATTATGACCCTAGGTGTCTCAGGGGATCATCTAGTGGTCTAGCCATGATTTGTGTCCTAGTGTGAAGATTCTGGCCTTTATTATCGAAAGCATCCTGTGATGCCATTTAGTTAGTAGGTATTTTATTCCTGGGTTCTTAAACCCGATATTCACCCTACTTACATCATGTTGATAGTGTTGCTAGTTCCTTTAGTATATTAGTAACCTTTGCGATAGTCCTCGAGGTCCGTGGTATATCGTTCTTCCAAATACCATGAACCATTATGGCAGAAGTTTGTTGGATCAAAAGATCACAACAGGCCCTCTATGAGTTCTCCATGCTATATTGTGGCTCTGCCAGCTCAACCTTTCTGCATGGGTTATCCGAAAGAATTATGTTGAACTTTGTTCGGCATACCAACCCATGTATCCGCAACTCAGAAAATTGTATGTTCCTTTGAGTTGTTCCCTTTAGTTGCATTCTGACCCTCGTCTATCAATTGATAGTCAAGAGTATGCGTGCGTTCGTTCATCGATGCCTATGACTCTTGTGGTCTGTCAAGCCATTCTATTCCGGAATGACTAGGGGAAACAAACTCCAGTACCTCTTCCATATCCAGGATTGAGTCTAAGAAGTTGTATGCCGCAGATCAAATGCCAATCCAGCTTTTGGTTCTGTTCTACCTTGGAGTATTACCCCCTTTATGTCAGAATTGTCATGAGAACTGCACCAACTCTCATGAATTTGACGTAGTGATACTTCTCACCATCATTAGTCATTCCTCGGTCTTCGTGTTGATGCAACCGGAATACCGACAAATGAATTGTGATGTGTGAAATCAATACGCCTAGCAACCTCGTTGCTGGGTAGTTAAAGGACAATAATTTCATTCTTAGTGTGTTGGTTATTGAATCGTCATTCTAAGATTGATCGTGCTACCTAGTCCTTATTTCGGTGCACCCTTCGATTGATGAGTTAGGATCTTGTCAAGTCCTCACTCATTTGATCATACCGTCTTGCCCCAAAAAGCAAGATTGTTCTCGAGCTTAGTAACATATCGGTGGTTCGTGATTTTCCGAAGATCTTCTCGGAAGTATTACCAGGTTGTCACCTGACCGCTGTGTTGAGCTCGTGATCAAGTTGGTTTATCCTGTAAACCACCCTTTCTCCAAGAATCCGTGTTGGATATCCCTGAGCTAGTTGGTTAAGCTAGACAACAACTTGGAGAGTTGGAAGATAAAAGCTTGCCTGACTTAACTCGTTCCAAAGGGATATTCTTGTGTAGTGTGTGTTGAAGAAAGATGATATCTTCATCGATTGGTCCCTGTGATCAGTTGCTGGACCTATTGTCTTATCAATCCTTTGATTTGAGTGTGGGCTATCGTCAAATCAAATCAGTACCAATGATGCTCGTAATGTTGTCTTATTCGTGGTTGATCCCTCGAGCATACACCATTACATCTTTGGTCTGACCAATGCTATCACCGTGTTCACTTAACTATGGAATTCCTTTTAAAAAGGAAACCTAGATGAATTGTTGTTGAGCCCATTGACAACATCCTTATCTCCTCCATGATTTTGTTGAACATTAAGCTAGTGTTGGAAACTTTTGAAAGCATTTGTTCATGCTAGCTCATGAAGCATATGTTTGGATGAAGGTAGTGACTTCCTTTAATTCATGTGCATCTGATGCAAGTTGCCGCCGTGGATTCGAGAAAGTCAATGTTGCTTTCTTTGGAATCATTCCAAATCAGTCATGCACACGTGCGAAGAATGCTGTGGTTTGAAGACTTGCAACCTTCAATCTATATGTATCCCTAGCACACCAAGCCACTGACTGATTTGTTTAAGGAGAAGGAGTATCTTCATAAGAGCTAATCCGGACTTATGAAAGACCTTCGATACCCTCGCTGATGGTTCCCAACCAGAACTCGGTAGTGTTTTATTGTAAGACTACCATGTGGGCATGCTTGTCTGGGACAACGTGTTCACATGTTTGTAGCAGAACCAGCTCATGTTTTGGAGCTTGCTATCGTAGTTCATCTCCCGAGAATCCTGCAACGTCATCTCGTCGATTTGTGTTGCAAACTTTCATTCTTCTTCCTAGACTCGATGAGTCTGAAATATCCTGACACCAACCAGATCTGAATCTTAGGCAGATATGATGGTTGGAACATTTCCCCAAGAACTATAATATTGGTTCCTCGATAACTGGTAAAGTGGATGTCGTGGCCAGCACCACCCAACCGAAAGACCTATTATTGTAGTATCTTGATTGAAGAAGTTGGCCACCTCCCCATAAGGATTTCGTAGGATTTACCTCTGTAAATGTTCCTTATGGATTCTATTGCTCCCGAAGTCCGACCTTTTACTTGATGTTCTAGTTATCAAACCATATCTATGAATGGGATACACTAGCACATCAAGGAGAACATTAGAAACGGAGTGCTAAATGTCTCTCGGTCGATCATCCAGATTTTATTTCCTTGGCCTCGCTAAGATGAAATCTGAGAAGTGTTATCTTCCTTTGCATCTGCATCATCCATCATCATTCATCATGGTAGCAAGTTGTGTTGCCAGGATCCTTGACACGGATGTTGGTAAAACCTTGATGAATATGGAAATGCTCAAGTTCTTGAGAGCACGCACAAGCGCTACGTGTTATCACCGGCACTAACTGGGTTTGCTCTCAGTTTCCTCGGCAATGCTATGACCTATTCAAACAGTGAATTCACTCCCTATTGTTGGGTTCTTCCCCAGCTACCAGAATCATTCCCAGCATTTGCATTCTGTTCCCAGCTTGCACCGCCATTGTGCCATTCTACCATGGGTCTCCTCCATTTCCGGTGACAAGCAAATTTATCCATTGCGTTGTCTTCAACAAGGTAATCCACATCATCCAAGTCCGAGTATGCCATTCTACCGACCCCCGCCAATCGATTGCTGTGATTTGCCTTAGGCTGATATAGAGAGTCTCAATGATCTCTATATCAAAGGTAATTCTTTTTGCCACTTAAGGTAATAGTTTACGAATCACCCTCCTCCAGGATGTCCCGCTGTGGCATCATGGAAACTCAACTTCTCGCTACGTTGACAATCGTTTACCACCTTCTTAAACGTGAAATTGTTGTCTACCTAGTGAACCTTCGCCATCCGTTTCTTTCCACCCCTCTTGATGTGTATCTCGTGTCTCAACCCGAGAGATGGTCCTATGTCATTCCGTGAGTTGTTCGATCTTCGAGAAGATCGACCCTTCTAGAGTCTCCTTCTTCCCTCCATGTCATGTTGATAGGATTTCTCAGAGCAGGACTTCAAGACAATGATGGTGTTCAAATCAACGTTCATTTGAAGTGCACCCTGGATCATGAAGATTATACTAGTTTGTGTTTTCCCTTCGTCTTACCCTACCCTTGAATCTCGGGTCGAGATTCTTGTTTAGTGGGGGTGAGTTGTCACATCCCTAGTTCTGGCCTGTCCTATGCCTGCTTCCATCTGAGCATCATGTTTAAATTTTTGAAACCTGAACTGAGGAATTTTGGAAGCCTCAAAACTTAAATAAAAGAAGGGCAAAAACCCTTCAAATCTCATTCATTGCTCCAAAATGCTCTTCTTAAATGTTTGATAATTTTTGGTAAGGGTTCTGGTCCCAACCAAAATATTGAACATTTTTAAGGATTTATTTTTGGGACTTTGAATTTAAATCATTAGCTATTTGAATTTGAATTATATTCATATAACTAGAATATAATTTCAAATACCCCTGAAATATTTTATAAGCTTTTGGAAGAGTCCATCTAGCAATATAAAATATTCAGAGGAGTTTTTGGCATTGTTTGAATTATTTTAAATTCAAAACAGTGGCAAAATAAATTAAATAAAACAAAACAGAAGAAAAAAATAAAACAGAGCAGAAGACTTACCTGGCGCTTACCTGTCTAGCCCAGCCGGCCCAGCTCCTCCAGCGACTCGGCCCAACCCACCTCCTCCCCCTTGTCATCTTCCTCCTCTGCTAGGAGGACGAACAGAGGCGAGGCGTGGCGCGCGCCCGAGAGGCCCCGGCCACCTCCTGCTTCCACCGAGGCGTTCCCGAGCCTCCCCCTCACGCCACCACGATGCCACGAACCCCCCCCCCCTGGTGGCCCTCTCTCCTCTCCCTCACTCGCTGCTCTCCTTCCCCTCTCCCTCTTCGTTCTTCGCCCGAACAGAGAGCCGCCGCCGTCGTTCGCTGCCACCACGCCCACCATGCTCCTCTCGCCTCCCCGTGTAGTCTGCAAACTCCGCCACCGCCTGTTACGTCGCCTCGAGCAAGCCCCGAGCGCTCGGACGCCCCAACTCGACCGCATCGACTCGTCTTCAAGCTTCGGTTGCCGGAGATCGCCGTCGCTGTCCCGTCGCCCCAGGCCTTCCCCGAGCACGCCGACCGTCTCATCGTGATCTCCGTGAGCCCCTGCTTCGTTTCCCCCTAACCCCATGTCCGATTTCGAGCTCCAGCTGCTCCCTCCACCGGAGCCGAGACGCTCCGCTGCACGAGCTCGTCGCCGGTGAAGCCCCGGTGACCTTTTGGTCCCACGCATGCGTCCGTTGCACTCGTTACGTCCCGTAGAGTAAAACTAGCGCGACAACCGTCTCGTTTGCACACCGCAGCGCCGGTCCCGCGAACCCCCGAGCTCCGGCCGCCGCCGGGGTCGATGCCGCGCTCAACTCCGGCCACCCCACGCCCTCTCGTGGGTCCCCCTAGATGCGCGGGAGCACGGGCTCCCTCTTGGTGCCCTCAGCGCGACCAGCCGCGGGCTGTAGCACCATCCCTTGAAACTCCGGCGAGGTCCCGCCGTCGCCATGGTCGCCGGCGTCCCTAGCCGACGTGGCCGCGTGATTAGCACTAATCACGGCCAGCTAACCTCTCCAGAGCCGCTGACGTATGGGCCCCACGCCCTTATTTAATCCTTATCTTTTTCTGTTAAGTTTTAATCTAACCACCATGGGCCCACACGTCAGCTTTGACCAAGCTGACGTGGCTGTTGACCTGGTCCCACCTGTCATTGTCACTAACCAGCACTAGTCA
Source organism: Triticum dicoccoides (assembly GCF_002162155.2). NCBI lineage: Eukaryota > Viridiplantae > Streptophyta > Magnoliopsida > Poales > Poaceae > Triticum > Triticum dicoccoides. The sequence continues at coordinate 55,097,157 of NC_041382.1, forward strand.
CTGACCAGTGGGCCCCACTGGTCAGGTTTGACCTGGGGCGCCCAGTTGACCCTGCTGACGTCACTGTGACGTGGGGCTGACGCAATAAGTATTTTCTGGATTTAAAAATAATCAGGAAATTCCAGAAAATAGCTAAAACTTCAATAAATCATAGAAAATTAACCGTAACTCCAAATTAAATAATTTATATATGAAAAATTATCAGAAAAATTCAAGGAATCCATCTGTACCATTTTCATGAATGTTAGAACAACTTATAGCTGCTGTATAGCACAAATCAATTAAATGGCATTTGAATAATCACATATGGAGTTTAAATTTGAATCTTGTATTCAAACCAACTTCATTTAATCTGTTGCTAGTTGCATTAGCTCAAAACACATTCATTTTGCCATGTCATGATCATGCATCATATTGTGCATTGCATTGATTGTGTTCCCTTTTGTGTTGCCGGTATTTGTCCCCTCTCGATAGACGTGATACCGATGATGTGATCGTTGACACTGATGAAGACTCAATGTTATCTTCAGAAGTGCCAGGCAAGCAAAACCCCCTTGTTCATTCCGATACAATCCTACTCTCTCGCTCCTGCTCTCTTTTACTGCATTAGGACAACATCGATTCATCTGTTACTTGCTGCGGTAGCTGAACCCCTTTATCCTTTGCATGACCTGTCATTGCCACAGTAAATAGATGAAACCCACTAGCATGAGTAGGAGTTGTTTGAGCCCTGTTGTGCCTACTCATTCATGCTTGTTTGTCATGCCTGCTACTGCTTAGAGTCGAGTCAGGTCTGATTCATCCGGGATGAATCAGAGGTGTGTGAACATGTCCTACTGTGTGTGAGCTAAGTGTGTGAACACGATTTGGTAAAAGGTGTCGGTGAGAGGCCATGTAGGAGTACATGGTGGGTTGTCTCATTGAAGCCGTCCTCAGGAACTGAGTTCTGTGTTTGTGATCCATGACTCAGCTACTACCATACATTGGGCCCTGAAATATGACCCCGCTCGACTTCTTAATCACCCTTGTCCTCTGTCCAGGAGTTGCAAGTAGTTTCTGGTGTTTGTAGTATGCTGGAGGCCGTGGACAGCGCTGACCGTAGGGGTGGGCTGTGATGCGGTAGGCACGTGGCCGGGTAAACCGGGCACCCGTTTGGTGTCACGGAACCCTGTTCACATCGTTTGGGGCTGTGAGCGAAACTCCGGCCGGATCTCCTCATGGATGGAACCTGAATAGGCGATAAACCTGGACTAGAGACTTGAGTGTTTAGGTAGGTCGTGGTCTACACCCACGTCGGCTTTCGCTTGAAGTCTGCCGAGCACATGTCGTGTGCAGACGCTAAGTGGTGGAAACATGTATGAAGAAGTACACCCCTGCAGGGTTATCATCATCTATTCGAATAGCCGTGTCCGCGGAAAAGGACTTCTGGGTTGCTTATATCAGTTCATAGACAAGTGAAAGTGGATACTCTAAAATGCGCAAGATAAGCGTGAGTGCTATGGATGGCGTTCTCGTAGGGAGACGAGAGCGGATCCATAGTGGTGTATTGATATGGTGAATATGTGGACTCGTGTGCGCCACCTCAAAAGAGTTACTTGCAGTCGTAGTTCAGGATAGCCACCGAGTCAAAGCTGGCTTGCTGCAGTTAAACCCCACCATCCCTTTGTCGATAATGATGCATATGTAGATAGTTCTGATGTAAGTCTTGCTGGGTACATTTGTACTCACGTTTGCCTATTTTATGTTTTTGCAGAGAGACTTCAGTCTCACTAGTATTTCCGCGTGGTCTTCGACGTTTAGCTTGTTACCTCAGCTACGATCTTGTGCCTCGGCAGGATTTGGTAGATAGTTAGGCTTCTCAGCCTTTTTCATTTATAGATGTCTGTACTCAGACATGATAGCTTCCGCTTATGCTTTGTTTTGTATGCTCTGAATGTTGGGTCATGAGACCCATGTTTGTAATATCTCGCTCCTCGGAGCCTATTGATAAATTACTTGAGTCATAGAGTCATGTTGTGATGCCATGTTGTATTTGCACATATCGAGCATATTGTGTGTATGTTATTGAAATGCTTGGTATGTGTGGGATCTGACCATCTAGTTGTTTATCTTTAGTAGCCTCTCTTACCGGGAAATGTCTCCTAGTGTTTCCACCGAGCCATGGTAGCTCGCTACCGCTCCGGAACACTTAGGCTGGCCGGCATGTGTCCTGCTTCGTTCCTGTGTCTGTCCCTTCGGGGAAATGTCACGCGATGAATACCGGAGTCCTGTTAGCCTGCTACAGCCCGGTTCACCGGAGTCCTGCTAGCCCAGTGCTACAGCCTGGATTCACTCGCTGATGACCGACACGTTCGATGCTGGGTCATGGATGCCTGTCCCTGTAAGTCTGTGCCACTTTGGGTTTACGACTAGCCATGTCAGCCCGGGCTCCTTATCATATGGATGCTAGCGACACTGTCATATACGTGTGCCAAAAGGCGCAAACGGTCCCGGGCTAAGGTAAGGCAACACCCGTGGGAATACCGTGCGTGAGGCCGCAAAGTGATATGAGGTGTTACATGCTAGATCGATGTGGCATTGAGTCGGGGTCCTGACAGCAGGTGGCCACAGTCGAAGACGAACAACCCGAAGGGCGGCCCACGCCCAAGAAGAAGAAAGGCAGCAGGCCGGCTTGGCAGCCGGCTTTCTCATACGAGCAAGCACTTGATGCCCCTACAAGTTCCATAGCGGCGCGAAGCCTTCAAACCACACGACCCGGAAATGCCACTGGCTCACACAAATCTCCAAAGGCAAGGGGATAGTGCCGCCTCCGCCTGCTGGTTAGCCGCCTCCGGCCCCTCAGCAGCCGGCCGCTCGACCAGCAGTCGGGGCTGTTCAAGACGAGTTCCCCGACAAACATTCCGCCTACGTTGTCTTTACGAGCCAACCAGAAGATCAGCATAGCTGGCGCCGACAGCACCAAGAAGTCAACGTAGTTGCCTCCAACAACCCCGAGTTCATGCACTGGTCAAAAAGGCCTATCAGCTAGAGCCGGGCCGATCACCCAGAGGTGATGCCGTCTCCCGGCTCTTACGCATCGGTCTTTGACGCCACCCTCGCAACAGAAAGACGAGCTGCCCGTTTCTCCCACGTGCTGATAGATGGCGGGAGCAGCATCAACATACTGTACCGTGACACCATGGAGAAGCTGAGCATCACGACGAAGTAGCTCATGCCCAGTCGGACTGTGTTCCATGGCGTATCCTGCTCCCCAATTGCCAAGATCAAGATAGATGTCCTCTTTGGCGACAAGGATCATTTCCGCCGAGAGGCAGTATGTTTTGAGGTAGTGGATCTGGAGAGCTCTTACCACGCGTTGCTTGGCCGACATGCACTGTCCAGGTTCATGGTCGTACCCCACTATGCCTACCTCAAGATGAAGATATCGAGTTCCAAGGGCATCATCACCATAACCGGAGACTACAAGAAATCCTCTGAGTGTGCGGTAGCTAGTAGCCGGCTGGCCGAGTCCCTCGTGATTGCTGAAGAGAAGAAGATGTTGGATCGAGTCGTGGCCACGGCCGGCAAGCAGCCGGACCTGTCCCCGGACCCCAAGGAGTGTGACGCCCAAGGTTCTTTCCAACCGGCCAAAGAAACAAAGAAGATACCTCTGGACCCGAAGCACCCAGAAAGGTTTGCCACCATCGGGGCAAACCTGGACAGCAAATAGGAAGGCGAGCTCGTCGATTTCCTCCATGAGAATTGGGACATCTTCGCATGGTCCCCCAAGGACATGTCGGGTGTTCCGAAGGAATTCGCCGAGCACAAGCTACACGTGCGAGAAGGTGCAAAACCAGTCAAACAGCCCCTCCGCCGACTATCGGAAGAGAAGAGATAGTCCGGCTTCTGGCAGCCAGCTTCATTATGGAGGTTTTCTTTCCAGAGTGGCTCGCCAACCCGGTCCTCGTGCTGAAGAAAAATAACAAGTGGCGCATGTGTATAGACTACACTAGCCTCAACAAGGCCTGCCCCAAAGATCCCTTCGCCCTGCCAAGGATTGATCAAGTAATAGACTCCACAGCCAGATGCGAGCTGTTGAGCTTCTTGGATGCTTACTCAGGCTACCACCAGATAAAGTTGGATCCAGCTGACTGCCTGAAGACCACCTTCATCACACCATTCGGAGCTTTCTGCTACCTGACTATGACATTCGGCTTGAGAAATGCCGGTGCCACTTTTCAGCGTTGCATGCAGAAATGCCTCCTCAAGCAGCTCGGCAGAAATGCCCACATCTATGTAGATGATATTGTGGTGAAGATGGAGAAGCGCGGCACCTTGCTAGAAGACCTCAAAGAGACATTTGAAAACTTGCGCCGGTTTCAGATCAAGCTCAACCCCGAGAAATGTGTGTTCGGAGTGCCAGTCGGCCAGCTTCTAGGCTTCCTGGTCTCCGAACGCGGCATCGAATGCAACCAAGTGAAGATCAAGGACATAGAGAGAATGGAGATTCCCACCAAGCTACGAGACGTCCAGAAGTTCACCAGATGCTTGGCTTCCCTAAACGGCTTCATCAGCCAACTCGGAGAGAAAGCTCTCCCCCTCTACCGACTCATGAAGAAGTCCACTCACTTCGAGTGGAACGACCAAGTAGACCAAGCTTTCCACGAGCTAAAGAAGATGCGGACCACGCCGCCTGTCTTGGCGGCACCGACTGAGAAAGAGCACATGATCCTTTACATTGCCGTCACTAGCCTGGTGGTCAGCACAGTTATCGTGGTCCAGCGCCCAGAAGAAGGCCGAGCTTAGCTAGTCCAGAGGCTGGTGTATTATTTAAGCGAAGTATTATCCGCCTCGAAGCAGAACTACCCACACTACCAGAAGATGTGCTATGGTGTGTACTTTGCCGCCAAGAAGCTCAAGCCCTACTTTCAAGATCACCCCATCACGGTCGTATGTACTGCCCCGCTCGCCGAGATCATAGGCAGCCGGGATGCATCCGGCCGGGTGGCAAAATGGGCCATTGACATAACTCCCTACACGATCTTCTACCAGCCTCGCACCGCCATTAAGTCCCAAGCACTGGCCGAATTCCTCGTCGATTGGGCCGAAATCCAGTGCCTGCCACCGGCCCCTGACTCCACTCACTGGCGGATGCACTTCGATGGGTCCAAGATGTGCACCAGCTTGGGAGCCGGCATCATCCTCACCTCTCCCAAGGGCAACAAGCTCGAGTACACATTGCAAATTCATTTTGCCGCCTCCAACAATGTGGCCGAGTATGAGGCGCTCATACACGGGCTCCGGCTAGCCAAAGAGCTGGGCATCCGCCGGATCCTGTGCTATGGCGACTCGGATTTGGTGGTCCAGCAGTCATTTGGTGACTGGGACGCCAGGGACGCAAACATGGCGAGCTACCGCTTCCTTGTACAGCAAATCAGTGGATATTTTGAAGGATGCGAGTTCCTCCACGTGCCACGGGCCGACAACGGGAAAGCAGACGCCCTGGCACAAATAGGCTCCACCCGGCAAGCTATACCAGTCGGCGTTTCTCTCCATCGCCTCCTCAAGCCGTCTATCAAGCCGTCTCCAGAATCTGATTCCATCTTCATGCCGCCTGACCCCGATGCGGTAAGGTCCGACTTGGGGAACCAAGTAGGCGGCTCGGGGACTTCGACAGGAGGCCCGGGGACTGCCATAGTCGCACCCGGCCCGGGAACTTCGAAACTCGGCCCGGGGGCTACTGCAGCCGGCCCGGGGACTGCATCGACACAACAGGCGGTGGCCGACTCCAACTCTTCACCACCCAGCCCACCCGCCCTGGTCACAGTAGCAGTTTTGACAGTAGAAGAAGTCACAGCTCCATCATAGGACCAGCCCATCCTCAACTTCTTAGTAAACAGAAAGTTGCCAACTGACGAAATCTCGGCAAGACAAGTCCAATGCCAAGCCGGAGCATACACAATAGTAAACCGAGAGCTTGTTAGGCGCAGCGTCACTAGAGTCTTCCAGCGCTGCGTCGAGCCAGAGAAGGGCATAGCAATCCTCAAGGACATCCACCAAGCTAAATGCGGCCACCACGCGGTCTCAATATCACTCGTCGCCAAAGCTTTCCGCCATGGATTCTTCTGGCCGACTGCTTTGGATGACGCCAAGGAGCTAGTCAAACACTGCAAAGGGTGCCAAGTTTTCAGTTCCAAGCAACACCTGCCGGCTTCTGCACTCAAGACCATCCCCTTCACCTGGCCTTTTGCCGTCTGGGGGCTGGACATGCTGGGCCCATTCAAGACGGCACGCGGCGGCATGACACATCTGCTCGTCACTGTGGACAAATTTACCAAGTGGATTGAAGCAAAGCTGATCAAGAAGCTGAATGGGCCGACGGCCGTGACGTTCATCACAGATATCACAACCCGGTATGGCATACCGCACAGCATCATCACTGACAATGGCACAAATTTTGCAAAGGGAGCACTGGCACGCTTCTGCGCAACACAAGGCATCCGGCTGGACCTAGCGTCCGTTGCCCACCCGCAGTCAAACGGCCAAGTCGAGAGAGCAAATGGCCTCATCCTCTCCGGCATCAAGCCCCGACTGGTCGTGCCACTGGAGCGTTCGGCCGGCTGTCGGCTTGACGAGCTGCCGGTCGTCCTATGGAGTTTGCGCACTACCCCAAACAAGTCAACGGGCTTCACCCCCTTCTTCCTTGTATATGGTGCCGAGGCTGTCATCCCAACTGACATCGAGTTCAACTCACCTCGGGTTACCATGTACACGGAGGCGGAGGCCAAGGAAGCACGAGAAGACGGCGTCGACCTGCTGGAAGAGGGCCGGCTGTTAGCCCTCGGCCGGTCCGCCATCTATCAGCATGGTCTACGCTGCTACCACAGCCGGAAGGTCAAGCCAAGATCGTTCCAAGAGGGCGATCTTGTGCTCCGGTTGATCCAGCGAACAGCCAGCCAGCACAAGGTCTCGGCCCCTTGGGAGGGCCCCTTCGTCATCAACAGAGCTTTAGGCAACGACTCCTACTACCTAATCGAAGCACAGAAGCCGAAGGCGCGCAAGAGAGATGATTCCGGCAAGGAGTCGGAACAACCATGGAACACCAATCTCCTCCGAAGATTTTACAGTTAAAAAGCATCGGCCCGGGGACTCGCCGCCTTAAGTTATATCTAAGTTTTGCCTGCAGTCAGACAAGTAGTGTGTCGGCACCCAAGCCCCCTCTTGTCAAAAGTCGTAGCTCGAAGAATCGACTGTCTGGCTGGCAAGAGCCAAAGGCAGGAAAGGATGCCCACATGAAAAACGGCGAAGAACTAACGAACTTATATAACACAAGCTGGCCTCTCGTCCCTCCAACCGGCTACCAGAGCAGCCGGCTGGCCAGCTTCCCGTTCACCTTGATACAATCTAAGAAAGCTCGAGTACTTGTCTTCCCAAAAAAATAATCAAGTCCTTCTCCAGCCACAGACTGCAGAGTAGCTGTCCGGCTGGGAAGGCAGCGACCAGGGGAAGGCGGCAAAGGAAAAAGCAAAAAAGATGAAAAGCAAACATGAACGGAAGCCAAACACATGCATGATTATATTTACACAAAAGACCTTCGAAAGGCCAGCATTCAACATAATTTGAATACACCCCCAGTGGGTGGAACTACGCAAATTTAATAAAAGTTGTTCAAAAGAGTAACGAGCAAGAAAAGCAAGGACAGCGAATCAGGCCAAGGGAGCGACCGACGAGTCAGGCAAGTTGGTAGAGACGGTAGTGCCGGCTGGAGGAGTGGCCGGCTAGCGAGTCTCGGCATGATCATCACCTCTTGCAGACGGCGCGTTTGCACACGCCTCGTTGCTGGAGGCACGATCAGGCTGAGGCTGGCTGGTCGCTTCGCCGTCTGGCACGACGTATTCACCATCCTCTCCCTCTTCCTCTTCACCCTCATCGCTGGAAGCAATCTCCTCCGTCGAGTCCTCACCTTCTGCCGGGTTCAGCCCGAACCAATCCTCCGGCTGAGCGACGCCATCATCATTCACCTCAGGGGCAAAGGCACTGGTGTCGGTGTACTCGGCGATCGCCGAGGCGCGCCGGACGATAGCCGGCCGCGCCGCCTCCAGCTCCTCGTCGGCCTCCTGCCACCAGGTGCTCAGCTAGTCCAAGTTCAGCCCAGGATACCAAGCTCGGATGAACTCCAGCGCTCGTCCAGCGCCGGACCGGGCCGCTGACGCCTTCCAAGCCTTGAAGCGGCCGACTGCAACCTCCAGCCAGTCGGTAGTCCGACTTGGGGTGCGCGGAACCGCCTCGCCGGGCCAGAGGGCGGCCAGCACTTGCGCCCCGGCGCACTGAAGACGGCGGAGCATGCGGTGATCCGGCTGCAGGCGGGCTTGAATCGCCAGAAGCTGCTCCTCAAGTGACCGGCCAGCACCCGACGCGATCTCGACCCCTGCCTGCCGTCGTGCGTCGCGGTAGGCCTCGATGGCTTGGGTAGCAGCAACGGAGTAACCGGGAAAGTAATCTGCACAAACAAGAAAGCAGTAGTTCAAAATCAAAAGACGAGTCAGATGGCAGGGGGCAGGCAAAGAAACAAAGAAGAAGGCGGCTTACCATCAATTAAATCTTCAACCCGACTGTAGCCTTGACTCAGCGCCTGCCTCACCTCGGCCCAGCTCACCGCCTCGGTCTCATATTTGGCTTTGAGGGCGGCCTCGCTGTCCTACGCCGCCTTCAGGGCCGCCTTATGGCTCTCCTCCTGGTCGGCCAGTTTCTTGGCCAGGCGATCGCGCTCCTGAGCTCCTGAGCCAGGGCATTGCACTCGGTTTCCTTGGCGCGAAGGGCGGACTAGGCCCCACCGAGCTGCTCCCTCAAGTCGGCATTGGCCCCTGCAGATATGAAGAAGAAGAAAAAAGGCAATAAGAAAGAAGTCGTCAGGAAAAGATCCGACCCGACTGCTCAGCGGTCGGCCCGGATCTCGGGGACTACACCCAGTGGGTGCGCTGATGCGCCCCCACTTGAGATAAAAGATGAAGCACTTACTCCGGCTCCCGGCCAGATCAGTGGCTTTCTGATTCAACTCCTAGGCCTGGGAGTTGAAAGCAGCTGCGCGGAGGTTGTGATACTCCTACAGATAAGATAAGAGATGCGAGTAAGAACAAGACGGCAATCGAAGTATACCAAGAAGTTCCAAGCCGCCTGCTCAACAGCTGAGTCGGAACTCGGGGACTACACCCAGTGGGTGTGCTAATGCGCCCCCACGGAAGAAATCAGGAGCAATCGACGAAGAGCAGGAGGACTCACCCGAATAACTGTTCACGTCATGAGAAACTCAAGTGTACTACTTCAGCGCGGCAGCTTGGGCCTGAAGCCGGTTCCGGACGTCCTGCGCCGCCACGTTCAGCACGGCCGTCCCACCGCCCGGTGTCCACCCGGACGAGCTATCGCTGGCCGTTTCCGGGTCCTGGGCCGACGAGCTGGCGCCCGCAGTTTTTTGCGGCTCCGGCGCCGAAGTCGCCTTCCCCGTGCGCCGACGAGACGGCGAAGAGACCACAAGATCCTCCCCCACAGTCGGCTCGCCTCCAGCCGGCTGCATGAGCGGCGCACCAGGCCCACCTCCTTGGCCTGTTCCAGTCAGCGGCGACGGCACCGCCTCCCTCTCCATCACCGGCCGGCCGCGGCCGGCCTCCTCCGTCGGGTGCACTGGGATGTCGGGAGTCGCGGCGCGAAGGGGGGTGATGAGCTGTGGAGGCTGGTTCTGCAGGGCCTCCGCCTCCCTCTTCGCGGCCGCGGCCTCCGCCTGGGCCTTGGCGGCCGCGTCGGCTCGCGCCTCCGCCGACATCTCCCTCACCTCCCAAACCGCCCTCCGCTCCTCCGCCTCCCGCTCCTCTCGCGCCCCCCGCGTGTTCCGCTCCGTCGCCTCTAGGAGATCGGCATGGGGATCCACACGGCGGGAGCTTGAAGACCCTCCCACGGCTCCGACTATGGAGGCAGCACAGGCCCGCTCGAGAGAAAGCGGGGCCCTATTTGATAAGTCAAGAAGAGGGCTTAGAAGAATATCAACCGAAGAGGAAAATGAAAGGCACGAGAAAAGCGACCCTTACGCCGAAACCGCCTGCGGCTGCTTCACCACCTTGTGGAAGCGGGCCGCCTTCGCGGCCGCTTCGTCCCGCTTGGTCGCCCCCGCGGTACCCTTGGGCTTCTTTGGCCGGCTGCCGAAGTGGGTCGATAAGGCCCGGCATTTCTATGCGCAACCACAAGCAGCCGGCGCGGCAGATGGGCCCGCGCATTGATGATCGGGCGCCGGCTGACGGCGCGGAACAACTTCGGCCTCATCGTCATCTGGCCAGTCCTCGAAGGAGGCCCCGAGCCCAGGGTCGCCTGCCTTGCCGCCTTCCCCTACGACATCATCTTCCATGGCGGCCGCCCCCAGGTCCGAGTCGTCAACATCATCCACTGTGCGGTCAGGGAGAAACTGGCGTTCCACCCCCGCAGCCCTGGTTGCCGACGGAAGAAGGGGGTTCTGCTGAAAACAAGCCGACTGATCAGGAGTCGGCCATCATGAACCCGACGACAAGAAAAGAAGAAAAGAAGAGAAACTTACCACAGGTGGAGGATTGGCGCGAGAATACGGCTCCTTGCCGTACCGCCACTCCTCGATGAGCTTGCAGTTGGATATATAGTTCACCATATAAGACACCTTGTCGTGGGGCATCTCCTTGGTGCTTAGCCGACATGGGTCGAAGTGGCCGCTCATCTGACAAATCATGTGAGGTCGGCCCTGGAGCAGGAGCACCGGCGCTCCATGAAGGCGGCCACCAGGTCGGCCCCGGTCAGTCCCTCCGACTGGATCATCACCCGGAGCCGTGCAACGGAGGCGGCCCCACCCTGAGACAGTGACCTGGCCCAATAGGACCATGAGGGATGCCTTGCGGAGCGACGTTCTTCACGTAGAAGTAAGATTTCTGCCAGAGCTTCACCGACTGGATCAGCGGGATGGGCGGAAACGGATTGTTGTCACTCGTCCGCCGCATGGAGATGAAGGCACCGCATGGGGTGGGCACGCCCGCGATGATGGTGCCAAGCTTGCAGTGGAAGAATTCCCCCCAGAGTTCGAGGGTGGAGAGGACGCCAAGGAAGCCCTCGCACAAGGCGATGAAGGCCGACAACAGCATCACCGTGTTTGGAGTGAGGTGATGCGGTTGGAGACGATAGAACTCGAGGAAGGAGCGGAAGAACCCGCTCACCGGCAGGCCGAAGCCGCGCAGGCAGTGCGAGCGAAAGATTACCCGCTCGTCCTCCTCCGGTGCCGGCGAGATCTCCCTCTCCGGCGCGAGACAGACCCGCACGTAGTTCGCACCTGGAAGCCGCCGCGTCTGGCGGAGAAAGTCGACGTGGTCGTCATGGACGTTGGAGCCATCCCTGGAGCTCGACAGCGCCATGGGGACGGCGCGGCAACAAGAAAGGTGCGGCAGCGGAGAGGCGCGCGACCCTGTCATGACAGAGCAACGGTGAGCCAAGAAGATTGGCGGAAGAGCCGGGCGGCGGTAGGAAGCTGTGGCGATGGAGAGGAAGAAGAAGAAGGAAGGGGCGGGGCGAGGGCGAGCGTGCGAGCGTTTGCTGCTTCCCCTCCTCCCCCCTACTTATAGCCTCATGCGACGAAGCCGAGGAGGTGAGGCGTGGAGGGACGTGGGATTAACTGTGCCCATTCCCCCACGTCCCGCGTTTATTGCGCCTTAACAGCATGCAGAAACCGCCGCTGGGAGGCGCGCGGTCCACCCGGTCCATAGAAGATCCGTGCATGGGCCGAGGCCCGGTAGTGGCGGGCCCCGGACTGCGGCGACGTCCCGTCGCGCGCGTGGCCTCGCAGGCTCTTCCAGCTATAGGGTGCCATCTGGCGCGTAGGCGGCGAGCGGTCAGCCCGCAGCCTGACTTGCGCGCCCCCTGATTCACACCTTCAAGCTTCGAAACCTCCAAAAGACGGCGCACCAAATCAAAGCCGGCTCCCAGCTGCCGGCCCCTCAAGATAGGAAGCTGATTGAGCTTCTCGTCTTTTTTTTCAGCCTCGTAGCCCAACCAGCTTCGGGGACTACTGTCGGAGTAAATGACCATGGGTAGCCTAGCCAGCTCCCCTTGGCTCTCCAGAAAAATTATAGGCCAAACAAGCCTCCAAGCATCCAAGGCATGGGGCCGCCTTCCCCCAGCTGGCTACCTCTCAGGCCGGCTGCACGAAGGCGGCCCAGCCCTAAAATCCTCGTGAAGAAAACCACGAGAGGGCCAGCTCCAAGAAGCCGGCCACGAGAAGGCCGACTCCAAGAAGTCGGCCCCCCAGCAGGCGGCCAAGATCGTGCCCTCAGAGTCTGCACCCACATAACGGCGATGAGACGGGGCGTGGCTACAGTGAAGCCTGCCACCCCCGAATCCCGGGACGCGCATGGCCACAGTGCATCGTACGGGGCGGCCATCACCCGTCCGGCACGGCACTGTTGCCATATTGACCATGACGTCACCCACGGCGAGCTGTCACTACGACCCATGGGTGGCGGGCCCCATCCGTCAAGGAAACACCCAAAGGCGGCCAGGCCTCCCACAGTCGGCCTGGGGTGTGGCCGACTCCCAATAACCAGCTAGTTCCCTCCCTCGAGGGAGGCGCCTCATTAAGAAGACAAGACGAGGTAAGGCTACAGCGATAAGCCGCCCGGTGGCGGCACCGTAACCATGCTTACCACGACAGAGCCCTCATGTCAGGACCCCGACTCAATGCCACACCGATCTAGCATGTAACACATCATATCACTTTGCGGCCTCACGCACGGTATTCCCACGGGTGCCACCTTACCTTTGCCCAGGACCGTTTGCGCCTTTTGGCTCACGTATATGATAGTGCCGCTAGCATCCATATGACAAAGAACCCGGGCTGACATGGCTAGTCGTAAACCCAAAGTCGCACAAACCTACAGGGACAGGCATCCATGACCCAGCATCGAACGTGTCGGTCATCAGCGAGTGAATCCAGGCTGTAGCACTGGGCTAGCAGGACTCTGGTATTCATCGCGTGACATTTCCCCGAAGGGACAGACACAGGAACGAAGAAGGACACATGCCGGCCAGCCTAAGTGTTCCGGAGTAGTAGCAAGCTACCATGGCTCGGTGGAAACACTAGGAGACATTTCCCGGTAAGAGGGGCTACTAAGGATAAACAACTAGATAGTCAGATCCCACACATACCAAGCATTTAAATAACATACACACAATATGCTCGATATGTGCAAATACAACATGGCATCACAACATGACTCTACGACTCAAGTATTTATTCAATAGGCTCCGAGGAGCGAGATAATACAAACATGGGTCTCACGACCCAACATTCAGAGCATACAAGTCAAAGCACAAGCGGAAGCTAACATGTCTGAGTACAGACATCTATAAATGAAAAAGGCTGAGAAGCCTGACTATCTACCAAATCCTGCCGAGGCACAAGATCGTAGCTGAGGTAACAAGCTAAACATCGAAGTCCACGTGGAACTACTAGCGAGACCGAAGTCTCTCTGCAAAAACAGAAAATAGGCAAACGTGAGTACAAATGTACCCAGCAAGACTTGCATCAGAACTAACTACATATGCATCATTATCAACAAAGGGGATGGTGGGGTTTAACTGCAGCAAGCCAGCTTTGACTCGGTGGCTATCCTAAACTACGACTGCAAGCAACTCTTTTGAGGTGGCGCACACGAGTCCACATATTCACCAACCAATACACCACTATGGATCCGCTCCCGTCGCCCTACGAGAACGCCATCCATAGCACTCACGCTTATCTTGCGTATTTTAGAGTATCCACTTTCACTTGTCTATGAACTGTACAGGCAACCCAGAAGTCCTTTTCCGCGGACACGGCTATTCGAATAGATAATGTTAACCCTGCAGGGGTGTACTTCTTCACACACGCTCTCACCACTTACCGCCGTTTACACGACATGTACTCGGCAACCTTCAAGCGGAAGCCCAACGTGGGTGTCGGCCACGGCCTACCTAAACACTCAAGTCTCTAGTCCATGTTTATCGCCTATTCGGGTTCCATCCGTGAGGAGATCCGGCCGAGGTTTCGCTCACAGCCCCAAACGATGTGAACAGGGTTCCCGAGATGCCTAACGGGCATTCGGTACACCGTGCCACGTACCTACCGCATCACAGCCCACCCCTACGGTCAGCGCTGTCCACGGCCTCCAGTAGGCTACAAACACCAAAAACTACTTGCAACTCCTGGACAGAGGACTAGGGTGAATAAGAAGCCGAGAGGGTCCATTGGTTTCGGGCCCAATGCGTGGTAGTAGCTGAATCATGGATCACAAACACAGAACTCAGTTCCTGAGGACGGCTGTAATGAGACAACCCACCATGTACTCCTACATGGCCTCTCACCGCTACCTTTACCAAATCATATTCACACACTTAGCTCACACACAGTAGGACATGTTCACACACCTCTGATTCATTCCCGATGAATCAGACCTGACTCAACTCTAGGCAATAGCAGGCATGAGAAACAAACATGAATGAGTAGGCACAACAGGGCTCAAACAACTCCTACTCATGCTAGTGGGTTTCATCTATTTACTGTGGCAATGGCAGGTCATGTAGAGGATAAGGGGTTCAGCTACCGCAGCAAGTAACAGTTGAATCGTTGTTGTCCTAATGCAATAAAAGAGAGCAGGAGCGAGAGAGTAGGATTGTATCGGAATGAACAAGGGGGTTTTGCTTGCCTGGCACTTCTGAAGATAGCATTGACTCTTCATCAGTGTCAACGATCACATCGTCGGTACAACGTCTATCGAGGGGGAACAACACCGGCAAACACAGAAGAAACACGATCAATGCAATGCATAATATGATGCATGCTATGACATGGCAATATGAATGTGTTTTGGGCTAATGCACCTAGCTATGATTTAAATGAAGTTGGTTTGAATACATGATTCAAATTCCAACTCTATATATGGTTATTTAAATGCCCTTTATTTGTTTTGTCCAAAACAGAGGACAAACATTGTTCAAACATGCATGAAAATGGTACAGATGGGTTCCTTGCATTTTTCTGATAATTTTTCATATATAATTTATCTCATTTGGAGTTACGGTTGATTTTATATGATTTTTAGAAGTTTAGGGCATTTTCTGGAATTTCCTATAAAAGAATAAATCCAAAAAATGAATTATTGCGTCAGCAGTGCGTCAGGGTGACGTCAGTGGTCAACGGGGCTGGTCCAGGTCAAACCTGGCCAGTGGGGTCCACACGTCAATGTCTCAGACTGGTTTGTGTCGCTGACATGTGGGCCCAGTCAACGGCCACGTCAGCGCGGTCAAAACTGACGCGTGGGGCCACTGCGATTAGATTAAACTTAATCTATTTTAGTTAGCCGGTTGGTTAGGCGGTGGGGCACGGCTGTCTGTGACACGGTGCGGTGATTAGTGGCTAATTAAGCCAGCCACGTCAGCAAGTGACGCCGGCGACGACGGCGTCGGCGAGACCTCGCCGGAGTTGCTCGGGACGGCGCTACAGCCCGCGGCTGGTCGCGCTGAGGGCACCAAGAGGGAGCCCGTGCTCCCGCGCATCTAGGGGCGCATGCAGCTGGGCATAGGGAGGCCGGGGTCGACGGCGGCGACCACTTAGGCGGCGGCCGGAGCTTGGGGTTCGCGGGACCGGCGCTGCGGTGTGCAAACGAGGCGGTTGCCGCGCTAGTTTTACTATACGGGACGTTGCGAGTGCAACGGACGCACGCGTGGGACCAAAAGGTCACCGGGGCTTCGCCGGCGACGAGCCCGTGCGGCGGAGCGTCTCGACTCCGATGGAGGGGGCGGCTAGAGCTCGAAATCGGACATGGAGTTAGGGGGAAACAAAGTAGGGGCTCACGGAGATCACGATGAGACGGTCGGCGTGCTCGGGGAAGGCCTGGGGCGACGGGACGGCGACGGCGATCTCCGGCGACCGAAGCTTGAAGACGAGTCGAGGCGGTCGAGTTGGGGCGTCCGAGCGCTCGGGGCTTGCTCGGGCGGCGTAACGGGCGGTGGCGGAGCTTGCAGACTGCACGGGGAGGCGAGAGGAGCATGGTGGGCGTGGTGGCAGCGAACGACGGCGGCGGCTCTCTGATCGGGCGAAGAACGAAGAGGGAGAGGGGAAGGAGAGCAGCGAGTGAGGGAGAGGAGAGAGGGCCACCAGGGGGGTTCGTGGCATCGCGGTGGCGTGAGGCGGAGGCTCGGGAATGCCTCGGTGGAAGCAAGAGGTGGTCGGGGCGCGTGCGTGCGCGCGTCGGCCGCACGCGCGTCCTCCTGGCAGAGGAGGAAGGCGACAGGGGGGTAGCGGTGGCGGGCTGGGCCGCCAGCTGGAGTTGGGCCAGGTGGGCTGAGAGGTGAGCGCCAGGTAGTTCTTCTGCTCTTTCCTTTTACTTATTGTTTTCTATTTTTTTCTTCCTCTGTTTTGATTTAGTTTAGCAACTAAATCATTTTAATAAATTCTGTAGGTTTTTATGTGGCTTGCTAAAATATATACAAAGCCACTCACAAACTTCCAGAATTATTGGAGTCATATTTAATATATATTAAATATAATCCAAAGCAAATAGTTATTAGATTAATTCAAATGGCCAAAATAAATATCTCTGTGACTCCAAAAATATTGGTTTAAATTTTACCTCTTACCAATATTTCTATGGAATAACAGGAACATTTTCTTGGACTCATTTGAGAAGATTTAAATGTTGGTTATTTTTAGAGGTTTCCTGAGGCTTTTGAAAATTCCTCAATTCAAATTTCATTTGAATTTAAACATGATGCACACATGGAAGCAAGCATAGGTCAGGCCAGAACTAGGGATGTGACACCTCATCACCAGAGGCGAGGCAACAGTAACCAGCCCCCGACAAGACCCCTAAGCGGTGGGACCGGCCTGTCGACCAGAAGGCCGGCAGCCGGCGGGGTCCACCAGTCGGCGGGCCCCATCGGCCGGCGGAGAAGCCGGCGGGCGTAGACGCAGACAGCTAGGGCCCATGCCCAGCTGGATTACCATTGTAGCCCTCGGGGGTAGGCCTATATAAACCCCAGGGCGCCCATGCAAGGGGAGATCTTTTGAGGAGTTTTAGACACCACATCGAGAGGAGAAGTAAGCTAGCCTTGCCCTTCTTCTCCCTCTCACCGAACAGCTCAAGGAGCCTCTTGTAGCTACTTGTCGATCTAGTGACCATGCGGAGACCCCGCAGAGCAGCAGTAGGGGTGTTATCTCCACGGAGAACCCCGAAGCTGGGTAAGATCCGCCGACGTGCATGTCTTCGCCTTATCCCATTTCCAGGCACCGGCGATGTTTTGTTGGCTCCCACAATGATAAGCCACCCGATGGAATATGTCGCACCAACCACCCGACAGGCACGGTGTTCATTAACGATGGAGGCGCTTTCCAGCACCGCCAATAAAGTATCCAGCACCTCTGGTTGGACAGAGGTTGTCGGTGGAACAGGTACACCCCCTCTAGCCCAGGGAGACCGCCTGCCTGACTCTGGAACCATATTGGTCTCCAGAATTGCGTTCGGCTGGGGGCCGAATTCAAGATGGCTCCCACCGACGACGCCCATGGGAGCCTTCTCTCCCATGTGTTCGGCCCCTGAAGTTTGAACTCCTGGCACCACCTTGGCAATCTCCCCCCCCCCCTCCTTGGCCTGGGTCCTCCTGGGACAAAGCCTCGGTGTCATTCACATGTTTGGGGGAAGGAGCCTTTAGGGGTGTCCCGCTCTCCATAGCGGCCGAGCCTAGCAAATCCTCCGACGAGGATTGCTCCGCGCGGGACCTCACCGGACTGCAAAAAGTATGGCCCGGATCAAAATATTGTGCCATGATAAGTCTGGACACATAACGTGTTCGGATTTTATATACTCATGAGTTCACCAGGGGCTGAGCCCTGGGATCCCACTCTAGGCTGCTATCAGCGGCGGTGGACTCCTCTGGAAGAAGAGTTTTTTCCCTTCTTAGGCGACTCGGCCTCCAACGACGCAGAGGTTGTCCTTTTCTTTCTTCCCCCCGCTGGGGATTTGTCTTCCTCCTCCTCCTCGTCCTCTTCGGAGGAAGAACGGGCATCGGAATCTTAGGATATCGTGTCCGAGGTGCCACGATGACGGAGGCCGCCCCTGGTCTTCTTGGCCTCTCTCTCGGCCTTCTTCTTCGGCGCCTTGTAGGGCGCCGGGACCAGCATCTTCGTTAGAAGCGAGCCAGCAGGTTCTTCAGGTAGCGGGGCCGGATAGTAGATCCGCCCCGCCTTCTTCATCCAGCCCTACGAGAGTTGTGGAAAACACATTTAGCATATCCCTTGGGTTATGCGAATAAAACTTGTAATGGCTTACTGAACTTGCAGGGCGGGATAGGTGGTACCCGCGGTCCTCGGCTGAGTCCGGCCATGATTTGCCGGACTTAAAAAGCACCTTCCAGATATCTTTGTGTGAGGAGCCAAAGAGCTCTCGTAGGGTCTGGTGCTTGGCTGGGTCGAATTCCCATAAATTGCAAGCCCGGTGTTGACAAGGAAGGATCCGGCGAGCTAACATCACCTGGACTACATTGACAAGTTTGATATCCTTGTCTTCCATATTCTTGACGTGCGTCTGAAGTGCTGACAACTCGTCGGACGAAGACCAATCCAGGCCCTTCTTGGGCTAGGACATAAGCCGCAGGAGGGCTCCGGATCGGAATTCAGGAGCAGCGGCCCATTTCGTGCCGCGCGGCTCAGTGATGTAAAACCACTGCTGCTGCCACTCTTTGACGTAATCATTGAAAGTACCTATTGTCCATGTGACGTTGGGCATCTTGCTCACCATGGCGCCTCCGCACTCGGCGTGCTCACTGCCCACTACCTTGGGCTTCACATTAAAGATCTTCAGCCATAAGCCGAAGTGTGGCGAGATGCAGAGAAAGCCCTCGCACACGACGATGAACGTCGAGATGTTGACGAAGGAATTGGGGGATAGATCATGAAAATTGATCCCATAGTAATACATGATACCGTGAATGAATGGATGGAGGGGAAACCCAGCCCGCGGACAAAATGAGGGAGGAAAACAACCCTCTCGTGGGGTTCCGGAGTAGGGACGATCTGTCCTGCCGTCGGGAGACGGTGGCTAATTTTCTGGGCCAGGTACCCGGCCTCCCAAAGCTTTTTGATATCCTTCTCCCGGACGGTGGAGGCCATCCATTTGCCTCCTGCTCCGGATCCAGACATTTTCGGAAGGCCTTTGTGGTCGGAGAGGATGAACGCTTGGGCCTGGGGCTCGGACAGAGGGGAATGGATAAGCCGAAGGAGAAGGCGTGGGTGAAAAAGGGGAGTCCTTATCTCCTTATAAAGGCGGCAGGGATCCAGCGCCTCCCCACTTGCCTGGTAAACTCGCTCATTCCCTAAGCGTCGCGCTAAAGACGCGGTTGGATTACCCATACCCGTATTGATGAGAATCCCGAGATAGGGGGACACGATCTCTGCTTCGATACGACATGCCCATAAAACCGCCTTGCGACATGCGCAGTAGCTGGTTAGGGAGAACGGTTCGAATAAAGACCGGATCATGGCGTGGTGTCACGTTAGGAAAAGTTGTCACCGGATTGGATTTGTGGAATATTGTACTCTCTACAGTGGTATCTGGAATTTGTTTTGTAGAGCCGGACACGATCCTTGTGTTCAAAATCTTCTATGGAGTATTCGGAGAAGGAACCCTCCTTACAATGCCGAAGACAATCTGCGCGCCGGACTCATCGTCATTGAAGCCTGGTTCAGGGCTACTGAGGGAGTCCTGGATTAGGGGGTCCTCGGACAGCCGGACTATATACTTTGGCCGGACTGTTGGACTATGAAGATACAAGTTTGAAGACTTCATCCCGTGTCCGGGTCGGACTGTCCTTTGCATAGAAGGCAAGCTTGGCAATTTGGATATGTAGATCTCCTCCCTTGTAACCGACTATGTGTAGCCTTAGCCCCCTCTGGTGTCTATATAAACTGGAGGGTTTAGTCCGTAGGACAACAACAATCATAATCATAGGCTAGCTTCTAGGGTTTAGCCTCTACAACCTCGTGATAGATCAACTCTTGTAATACTCATATCATTAAGATCAATCAAGCAGGAAGTAGAGTATTACCTCCATTGAGAGGGCCCGAACCTGGGTAAACATTGTGTCCCCCGCTTCTTGTTACCATCAGCCTTAGACGCACAGTTCCGGACCCCCTACCCGAGATCCGCCGGTTTTGACACCGATGACCGCTTAGTGATAAATTAAAGCAACTACAGGGCGATTGCATTGCATACAATAAAGCGACAACCATATGGCTCCTGCCAGTTGCCGATAACTCGGTTACAAAACATGATCATCTCATACAACAAAATATAGCATCACGTCTTGACCATATCACATCACAACATGCCCTGCAAAAACAAGTTAGACGTCCTCTACTTTGTTGTTCCAAGTTTTACGTGGCTGCTACGGGCTGAGCAAGAATCGTTCTTACCTACGCATCAAAAACCACAGCGATAGTTCATCAAGTTAGTGCTATTTTAACCTTCGCAAGGACCGGGCATAGCCACACTTGGTTCAACTAAAGTTGGAGAAACTGACACCCGCCAGCCACCTATGTGCAAAGCACGTCGGTAGAACCAGTCTCGCGTAAGCATACGCGTAATGTCGGCCCGGGCCGCTTCATCCAACAATACAGCCGAACCAAAGTATGACATGCTGGTAAGCAGTATGACTTGTATCGCCCACAACTCACTTGTGTTCTACTCGTGCATATAACATCTACGCATAAAACCTGGCTCTGATACCACTGTTGGGTAACGTAGTAATTTCAAAAATTTCCTACGCACACGCAAGATCATGGTGATGCATAGCAACGAGGGGGAGAGTATGTCTACATACCCTCGTAGACCGAAAGCGGAAGCATTTATCAACGCGGTTAATGTAGTCGTACACCTCCACGATCCGTCCCGATCTAGTACCGAACGTACGGCACCTCTGCGTTCAGCACACATTCAGCTCGATGACGTCCTCGCCTTCTTGATCCAGCAAGAGGGGCGAAGTAGTAGATGAGTTCCGGCAGCACGGCGGCGTGGTGACGGTATTGGTGAAGAACAATCTTCACAGGACTTCGCCTAAGAACTACGAAAACTATGACGGATGATAAACTAGAGGGGACGGGGTTGCCGACACACGGCTTGGTGTTTCTTGATGTGTCTTGGGTGCTAGCCCTACCCCTCTATTTATATGTTGAGCCTTGGGGTCGAAACTTGGAGTAAAAGCCTCCACAAAGTCGGTTTCACCCGAAAGGCAATAGTCCTTCTCGTACTCCAGGGCCAGACGCCAGGGTTCCCGGCGTCTGGACCCAAACACCAGGGACCTTGGCGTCTGGCCCCTGGACTCCGCAAAACTTCCTTTTGCGCTTTCCAAAAACCTTGTGTGCTTTCCCCTTTGGCCCAAATAAAGTGTTCTCGTACCCAAACATTTCGGGAAACATCCGGAACCCCTTCCGATGATTTTCGGAACCCTTCCGGAGACCAAACACTATTATCCCATATATCAAACTTTATCTCTGGACCATTTCAGAGTTCCTCGTCATGTCCGTGATCTTATCTGAAACTCCGAACAACATTCGGTTACCAACATACATAACTCATATAGTACTATATCGTCAACGAACGTTAAGCGTGCGGACCCTACGAGTTCGAGAACTATGTAGACATGACCAAGACACTTCTCTGGTCAAAAACCAATAGCGGAACATAGATGCCCATATTGGCTCCTACATATTCTACAAAGATCTTTATCGGTCGAACTGCATAACAACATACGTTGTTCCCTTTGTCATCGGTATGTTACTTGCCCGAGATTCAATCGTCGATATCTCAATACCTAGTTCAATCTCGTTACCGGCAAGTCTCTTTACTCGTTCTGTAATACATCATCCCGCAACTAACTCATTAGTTACAATGCTTGCAAGGCTTATAGTGATGTGCATTACCGAGTGGGCCCAGAGATACCTCTCCGACAATCGGAGTGACAAATCCTAATCTCGAAATACGCCAACTCAACAAGTACCTTCGGAGACACCTGTAGGGCACCTTTATAATCACCCAGTTACATTGTGACGTTTGGTAGCACACAAAGTGTTCCTCCAATAAATGGGAGTTGCATAATCTCATAGTCATAGGAACATGTATAAGTCATGAAGAAAGCAATAGCAACATACTAAACAATCAAATACTAAGCTAACGGAATGGGTCAAGTCAATTATGTCATTCTCCTAATGATGTGATCCCGTTAATCAAATGACAACTCATGTCTATGGTTAGGAAACATAACCATCTTTGATACATTTCCGGTTAATACATTTCTAGCATGAATAATAAACATTTTATCATGATATAAGGAAATAAATAATAACTTTATTATTGCCTCTAGGGCATATTTCCTTCAGTTGGAGACCTGCATCGGAACCTCGAGTGACAAGGAGCCTTCCACACCAGAAAGTTATCACTAGTAGAAAAAGGGTCAAATGTGAAGCACATTAGTGCCGGTTTGGATTTGAGCCGGCACTAATGTGACCATTAGTGCCGGTTCCAACGGCTAGGCGGCGGGCATCATTAATACCGGTTCGTGGGAAACCTTTAGTACCGGTTCATGCCACGAACCGGTACTAATGAGGCCAGTGCGGCTGTGGTTACGCTGGGGCCCCCACGAAGACCTTTAGTACCGGTTCATGGCATGAACCGGTACTAGAGTTTCTTAGTAAGCTGATTTTTAGTCCCACCTCGTCAAGAGAGAAGCAGTATGAGTGGTTTATAAGCCGTGAGTGCAGAGACAATGACGAAGAGGCGCAATGCTCACCTGCACGTTGATTAGCTTCAAGCCTTTCAGAATAGCGTAGATTGCACTGAGCTATGTGCAATGCAGTCTACACTATTCCGAAAGGCTTGAAGCAAATTAACCAACATTGCACCTCTTTTTTATTTTTAATAACTTATTTGAACTCCGGACTTCTTGTATTCCGTATGCAGCATTCAAAGCGACATCATCAACTTCCAACATGTTCTGACATCATTTGTAGTTTTTCAGTCATTTACCGAATTGTTTAAAGAGCTAAATGACCGTGAAATTGAAAATCTCTACAAAATGAACTGTGAAAATGTTGAAATTTAGCATGGTATCATCATTTCACCTGCATAGCATGTGCGAAAGAGTAGAGAGGGTCACGGCAAAAACTGGACGCACTTCGTGTACAAACTGGACAAACTCTTTCGGAGTATCAGGGTTTCGGACGAGAACTCATCTGTTACACGGGCACTTCAATGTTTTTTAAACTTATTTGAACTCCAGACTTCTTTCGTGTTCAGTATGCAGCATTCAAAGCGATGTCATCAATTTCCAACATGTTCTGACAGCATTTGTTGTTTTTCAGTCATTTACCTAATTGTTTAGAGAGCTAAATGACCGTGAAATTGAAAATCACTACAAAATGAACTGTGAAAATGTTGAAACTTGGCATGGTATCATCATTTCACCCGCATAGCATGTGCTAAAGAGTAGAGAGGGTCACGGCAAAAACTGGACGCACTTCGTGTACAAACTGGACAATCTCTTTCGGAGTATCAGGGTTTCGGACGAGAACTCAT
>NC_041382.1:55122136-55151889 GCF_002162155.2 Triticum dicoccoides
CAATCTCTTTCGGAGTATCAGGGTTTCGGACGAGAACTTATCTGTTACACAGGCACTTCAATGTTTTTTAAACTTATTTGAACTCCGGGCTTCTTTTGTGTTCAGTATGCAGCATTCAAAGCGACGTCATCAATTTCCAACATGTTCTGACATCATTTGTTGTTTTTCGGTCATTTACCTAATTGTTTAGAGAGCTAAATGACCGTCAAATTGAAAATCACTACAAAATGAACTCTGAAAATGTTGAAACTTGGCATGGTATCATCATTTCACCCGTATAGCATGTGCTAAAGAGTAGAGAGGGTCACGGCAAAAATTGGACGCACTTCGTGTACAAACTGGACAAACTCTTTCGGAGTATCAGGGTTTCGGACGAGAACGCATCTATTACACGGGCACTTCAATGTTTTTTAAACTTATTTGAACTCCGGACTTTATAAATAGAAGAAAATAAGTAAAGCAGAAAAGAAAAAAAACTATATAAAAAATTACTCAAAAATAAATAGAAGAAAATAAATAATGCAGAAAAGAAAAAAAACTATATAAAAAATTACTTAAAAATAAATAGAAAAAAATAAATAATGCAGAAAAGAAAAAACTATATAAAAAATTTGTTGGGGCGCTGCCTAGTGGGCCTGCCAGACCTAGGGTGTGCAAATGCAGGCCCAGAAGGGCTAGCAGACTCATAGGGCAGCGCGCCCTAGTTAGGCCCAGAAGCCTGCTATATAGAGAAGTTCGAAGGAGCAGCCGCGGCTCGGTTTATAAACCAGTGCGGCTGCCCTTCGCTAAGCGAGGTGGGACTAAACATTGTGCACCGCCGGTGGCAGTGCACAACCATTAGTACCGGTTGGTGGCTCCAACCGGTACTAATGATTGGGCCTTTAGTTCCGGTTCGTGGCACGAACCGGTACTAAAGGGGCTGTTTCCCGCCCCTTGGCCTGGCGAAAATTGGCCTTTAGTACCGGTTGGTGGCTCCAACCAGTACTAGAGACCCCTCCTATATATATGGTAGCTAGATATTAATTAGGTATATATATGAGATTTTAACTAGTTGAATTAATATAACTAGTTTATTTTTAGTATGAAAATTAATAGAACAAGTTTATTTTTAGTAAGAAAATTTAGATATATGAGATTTGATGATCTAATCAAAATATTACTATATAGAACTATCTACTTTATTTTAGTAAGAAATTAATAGAACTAGTTTATTTTTAGTAAATGCTTAGTTGAATTAATAGAACGAGTTTATTTAGTTGAATTAATAGAACTAGTAAGTGTTTAATGTTTCACCTATATATGAATATATGTTAGATATTAATACCAAATGTTAGATGAATTAGATATAAATTATATGTTAGATATATATTTAATTTAGTTATATGAGATTTCATTATCTAATGAACATTTTATTATATAGAACTAGCTACCTTATTTTTAGTAAGAAAATTAATAAAACTAGTTTAGTTGAATTAATTAGTTGAACTAGTGAGTTGAATTAGTTCAATTAATTAGGTATATTTTTCGTAAGTGTTTAGTTGAATTAGTTCAATTAATTAGTTGAACTAGTTGAATTAAGAGAATTAGTTGAATTAATAGAACTAATAAGTGTTTAATGTTTCACCTATGAACATAGGCATGTCGTCTCACGACGAACACGATTTCATTATGTGCGAATACTGCGAAGACCAGCGCGGCCTGTGCGGCAGAAATTTTCTAGTCGATGATAGATGCTTCAGCATCAAGCTGGATGAGAACTTCAAAGTGGATACAGTAAGTCACAACGACAAGTCTTTTTTGGTAATTAAGCATGACTTATGCTTCATTTGCTTCAACTTTTAATTTTAATTTTTCACTATTCTACTAGCGTATCCCCTGCCATGCAAGAATTTTTGTCTTGAATAAGATAGGTTTTAGTCCTAACAAAACTATGGAGGTAAAAAGATTTTACTTGAAGACCGAGCATGGTTATACCTTCAACGTCAAATTATACAATGCACACACATACACCTATTTTGAATGCAAAACTTGGCAAGCACTATGCAAGGCTTATGCATTTGAGCCTGATATGATTATCACCTTTGATATTCGTTCGAAGATGATATTGAAGGTAATAGAGACATCTGGGTGGATGTGCAGACGCCTCCAATTCTACCATTATGTGAGTTTCTC
This sequence comes from Triticum dicoccoides, assembly GCF_002162155.2. Classification (NCBI taxonomy): domain Eukaryota; kingdom Viridiplantae; phylum Streptophyta; class Magnoliopsida; order Poales; family Poaceae; genus Triticum; species Triticum dicoccoides. The sequence goes on from NC_041382.1 coordinate 55,124,309, forward strand.
AACCATATTTATGTCTTCGATATGAGATTATTTGAACCAGTTGAATAATTAATAGATCTCAATTTATATTGACAGCTTACTTCCAATCAAGCAAACATGTCCGGCGCTTGGTAGACAGGACCGTCCACTGTCCCGGGGCTAAACTAAACTGCGAGGAGACAAGTCATTATGTTTCATGGCTTGAGGATCTTGATGTTGTCAAGACAAATTTCTTTCCTGCACTTAGAAATGTTAGTACTCAAAACGTGCGACCAATAGTGTTCGTACTGAACTACGGTCACATATATTTAGGAAAGATGGTAAGATTTCTACTATTTCTCCTCAGTGCATCTTTTGCATACATTATTTTTTAAAGCTAAACTTCATTGCTAAGTATGTTACTATACGATGTTCTTCAACGGGGACTCCCGATGAATGTTGTGCCTGATTGGATCGAGACTAAAGGTACCATGAATATTGTTAGCTTACGGCCAAGATATCCTACAATGCACTTTAGTGCATTCAGGATTTCTAATAGCGAGGAATGCTTAATAGTAAAAGACTAGAGCAAAATTGTGAACGATCACAGAGAAGTACTAGGGGGCAGTAATCAGAAGCGCAACCCACGATTAGGAGACAGGTTCATCTGCATGCTCCAATATGATGAATCGGCAAAGCTATACATGTTCTATGCTATTTTACCTGAGAAAAAGTAGCAGGAGTGATTAATTAGCTAGTTCATGCTCTTAGTACTTGTCCTTTCATGTCCGTGTTCTTCGTCCTAAACTTAATCTCAAAGAGTGATTTGCTTTTGTGGTGTTATGAACGCTTATAATATCATTACCATGTTGAACTCGATGATATCTTTGCTATGAAAACTGTTGTTGGTGATGATATATATGATGCAAGAGTTTTTATATTAATATGATGATGATGATGATGAGTTATTATATCATTTATGAAAGAAACTGCAAATTAGTTTTAACTGGATGGATTCTAGCTAAGTGATCAAGTATATGCCATATCCATATTACCTCGATCACTTAATTAGGTGATCAAGTATATATAATATGGATATGACATATACTTGATGACTTAGCTAGGATCCACGCATCCAGTCAAACTAATCTGCGGTACATTCACCTAATGATTTAACAACTCATTATAATGTAAAACAATCACTAAATTAAATTGAAAACACAAAATTAAAGTAAAAATAAAAAATAAAACCAAAACACACACAAACATTTAGTACCGGTTGGTGTTACTATCATGATCTTATCTCAACGCCTAACCTATCCTAACAAGCCACAACACGCGCCATATATCACAACTAACACGGTTTATACAAAACACCGTGAGTACAATGTTTAACAACGTTCTTGGGCTCAGAACAGTGTTTTATCTGTTCCCCATTAATACATATCTAACTAGGTTGGTGAGGTATTGTACAGAACAACACTAAAAAAATGTTTTAGAATAGTTTAGGCTCAAATCCAAACGAGCATCTCGGTGCCACAACGAACGGCTGGAGCATGCACTGGAGCTCCTGTGCATGGAAGAAAATCCACTCTCCAGGTCACACTGCTAACGGAAAAATGTGAATATGACAGGGCACCAAGGAGGAGGGAGAGCTCCCGCTTCTCATGGACAACTAGTTATCTCGTGGGAGCCCAACTGCCCAAGCTCGTTATCCATCATGCAAAGCCTATGAAGGCTTTGGCTTCTTTGATCATGCTTGTCTCGTGGAAATTTGAAAGAGAGAAATAGTCGTGTCTTCGACCACCACACCTCCCCCATCAACCTGAATACTTAAAGAATCAATGAGGTGACCAAGCTTTGGGCATTGTAACTCCGGGAGATTAATCCCTTAGACTTGTGTTTGTAAGCCCTAGGATGTGTCCTAGCAACAAACTAGCCTGACAGTTTCAAAAAAAGAAAAAAAAATCTGCGCTGACTTTGTGCCATCTACGCACTCACAAGAATCGTCAACGGAAGCACATCTGAACCTGAATCCGTAGCCAAATGGGAGAGAGGAGGGAGGGCCTGCAAGAAAAAGTAAGAGAAGTCTAGTTTTTTAAGGCGCAATAAAATCGTATTTGTAAGTTTAAAAAAATCAGGAAAAAACCTTGCCTGGAGATATCAGTTGCTGGTATGTGAATGTGAATTTTGAAACTTAAATATGTTCATTTGCGATCTGATAAAAAAACATAAGAGCGTTTAGATCACTATCTAAACGTACATATTATGCGTACTAAGTTTCAAACTTTGTTCCCCTAAAAGAAAGTTTCAAACTTTGTAACTTAACCCAAAAATGATCTGAAATGCGAAATGACCTCTCCCTATTGGCTGTTGATTCAGGTTCAGCTGTGCCCCGGTTCCAAAAATTCGCCGGTACATACCTAACTGAAACAGCTGTACCTGTACGTACCTTGCTGGGATTCCACCTCTTCAGAAAGGTCTCCTGATGAAAGGGAGGGTTCTTGAAGAGGCAAGGCAGCATGCCGTCATGGAGGCGCGCCAGTTGGCTGTTGTACGAGCAGTTGGCCATGTGCACGCCCTGCAGCCAGTATACGCCCATGGGGCGGCGAAGTTGCCGCCGATGGAGTGTGAGACCCGCGGAGGAGACCTTGGCGAGCACCACGCGGTCGCCGTGGTCGGCGCACACAGACTCACACGATGTTGAAGAGGTCCACCTTCACGCGGGTCACCCCGGCGCCGGGCAAGGTAGGAGAGCATGCATGGCTTCATAGAGCTTGCCCGTGCGGCAGCACGAACCGATACCACCCTCCACGACGCGGCCCACGGCAAGGTCGTCCACGCCAGGCCGGGGGAGAGGACTTCCTCGCGCCATCCTTTTCAAACTTGACAATTTTTCTCCACTAGTAAGCGTGCACGTGCAACGCATGTCTCATTAGAATTCAAGATTTGATAACTGAGAGCACGTCTCAACTAATAGGCACAAACACTACTTCATGCATGTTTGTCGATGCAAAATACCTAGTAAAGATAAAAAACAACATATCCCATCCAAAATTGGAAATGCCTGCAAAGAATATTTTTCTTTTAAAAAGTTAGCAGGAAAGCATCACACCTACATGAGTTCAGGTGACCAAAGAAGAAGTAAATACAAAAATAGAAGCATGCATCGGCTCACCTGGTCAAACAAGAAGTCTAATATACATTGCCAGAGAAGCCAAGTCAACAGTCACAACAAAGGATTTAGTGCTACATTGAGATATAAATCATCAGGAACATTGAAGCCGTAATTCAATTCCTGCAGCCAGGAAAAGATAATGTTGCAGGTTGTAAGATGTAACTTAGATCATGTCCAAGCATTGAATGCATGGCCACCATACTGTTCGATGAGTGCATAGTAATAGCATTTCTCTTAACCAGCCTCTATTGGTGTATGGGCACAAGGCTTGTCATGATTTTCAGTTTTAGCATTCTGCAAAAAAAAAAAGCTATCCAAAACCCCATTATTTTTGAAAATATACATATAAAAAAGGATATTCTACTACAACATAAATTCTACACATCAATCATGGTTTCACAAAGTGAAAATCTTCATCAGATTGGATGGTTGGTCAACATTCAAAAGATAATGATTTCGAAACTCATTGGAGCCATACTCCAAGTGAATATCACATTCAGAAGATACATTTTTTTTAAATCATTAGAACCATACTACAACAAAATACAATGGCCCTAAAAAACAGAATACAATGCAGATACATGAGTGACACACTCCTTAGGGCATCTCCAGCCGTTCGGCCCCCCAGGGCGCCTAAATAGAGCGGCCTGGGGGCGTGCCAGCGCTAGTTCGGCCCCTGGGGGCGACTTAGCTCCCAGTCACGCCCCCAAGCGCCGGCCCCAAAATGCGGGAAATTTGAACTAGGTCGTTCCCGCTCATAAAAGACGCCACAAATCCGGCGATCGGACATAGTCTGGCGTTACAAAAACAGAGCGCCGCACGCCGCAAGTTCGCGTGCGCAACGAATTACTCGGCGGGGTCGGCTCCAGGCGTTGGCAGAGTCGGCGTGCGCGAGCTCGGCGGTGTCGGAGCTGCTTCGGTGCTGGGCTGTGTCGGCGCGGCTTCAGTACTGCTGGGCGGCGATGTAGAGGCGTCGTTCGGGCTTGGCGTCCGTGTGGCCATGGGCGCGGGAGCTGGCGTCGTCAGCGTCGCCGGCGTTGCCGTCTGCATCTGGTTCAGGATGAGGCCGCGCTCCACCATGTACCACGCCCTGAGCTGCTCGTCGTTGCTCTGGAGCATGTCCGCCCCGCCCATCAGAAAAGCCATGTCGGTGTTCCTCTTCTTCGCGGCGACGTTCATCCGAAGCAGGTCGACGTTGGTCCGGAGCAGGTCGAGCTTGATGGCGTTGTTCGTCATCAGCGACGACCACCGCGCCTCGGTCTTCTCTTCACGTAGGACGGCCCGGGCCTGGGCGTCGGCGAGGCAATGCTCGATGGACTCCTGCACTCGCGCGGTTGCCGCGTCGGCGTTTTTTCCCTTCTTTGCCAATTTGTGGCCGTCTGGCCGCCTCTCTGACGCGCCCGGAGTCGTCGCGTCCAGCTTGTATGTCTCCTTGGCCTTGTCGAGGGTACGTCGGACTTCCGCCCACTTCTCACACTTGTCAATGAGCTTGTAGACGTGGAGGAACTTGAAGTCGGCGTCGAGGTTGTCGCGCCGATACATGGTGAACATGCGCAGCAACTGCGCGGAGGAACAAACAGTTGGCGGGCGGCGGGCGGCTGGGCTGTGTCATCGGTGTCGCCGAGGCGCGAGAAGGGCAGCGGCCCACGGCGGAGATGGGGCGTCGGTGTGGACGCGTAGGCGGGCGGCGAGTAGTTGTATGAAGGGTACTGCACGCCGACGAAGGCGGGCGAGGGTGTGCGCGTCGCGGGGTGGCCATGGGGGAAGGTCACGTTTGGGTTGAACCCACCGTGCGTGTCGCCGTCGGCGTAGCCGGGCGACGACGATCCCCATGGAGATCCGACGCCTTGCGGTCCCTAGGGCGCGTACTGGCTGTGGCTGACGACGGATGGATTCATCATCCCCGCGTGGTCGACCGATGAGGAGGACGCCGCCGCGCGCGCCGCGTTGTCTCGGGCCTTCTTGGCGATGGCCCTGTTCCGTCGGTCGGCGGTGACTGCGTCGCGTCGCTGAACTTCCACCCTCCACTCGGCGTTCGACATGCCCGGTGGCTTCAATGGCGGCGCCCTCGGCTTCCTCTGCTTCGGCTGGGCCACGGTGCCAGTCGTGGTTTCCGCCGCGCGCGGCATGGCGTACTTCTTCGGCGGCATGGCGGCGACTGGAAGGCGAGCGGGAGGGGGTTTGACGGGAGAAAGGGAGGGAATGGCGGGAGGAAGGCGAGCGAGCGGGAGGGATGCGAGGGAAAAGCGTCAAGAAACGGCGGGAAAAGGCCCTCGGGTCGCCGCCAGGGCGGACCCACGCGCCTTTTTCACTTGTGCCAGCTCCCCAAGCGCCCCCCAGGGCGCCGGGTTCGGCATGGGTCCGCCGGCACCAGTTTTGGCCCGAGCCGGCGAAAAACGGGCTTCTGGGGGCGCGACTGGGCCGTTTTTTTGGCGCCAGCGCGGCAAAAACGCCTGGGGAGGGCCTGTTGGAGGCGCGGCTGGAGATGCTCTTACCATGATGTTGGAAAGGGCCAATGCGGCAACATATTACGAGAATAGACAATGTGCCTAAAACGTCATTTAGCGTTCAGGTTACATACACAAACAACAAACAAAATAAGTTTTCCTTGCCACTGCTTTTCTTTTTAACATCAACTTGTGATAGCACGCTAGTCTCCCATGATCAATTTCTATCACTACGGTTCACAAATATGCTGTTAACTATAGATATATGATATTCATGTGAGAAGGAAGCTCGGGAATGTTCCAGATGTGTAGATCGGATAAAAAAAGATTCTCAAAACGAAATCCTACGTAATACTTTGTCTTCATATGCATCAGCTCGACAAGTTTAGTAGAACCCTTCTTCACTCATATCCATGAGGATGGCGGCAAACAATGTAAAGAGAATCTCAAATGATCATGGTTACAAAAAAATCTTAGCGCTCAACAAGATTTATGGAAAGTAGTGTATCACAAACCTGCATAATGCCAATCGATATGATGCAGAATTGTTAGGAAGGGACAACACAATGATCATGATATTTAAGTACCTACTAAGGACAGAACTTGCATAAAAGCCTTCACCATTTATCATTCCCAATTGCTGGGAGATCAATAAGCCAACTCCCACGTGTGCATATACCACCATCACGGCCTTCATCAATTGTCATGTTCATACCTCGTATATATATCCATTGATGCCTTTAGCATGCTTATAGGTTTGTTTTGTACCTTTCTCTGAAATCTGGTGGGTCTGGCTGCCTAGCAAGACATAGATATGAGAATTCACATGCATATAGAAGATAATCTGGTAGCACAACATAATATTACAAATCAACTATTGCTCCAAGTTTCCACAAAACAGAAAACAAGGAAGAAGCAAGGTAATGAAAAGAAAAGGCAAAGTATATAAATACACATTTTAAAATATCGGTCTCTACCTAAATAGAATGAGCTCTATATGCCAAGGCATAACATAGTAAAACTGAGTTAAATCAAGCTGTCTTGTAAAACAAAATACAGATATTAGCAGAGAACATACCTTAGTTACTGATGATTCACTATGGGTGGTACCGTGCACACATGCTATGAGATCTCTGCCACCAGTGTAACCTTCACCAAAATGTCAGAATTAAAAATATCAAAGGTAATGGGTACAACCAAAACTATGAAGACAAATATGCTACTCCCTCCATTCCAAAATACTTGTCGCGGTTTTAGTTCAAATTTGAACTAAAACTAAAACCAGGACAAGTATTTTGTAACGGAGGGAGTATATTAATCAACATCACTAAACCCCAGGTAAGGCTTCTGGGTTGCTCCCAATATTATGATCTGCTATGTAATTCTTTACATTGTGGCATGCTGCATGAGCTAATTAAACATTCCTTCAGTACATGTACCTGCTTCATCCAACTCCATGGGCGAAGTATGACCTATAGTTGTACTTACTTCAGTGTAACTAAGAAATCTGATAGCTTACTATGCTGGTTTAATGTGATCAGGAATGTCTTGATAATCTGCAATACAAGAAAGAATAGTATCGTTAGCAAGCACAATCCATCATACTGGAGTCCCCAAGTATGAACAAGGACTATATAACATATCCATGATTTTTGGCCTATCCTTGCCATTCTGTATAAAACACGGTACCAAAAGGTCAAAACAGACATGGTCTCTTATCTATTCCCCTGACGGTTACAATCCTTAAGGATTTCACACGCCACAGCCGCTCGTGATGTGCTAGCCGGCCAAGGGCCGCTCCACCACGCCACTCGGCAGGGTCACCGACTGCGATGCTGCCCAGGAGGATCAGTGCGCCACCAGTTAAATGGACATAGATATGTGCTGACCTGCAGTTAAATGACTACTTGCACCGTCAGTTAGATCAGAAAGCAGGTTAACACGTTCCGAGAACAGGTCAGAGAACGACGGCTGCAGTGCTGCCGGAACTCCGCCCGCTTCCCTGATCCACACGCTCCTCTGCTATACTCCGCAGGCGACGGCCACCAACGTGGGACTGCGCAACTGTGGCCATTCTTTGCACCGGGGCCCGACCTCGTCTGTCACCATGATGGCATGGCGCCACATGCGCTGGCGGGAGATGCGCGCACACCGGCACAGGTTCGATAGGGGAGAGAGAAAGGATAGGAGATGTGGCATGGGTCGGGTCAGGGAGATAGGATACGGGACGGCGGCGCTCGATGCGAAAGGAGATGGTGCAGCACGATCTACCGGGACGGCGGCTTCGAGGTCCGCAAAGGAGGCGCGACCGGCAAGGATTAGTCGCGGAGCTCGCCGAGGCGCGCGGTGGCCGTGGTGGCGGAGATGACTCGACCCTCGGGGTTCTTCCAGGACGCCCTGCGCCGGGACCCCTCGTGCTTGATCAGGATGCCCGCCGCCCGCAACGACTCCTTCCCCGCCGCCGCCCCGCCATCTTTCCCTTCCTCCTCCGGTCGCTTCGGGTGGTTGGCTCCCCTTCGCTAGCGCCCATGGGGCAGAAGAGGAGGAGTGGTAGGCCGGCGATGGCGATTTTTCGGGAGAGAGATTGGATCGGGGAGAGGGCTGAGGTAATGGGGGCGGGGCCGCGAGGACCGGGGGACACGGAGCTCTAGCACGATGGGCAGACCACGGCGTCTGCCGGCAGAACAATTAATCTGAGCCATTGATTTGGGTTGCAGAATATTGATGTAATATGGACAGTAGGATGTATATTTAACTTAATTTGATAGGAGGGTCCTGGTTAGGGCATATACAAGGGTTGATAAGATAGTCTTATCTTAAGTTTTACGTGTAAATTAGATATGACAAAAAAATATCTACAATGGGTCATCTCTTAGCTTTATTTTCAATAATTAGTTGTTCCTAAAAATATGGTGAGACAAATTGTGCTAAGAGATCATCTCTTGTCTTCTCTTAAATAAGACAAGACAAGCCTTCTCTTATGATTTGTCTCTCCTCCACCTCATCATTTATCTTACGTGACATTCTTAAGATAGAACCATTGTACATGCTCTTATCCTGTGTATAGTTTGTTGTGTGGTTTTAGGGGGAGTTGTGTTTGCTCTTTTAATAATAGTATAGATATAGAAAACGGTATCCGTGACTGTCACATTTTTTTTTTGGTTGGTTACCGTTGGCTACTCGATTTCGTAGCGATCGCGTTTCCGGCCGGTTCCCCCGATCGATCCCTACATACTTCCTACTTCTGCGGCGCTGCCCACGGCAACCAACGCCACCCACGACCACGCCAGTAATGTAGATCTTCGTCAAGACCATCACCGGGCACACTCTCACCCTCGAGGTCAAGGGCACCGACACCGTCGACAGCGTCAATGCTCGGATCCAGGACAAGCAAGGGATCGCCGGCACCGCATCCCAAGACGACCCGCGCCAGCTGCCGTCGCTCGTCTTCGCCGGGAAGCAGCTAGACGAGGAGGACGGCCGGACGCTGGCCGACTACGGCATCGGCAAGGAGTCGACGCTGCACCACGTGCTCGGCCTCCGCGGCGGCTTCCGGCAACGAAGCTGCTACCCCAATCACATCAACCCCACCCTCCTAGCGCTTGCGCTCCGCTACAACGAGAACAAGATGATCTGCCGCAAGTACGTGCTTGATTTTTTCCATCTCCGTCCTAATTAAGTTTTCTCCGGCCGCACGCACCCCATTGATTCATTTACAGGTGCTATGGACGTCTTCCTCCGGGGGCTACCAACTGCCGCAAGAAGAAGTGCGGCCACACCAATGACGTATGTATTTTACTCTCTTCAGAATTCAGATTAGTATGAGTTTTTGTTGCCAATAACGTCCTACCTCGTAACATATTTTTTCTTCTTCTTCAGCTAAGGCCGAAGAAACGTTTCGATGGTAGAGCAGGTTTACGAGGGAAATAGTGACATCCATATGATGTACCTACCACAAAGCGACCATAAGGACCGATTATATATGCTTCCCTCTGCTGCACCAGTGATCAGCAGGTTTACAAGTTACAACAGTGAGCATTGAACAATCATACTCTCTTCTTGCTAGCCGCTGGTGTTGAGAACACTCGTGCAGCAATTAGTATTGCAATGTTCTCCTTGATAGGTTCATGAAGATTGCCAGCGATAAGAATCTCATCCAATACTTAGGCCTGAAAAATTCACCATTGGTACTCATGGGAATTAGTCTGTACTAAAAAGAATAGCTCTGGAAAGAAATTTCATATAACTCCACTACTGGTTCTTCAATGTCAACATTTCAGCATATATGTGAATATTAGATCAACTTCACATACCTACAGAAATTAGGAAAAACACGCATGCTGCAGTGCAGCTCCTGTGTCCTCGTAAGATTCGGCGTGCCTACCACATCCTTGCAGGTTGCGGTGCGACACATACATCCTTGGTGGCGGCGCCCACATCCACGCTTAGGCAGGCACAATATAACAGAAAAATAATGTGGACCAAATGTTCATGGAATTTTGCACTGTGATATAGGCTACAAACGGGTATGATAGGCGAGATTCCTCAAATTTCCATTGTACCATAATGCCTAACTCAGGAATTTTGCACCATATCTTCTTATTTGGCACTACACCAACATTTAGCATGGCAGCAACGACCACATAACGCCTTCATCACTGGTGAGCGATCTGATCCTGTCTCTTCCTACCTGTGAAAACACAAATATTAAATTCTATTGTTAAAGATATATTCATAACATGTGAATAAGAGGGGATAGCAATATGGCAATTTAATGTCTAATCGACCCTGCAAGTTGGCAGCATGCCAAGTGATTATCAGTTTTAAACATAGTCTTTAACTATAAGAATGACTGCACTACAATTCATCATTTCTTTGTTCCAAGCATTTATATCCTGAATAAGAGATAGTACAAGGAAAAACTTAAAGTATGCTAATGCGGTGTAGTGCCATCAGGCATGGATAAGTATGCAAGGAAAAACTCATGTTCTGGGCATTTTATACCCCGAAGATGCATGGAACAACCAATAATAAAAAGATTAGGAAAATTATGCATCTTTGTTCCCCTTGATAAATCATGTAACACTCTGAAACACAAAAAGATCATTATCCGTTGTCAACGGAGTAAAGAAAGAACAAATTATCTTCATACCCCTATATTTATGAAAAATATTTAGTCAACAAGAACATGTATAGTTGCCCACTTCATTGCAAACCAACTCACGTGTGCAGCAAGGTTATTAATTAATTAATGTAAAATATGTCTGTCACTTAACAAAGTTTAGAACCAAATGGACAACTACAAAGAAGCATAAATATTTTGTATTCCTTTTTGGTTTCCCTTACATATTGCGGGCAGCGTATGATACTTATCTAAAATACCTAAAGGCACAAAAAAAGCTAGTGAGGAATGAAGAAGCTTTAATCTAACCTCGCCTGATCTGGTCTATTTCCTTGAGCACCCATGCGAGTGTCTTCCCTCTTCTTCATACGCATGGGGCACTGGCAAGTTCTCCGAGGAGGACAGTAGCTCTCATCCACGACCTCCTTGATGTCCTTGGCGAAGTAGCAGGGTGACATCTGGAGCATCGGCGGGTGGGGAGGCCATGGCCGTCGTGGCACCGACTGAGACCCATGGCGGGGTGTCCTCGGAGGGAGGCAGTGGCGCGTGGAGAAGGACCGGCAAGGCATCTGGGGGGGTGGCCCCCATGTCTTGTGGGCGGCATTGGGGCGATCTGGGGGAGGATGAGGAACTTGTGGCGTGCGCATGTGCCTATGCGGGTTCCGTCATTAGGGGGTGGATCAAGAGAGGAGCTTTTTTTCCTTTGTTTAGCGGAAGGGGTGGTGGGGATGAGACAAAAGCAGACGACGAAAAAAAAACAAAGAGCGGAGACTACCAATTCCTTCATTAGATTATTTGTTTCCTAATTAATGTGATTGAGCGATTTTTCTTAAAATCAATTATTTGTTTTCTAATTAATGTGATTGAGTGATTTAAGGTAAGATTAATTAATTTAGATTTGATCTTTAGAGATTGTTCGTGATTGATTCTACATTACGAAATAACTTGCGCCAGCATGGAAAGTTCTGATATGTTCAGATTTCTTTCGTTGTGTGAGAGGGTGACGCAAAAATAAACCGATGAAGTGAGGGGAGGGGACGAAAAAAAACCATGGTAGCTGGGACGAAATTGTTGGGGAACGTAGCAGAAATTCAAAATTTTCCTACGTGTCACCAAGATCTATCTATGGAGAAACTAGCAACGAGGGAAGGAGAGTGCATCTACATACCCTTGTAGATCGTTAAGCGGAAGCGTTCAAGTGAACGGGGTTGATGAAGTTGTACTCGTCGTGATTCAAATCACCGATGATCAAGTGCCGAACGCACGGCACCTCCGCGTTCAACACACGTACAGCCCGGTGACGTCTCCCACGCCTTGATCCAGCAAGGAGAGAGGGAGAGGATGAGGAAGACTCCATCCAACAGCAGCACAACGGCGTGGTGGTGGTGGAGGAGCGTGGCAATCCTGCAGGGCTTCGCCAAGCACCGCGGGAGAGGAGGAGTACTTGTGAGAGGGGGAGGGCTGCACCAGAACTTCGTCTATAGCTCCCATGCGCCTCCCCACTATATATAGGGGTGGAGGGGCTGGTTTCTTGCCCTCCAAGTCCATTGGGGCGTTGGCCAAGGTGGGAGGAAAGAAATCTCATTATTTCCTTCCCCACCGATTGTTATCCCCCCTTTTTAGGGATCTTGATCTTATCCCTTCGGGATATGATCTTATTCCTTCTAAGGGGGGATCTTGGTGCACCTTGACCAGGGGTGTGGGGCCTTGCCCCCACTACCCACGTCCATGTGGGTCCCCCCATGCAGGTGGGCCCCACTCCGGAACCTTCTAGAACCTTCCCGGTACAATACCGAAAAATCCCGAACATTTTCCGGTGGCCAAAATAGGACTTCCCATATATAAATATTTACCTCCGGACCATTCCGGAACTCCTCGTGACGTCCGGGATCTCATCCGGGACTCCGAACAACATTCGGTAACCACATACAAACTTCCTTTATAACCCTAGCGTCATCGAACCTTAAGTGTGTAGACCCTACGGGTTCGGGAAACATGTTGACATGACCGAGACGTTCTCCGGTCAATAACCAACAGCGGGATCTGGATACCCATGTTGGCTCCCACATGTTCTACGATGATCTCATTGGATGAACCACGATGTCAAGGACTCAGTCGATCCCGTATACAATTCCCTTTGTCTAGCGGTATGTTACTTGCCCGAGATTCGATCGTCGGTATCCAATACCTTGTTCAATCTCGTTACCGGCAAGTCACTTTACTCGTTCCGTAACACATCATCCCGTGATCAACTCCTTGGTCACATTGCGCATATGATGATGTCCTACCGAGTGGGCCCAGAGATACCTCTCCGTTTACACGGAGTGACAAATCCCAGTCTCGATCCGCATAAAACAATAGATACTTTCGGAGATACCTGTAGTGCACCTTTATAGTCACCCAGTTACGTTGTGACGTTTGATACACCCAAAGCACTCCTACGGTATCCAGGAGTTACACGCTCTCATGGTCAAAGGAAGAGATACTTGACATTGGCAAAGCTCTAGCAAACGAACTACACGATCCTTGTGCTATGCTTAGGATTGGGTCTTGTCCATCACATGATTCTCCTAATGATGTGATCCCGTTATCAACGACATCCAATGTCCATAGCCAGGAAACCATGACTATCTGTTGATCACAACGAGCTAGTCAACTAGAGGCTCACTAGGGACATATTGTGGTCTATGTATTCACACGTGTATTACGATTTCCGGATAATAAAGTTATAGCATGAATAAAAGACAATTATCATGAACAAGGAAATATAATAATAATACTTTTATTATTGCCTCTAGGGCATATTTCCAACAGTCTCCCACTTGCACTAGAGTCAATAATCTAGTTCACATCGCCATGTGATTAACACTCACAGGTCACATCGCCATGTGACTAATACCCAAGAGTTTACTAGAGTCAGTAGTCTAGTTCACATCACTATGTGATTAACACTCAATGAGTTTTATGTTTGATCATGTTGCTTGTGAGAGAGGTTTTAGTCAACGGGTCTGAACCTTTCAGATCCGTGTGTGCTTTACAAATCTCTATGTCATCTCCTAGATGCAGCTACCACGCTCTATTTGGAGCTATTCCAAACAACTGTTCTACTTGGAGCTATTCTAAATTATTGCTCCATTATATGTATCCGGTCTCTCTACTCAGAGCTATCCGGATATGTGTCAAGCTTGCATCGTCGTAACCTTTACGACGAACTCTTTTACCACCTCCATAATCGAGAAAATTCCTTAGTCCACTAGTTACTAAGGATAACTTTGACCGCTGTCCTGTGAGCCATTCTTGGATCACTCTTGTACCCCTTGACTGACTCATGGCAAGGCACACTTCAGGTGCGGTACACAGCATAGCATACTGAAGAGCCTACGTCTTAAGCATAGGGGACGACCTTCGTCCTTTCTCTCTATTCTGCCGTGGTCGAGCTTTAAGTCTTAACTTCGTACCTTACAACTCAGGCAAGAACTCCTTCTTTGACTGGTCCATCTTGAACACCTTCAAGATCATGTCAAGGTATGTGCTCATTTGAAAGTATTATTAAGCATTTTGATCTATCCTTATAGATCTTGATGCTCAATGTTCAAGTAGCTTAATCCAGGTTTTCTATTGAAAAAAACCTTTCAAATAACCCTATATGCTTTCTAGAAATTCTACATCATTTCTGATCAACATATACTCATCAGAAATTCTATAGTGCTCCCACTCACTTCTTTGGAAATACAAGTTTTTCATAAAACTTTGTACAAACCCAAAATCTTTGATCATCTAATCAAAGTGTACATTCCAACTCCGAGATGCTTACTCCAGTCCTTAGAAGGATCGCTGGTGCTAGCATACCTTTTAGCATCCTTAGGATCGACAAAACCTTTCTGATTGTATTGCATACAACCTTTTCATACGAAGACTGGTAAGGAAACTCGTTTTGTCATCCATCTGCCAGATTTCATAAATGCAGCTAATGCTAACATGAATCCGACGGACTTTAAGCATCGCTACGGATGAGAAAATCTCATCGTAGTCAACTCCTTGAACTTGTGAAAAAACTCTTCGCCACAAGTCGAGCTTCATAGATGGTGACATCACCATCCACGTCCGTCTTCTTCTTAAAGATCCATTTATCTCAATGGCTTGCCGATCATCGGGCAAGTCCACCAAAGTCCATGCTTTGTTCTGATACATGGATCCTATCTCGGATTTCATGGCTTCTAACCATTTGTCGGAATTTGGGCCCACAATCGCTTCTCCATAGCTCGTAGGTTCATTGTTGTGTAGCAACATGACCTTCAAGACAAGATTACTGTACCACTCTGAAGTAGTACGTATCCTTGTCACCCTACGAGGTTTGGGAGTGACTTGATCTGAAGTTTCATGATCACTATCATAAGCTTCTACTTCAATTGGTGTAGGTGCCACAGGAACAACTTCCTGTGCCCTGCTACACACTGGTTGATGGTTCAATAACCTCATCAAGTCTCCACCATCCTCCCACTCAATTCTTTCGAGAGAAACCTTTCCTCGAGAAAGGACCCGATTCTAGAAACAATTCATATTGCTTTCGGATCTGAATTAGGAGGTATACCCAACTGTTTTGGGTGTCCTATGAAGATGTACTTTATCCGCTTTGGGTTCGAGCTTAATCCTGAAACTTTTTCACATAAGCGTCGCAGCCCCAAACCTTTAAGAAACGACAACTTAGGTTTCTCTAAACCATAATTCATACGGTGTCATCTCATCGGAATTACGTGGTGCCCTATTTAAAGTGAATGTGGTTGTCTTTAATGCCTAACCCATAAACTATCGTGGCAGTTCGATAAGAGACATCATGGTATGCATCATATCCAATAGGGTGCAACTATGATGTTTGGACACACCATCACACTATGGTGTTCCAGGCGGTATTAATTGCGAAACAATTTCCACAATGTCTTAATTGTGTGCCAAAACTCGTGACTCAGATATTCATCTCTATGATCATATCATAGACATTTTATCCTCTTGTCACAATGATCTTCAACTTCACTCTGAAATTACTTGAACCATTCAATAATTCAGACTTGTGTTTCATCAAGTAAATATACTCAACATTTACTCGAATCATCTGTGAAGTAAGAACATAACGATATTCACTGCATGCCTCAGCACTCATTGGACTGCACACATCAAAATGTGTTACTTCCAACAAGTTGCTATCTTGTTCCATCTTACTGAAAACGAGGCTCTTCAGTCATCTTGCCCATGTGGTATGATTTGCATATCTCAAGTGATTCAAAATCAAGTGAGTCCAAACGATCCATCTGCATGGAGTTTCTTCATGCGTATGCACCAATAGACATGGTTCGCATGTCTCAAACTTTTCAAAAACGAGTGAGTCCAAAGATCCATCAACATGGAGCTTCTTCATGCGTTTTATACCAATATGACTTACATGGCAGTGCCACAAGTAAGTGGTACTATCATTACTATCTTATATCTTTTGGCATGAAAATGTGTATCACTACGATCGAGATTCAATAAACCATTCATTTTAGGTGCAAGACCATTGAAGGTATTATTCAAATAAATAGAGTAACCATTATACTCCTTAAATGAATAACCGTATTGCAATAGTCATAATCCAATCATGTCTATGCTCTACGCAAACACCAAATAACAATTATTCTGGTTTTAACACCAATCTCGATGGTAGAGGGAGCGTGCGATGCTTGATCATATCAACATTGGAAACATTTCCAACACATATCGTCAGCTCACCTTTAGCTAGTCTCCGTTTATTCCGTAGCTTTTATTTCGAGTTACTAACACTTAGCAACCGAACCGATATCTAATACCCTGGTGCTACTAGGAGTACAAGTAAAGTACACATCAACACAATGTATATCCAATATACTTCTATCGACCTTGCCAGCCTTCTCATCTACCAAGTATCTAGGGTAATTCTGCTCCAGTGGCTATTCCCTTTATTACAGAAGCACTTAGTCTCGGGTTTGGGTTCAACCTTGGGTTTCTTCACTAGAGCAGCAGCTGAATTGCCGTTTCATGAAGTATCCCTTCTTGCCCTTGCCCTTCTTGAAACTAGTGGTTTCACCAACCATCAACAATTGATGCTCCTTCTTGATTTCTACTTTCGCGGTGTCAAACATCACGAATATTTCAAGGATCATCATACCTATCCCTGATATGTTATAGTTCATCACGAAGCTCTAGCAGCTTGGTGGCAATGACTTTGGGGAAACATCACTATCTTATCTGGAAGATCAACTCCCACTCGATTCAAGTGATTGTTGCACTCAAACAATCTGAGCACAAGCTCAACGATTGAGCTTTTCTCCCTTAGTTTGCAGGCTAAGAAAATCGTCGGAGGTCTCATACCTCTTGACGTGGGCACGAGCCTGAAATCCCAATTTCAGCCCTCGAAACATCTCATATGTTCCGTGACGTTTCGAAAACGTCTTTAGTGCCTCAACTCTAAACCGTTTAACTGAACTATCACGTAGTTATCAAAACGTGTATGTCCGATGTTCGCAACATCCACAAACGACGTTTGGGGTTCAGCACACTGAGCAGTGCATTAAGGACATAAGCTTTCTACTGTTCGCATAATCGCTACTGTCAACTTTCAACTATATTTTCTCTAGGAACATATCTAAACAGTGGAACTAAAGCGCGAGCTTACGACATAATTTGCAAAAGGTCTTTTGACTATGTTCAGGATAATTAAGTTCATCTTATTAACTCCCACTTAGATAGACATCCCTTTGGTCATCTAAGTGATCACATGATTCGAGTCAACTAGGCCGTGTCCGATCATCACGTGAGACGGACTAGTCATCATCGGTGAACATCTTCATGTTGATCGTATCTACCATACGACTCATGCTCGACCTTTCGGTCTCCGTGTTCCGAGGCCATGTCTGCACATGCTAGGCTCGTCAAGTTAACCCTAAGTGTTTTCGCTGTGTAAAACTGTCTTACACCCGTTGTATGTGAACGTAAGAATCCATCACACCCGATCATCACGTGGTGCTTAGAAGCGACGAACTGTAGCAACGGTGCATAGTTAGGGGAGAACACTTCTTGAAATTTTGTAAGGGATCATCTTATTTACTACCATCGTCCTAAGTAAACAAGATGCATAATCATAATAAACATCACATGCAATTATATAGTTGTGACATGATATGGCCAATATCATATAGCTCCATTGATCTTCATCTTCGGGGCTCCATGATCATCTTGTCACCGGCTTGACACCATGATCTCCATCATCATGATCTCCATCATCGTGTCTTCATGAAGTTGTCACGCCAACGACTACTTCTACTTCTATGGCTAACACGTTTAGCAATAAAGTAAAGTAAGTTACATGGCGTTCTTCAATGACACGTAGGTCATACAATAAATAAAGACAACTCCTATGGCTCCTGCCGGTTGTCATACTCATCGACATGCAAGTCGTGAATCCTATTACAAGAACATGATCAATCTCATACATCACATATCATTCATCACATTCTTCTTGGCCATATCACATCACAAAGCATACCCTGCAAAAACAAGTTAGACGTCCTCTAATTGTTGTTTGAATGTTTTACGTGGCTGCTATGGGTTTCTAGCAAGAACGTTTCTTACCTACGCAAAACCACAACGTGATATGTCAATTGCTATTTACCCTTCATAAGGACCCTTTTCATCGAATCCGTTCCGATTAAAGTGGGAGAGACTGGCACCCGCTAGCCACCTTATGCACCAAGTGCATGTCAATCGGTGGAACCTGTCTCACGTAAGAGTACGTGTAAGGTCGGTCCGGGCCGCTTCATCCCACAATACCGTCGAAACAAGATTGGACTAGTAACGGTAAGCATATTGAACAAAATCAACGCCCACAACTACTTTGTGTTCTACTCGTGCAAAGAATCTACGCAATAGACCTAGCTCATGATGCCACTGTTGGGGAACGTAGCAGAAATTCAAAATTTTCCTACGTGTCACCAAGATCTATCTATGGAGAAACTAGCAACGAGGGAAGGAGAGTGCATCTACATACCCTTGTAGATCGTTAAGCGGAAGCGTTCAAGTGAACGGGGTTGATGAAGTCGTACTCGTCGTGATTCAAATCACCGATGATCAAGTGCCGAACGCACGGCACCTCCGCGTTCAACACACGTACAGCCCGGTGACGTCTCCCACGCCTTGATCCAGCAAGGAGAGAGGGAGAGGATGAGGAAGACTCCATCCAACAGCAGCACAACGGCGTGGTGGTGGTGGAGGAGCGTGGCAATCCTGCAGGGCTTCGCCAAGCACCGCGGGAGAGGAGGAGTACTTGTGAGAGGGGGAGGGCTGCACCAGAACTTCGTCTATAGCTCCCATGCGCCTCCCCACTATATATAGGGGTGGAGGGGCTGGTTTCTTGCCCTCCAAGTCCATTGGGGCGTTGGCCAAGGTGGGAGGAAAGAAATCTCATTATTTCCTTCCCCACCGATTGTTATCCCCCCTTTTTAGGGATCTTGATCTTATCCCTTCGGGATATGATCTTATTCCTTCTAAGGGGGGATCTTGATGCGCCTTGACCAGGGGTGTGGGGCCTTGCCCCCACTACCCACGTCCATGTGGGTCCCCCCATGCAGGTGGGCCCCACTCCGGAACCTTCTAGAACCTTCCCGGTACAATACCGAAAAATCCCGAACATTTTCCGGTGGCCAAAATAGGACTTCCCATATATAAATCTTTACCTCCGGACCATTCCGGAACTCCTCGTGACGTCCGGGATCTCATCCGGGACTCCGAATAACATTCGGTAACCACATACAAACTTCCTTTATAACCCTAGCGTCATCGAACCTTAAGTGTGTAGACCCTACGGGTTCGGGAGACATGTAGACATGACCGAGACGTTCTCCGGTCAATAACCAACAGCGGGATCTGGATACCCATGATGGCTCCCACATGTTCCACGATGATCTCATCGGATGAACCACGATGTCAAGGACTTAATCAATCCCGTATTCAATTCCCTTTGTCTATCGGTATGTTACTTGCCCGAGATTCGGTCGTCGGTATCCAATACCTTGTTCAATCTCGTTACCGGCAAGTCACTTTACTCGTTCCGTAACACATCATCCCGTGATCAACTCCTTGGTCACATTGCGCATATGATGATGTCCTACCGAGTGGGCCCAGAGATACCTCTCCGTTTACACGGAGTGACAAATCCCAGTCTCGATCCGCATAAAACAATAGATACTTTCGGAGATACCTGTAGTGCACCTTTATAGTCACCCAGTTACGTTGTGACGTTTGATACACCCAAAGCACTCCTACGGTATCTAGGAGTTACACGCTCTCATGGTCGAAGGAAGAGATACTTGACATTGGCAAAGCTCTAGCAAATGAACTACACGATCTTTTGTGCTAGTCTTAGGATTGGGTCTTGTCCATCACATCATTCTCCTAATGATGTGATCCCGTTATCAATGACATCCAATGCCCATAGCCAGGAAACCATGACTATCTGTTGATCACAACGAGCTAGTCAACTAGAGGCTCACTAGGGACATATTGTGGTCTATGTATTCACACGTGTATTACGATTTCCGGATAATACAGTTATAGCATGAATAAAAGACAATTATCATGAACAAGGAAATATAATAATAATACTTTTATTATTGCCTCTAGGACATATTTCCAACAGAAATTAGTCGACGGAGACTACCAACTAAGATATTAAGAGTCTCTACTCCTAATGTCTGAGTTGGTGAATAGTCTCCATGGTTTTTTTTCACTGGTTTTTTTCGTATCCTCGGCCACCCACTCCCACCACGATCTATACCCGACTAAGTTTTTTTACCGGAGCGGGTACCTACCGGTCAAGCATCCGCCGTTGGTGTCATTTTAGAGATTTGTGCCCTTGTTTTGTTTATCAGATAGATGAATGGTAATACATGAATACATGTACTTGCGTCTGACTGACAGAGTCAGCTTTTACAGAGAAGAGAGAGGGGACTGGAGAGAACAGTGCATGCATGCATTCTCTCACCCCATGCACTGGACATGCATTTTATTTTTCATCCTCACATTTCTAAGGATTCATATCTTTTGAACCAAATGTTCATTACTGAAATTTCTTATATATTTGAATTCGTGCGGTGAAGACCTTCAAAACAAGATCAATTTTGAATATATTTGAACTATCTTTTTCATATATATATATTTCAATTACATTTGAAATTAGTTTCATAAAACATTTTAAATAACCAATTTCACATATTTTAAACAACCTATTTCACTATTTTTCAAACACAAGATTAAGCAAATTGACAAACATACCGAAATATGTTTCATATATTTGAGAAATACATGTTTCATAAACATTGAGTGAAATATTTAGACAACAACTTAGACGTGTTTGAAATAATCAATTTCACATATTTCAAATAACATATGTCGCATATTTCACTATTTTTTATATTTCAATTTTCTTTTAAATTCCTTTTATAAAACATAAAATTGATCTGCTATTTCATAAAAGTGTTTTGGACTGTTTCGCTAATATCAGTTAAAAAACCATTTCACTCATTTCAAAAATCGATTTCACACATTTCATAAGACATATTACTCTCATTTGCAAATATCAATTTCACTGCAAATTTATGAAATATATTGAAATGTATTCCGCTCATTAAAACTATCAGTTTCAAACACTGGAAAATTAGTTTCACAACAAAAATTGGTTTTATTTATCTTTTATTAAAATAACTTATTTCACTCATTTCAGAAAACACACTGCACTCATTTACAAAATATATATTTCACCAATTTCACTAGTTTCGGGAAACACATAACATTCATTTTCAGAAAACATATTACACTCATTTCACTAGTTTCCAAAATAATTATTTAACAAATTTGAAACAATGCATTTCACTTGGAAAACCGATTTCACTCATTTCGAGAACTGGTTTCAATCATTTTGAAAATTGTAATTTGAAATGAGTAAAATTAATATTTTGACATGATTGAAATAGTAAAAATCAAACTAGTTTAAATATATTCATGATTGGTCTCATTCTAAACATCTTATGTTCCAGAATTTGAATATATGAAAATTTTAAATAATAGAACAGTGCTGTAAAAAATATTGGCCATCTAAAAATGTAAACAAAAAAAAAATGCATGGACTTGTTTGAGAGAGAGGAGAGATGCTGCATGCATGCGTACATCCCACTGCAAAAAGTACTGCCACTCCTGACATGGGCCCTATTTATCCGACGATGATTTGACTATACACAAAAATATAACTGCCTAAATACATGATTATACATATGAATGGGTTCCGCTTAGACACACATGGTAAAGCACGTGAACGGTGGATGGGTAGCCGGTAGTTCCCAGCACCGGTAAAAGAGACTTTGCGGATCTATACCACGCACGTAACAAAAAACCACGTACAAAGCCGCTCCCCTCGAACTAGGAATCTTTTTCCTAGGTCGATCGCGGAACCGATCGCCGCCGCCGAGCTACGAGATATCCGCCACCAACGCCATCGTAGAACCCCAGGTTAGGGCAGGACCCAAGGCAGGGCGTGGCTGTGGGATGCCGCCGCTGCCGTCATCGCTGAACCCCGGGGCAGGGCCGTGGTTGCGTTGCGGGCAGCGTGGAGCAGCGCATAGGAAAGGGTAGCCAGATCCATCTCGCCCACTTCTTCCTGCTGTTGTCCTCGTCCTCCCGTCGACCACGCTAGCTTCAGCGATTTGAGTGCTTACCCTGCGAGGAACCAGCGCATCGTACTCATCGTAGGTGCCGGCGGCCGTTGGCAAGGGTGCGTTCGGACGAGCAGGTGGCTTACAAGGAGGTCCAATGAGCGGAACTTCGCCTATGCAGAGGACGCCGTCACAAGTGCGTTGATCTAAATCTTCTCCTCCATTGCCTTTGTTTTCTTTACCCGTGTAGCAGGTGTGCTCCCACTAAAGAATTTTCAGTACACGACGTGTCCTCTCTAATTCAGATCCTGCTTGCGCGATGGGTTCTTTCTAATTCATATCTTGCTTGCCTTATCGTGAAATCTTCTTTGCCATGGTGAACACAGCATGATTCGTTCGCCGTCATGACTTTTGTTATGACATTTGTTTTGTTCAGAAAGCGGTTTAAGTGAAGATTGTATGGTTTTTAGATTATGTGGAGAATACATGAGTACTCTTCTGTAGCAATGGGTTTGATCATGGCAGCGGGTTAATTAAAGCCATGATAAACACTATACATGCAGCGGCAAGGTCAGCCTGTTTCTTCAAATCTTGCAGCACCAAGGTGTCTCCCCATAAAATTTGTGCATCCACTGTTGACATTGGTATTTATTCGGGAAAGAAGGAACAACACAGTAGACCAAAGCAAAGGAAGATCAGCCTGAGTCGATGAACACAATAGATATGGCTAGAAGTTCCTGAATGTGTAGGTTAGTAGACTGCCCTGATGAAATGGTTCAACACATAACACATAGTATGGGAGAGTTTTTTGTGCATGTATGGGTAACTAATCTAGATTTTGATGTCCACAATAAGCGTACAACACAATTACTGCATGTTAATTAGTTATCTGGTATGGAATTAATTACCCAATTTTTATATTGGAGATATATTGTAGTTCCGTACCTGTAATGCAATATTGTAGCTCTGTAGCTGTAATACAATATTTTGCCCATTTCCTTTTCACTAATGCTGAAATTTCTTCCTATAACTCGAGTTCTTAATGTGGTCGTTTCTTGATGGAGTTGGTAACAAACATGCGTATTTTGAATTCCGTTCCCATATGATGTCCATCTTTGTAAAATAGGGAATATCAAGATGGCGGTGCATAGTACCTTAGGTGATGTACAACACAACAAGAGAGGTGTTTGCGGTGGTGCGCCACAGCGACACCAGTGGTTCAGAATAGGGTATGGTCCGTACTGTTCCTCTAGGGATTAAATTATGTTGTTCAGGCTCATATTTTATAGTAAACAATAAGCCATTTTGAGTTATGTCATTCTGTTACAGAAAATATTGTCTTATATAAATATATTCTTGTCGAAACAGTGGGAGTTTAGTCCTTCTTTCAGAGTTTGGTATTTGCCTATTGAAACTTTGACAAGGTATGTAGCAGGGTTAGGAGAAAAATACAATGTCATTTCAATGGAAACCATGTCAAGTTCTGTTTACCTTTAGGGTGGAGTTAAAATTGTTCGCAGGATCCTGGGTACACCATGTGAATATCTACGCATGAATAGAAAAAATGCAGCTTAAAGGTGAGTACTACTGAAGAATGTCCTTGAATTGTTCTCACGGAAGCTTCTGAACTTTTAAAACGGGTTGTAATAAGAAATATAACATCAATACATGAGTTGTAGGTGTGCTTACCTGATCAAAAACCCTGTGAGATAAGTTGTTAATTAACTAAGCAATTGTTTCCTTTTACTTAATCACAATTTTTCTTTTTTAACATAACTACAATTATTCTTGGAGTGTGCCAATATTTTCACACTTGATATTTGCTTGATAACTATTTGGTGCTTATTTTGTACACAATGGGTATCTAGCTGTATTTAATTGAGATTTAAAATCAATGCATGAGACTTTCACATAATATTTACTCTATTAGAGTTAACATCATTCCCAGTGGCTCCGCCCTCGCGATCATCGGTGATTTCAATCTCATTGCCAAGGCCTCTGAGAAGAGCAATTCCCGGATTAACCGGCGATGCCTCGCGGCATTCAGAAACTTTATCAATGAATTGCAGCTCAAAGATTTATATCTCCATGGGAGAAGATACACTTGGAGCAACGAACAGGAGAACGCCACTATGGTAAAACTCGACCGTGTCCTAATCAACTGCGATTGGGAGACGGCAATGCCCAGCTGCATGCTTCAGGCACTCTCCTCAGAGATGTCTGACCACTGCCCTCTTCTACTCAGCTGCGAAATTGCCTTCAAGCATGCCTGCGGCTTTCGATTCCAGAACCACTGGGCCAAATTTGATGGGTTCTATGAGGTGGTCTCAGTTACCTGGCAGGGGACGCCAACCTCCCGCGATCCAATTGGTCTGTTTGCCGGCAAACTGGCGGCCACGGCAAAAGCCTTGCAAAAATGGCAGGGCCAATTCTGCAATGACATCAAACTTAAGGCGGCGATCACCAGCGAGATCATTGCGCAGCTGGACAGGGCGATGGACAACAGGTTGCTAACAACAGAGGAGAGAAACTTCAGAAACATGATGAAAATGCAAAGGTTGGGTTATGCAGCGCTTGATCGGGCGATCTGGAGACAAAAATCAAGGGTCCAAGGTATCAAAGAGGGCGATGCTGGGACCAAATTCTTCAAAGCAAAAGCATCTGCACGTCGCCGTAAAAACTTCATCATCAGATTGATGGTCGACGGAGTGATCGTCACAGATCAGGATGCTAAGGTGAAGGCGGTACACAACTTCTTTGAACCAATTTTTGGAGCCAAAATCACTAGGGATCGCCGCCTGAACCTGAGGGCGCTGGGATATGAAACACTTGATCTGTCTGATATGGAAGAGCCGATCACAGAGGAGGAAATTCAGGCAAATATTAAGGAATTACATGGGAATAGGGCACCAGGGCCCGACGGGTTCACTGGGTTATTCTACCAACGATGCTGGCCCACAATCAAAGACGACCTCCTGGCTGCTATCAGGGCAGTGCAACTAAACTCCTCCACCCAGCTGCATCGTTTGAATCAAGCAACCATGGTCCTACTACCGAAGAACGCTGAGGCCATATCAGCTGGGGATTATAGGCCCATCAGTTTGATCTGTAGCTTCGCTGAGCTGGTCGCCAAGATCCTCGCTACACGGCTGCAGAAGAGGATGCAAGAGCTAATAAGGCCATGCCAGAACTCATTCATCAAGGGGCGAGCAATCCAGGACAATTTCAGTTATGTAAACGGCCTAACAAAAGCATTCCGCAGATCCAAAACGCCCGCACTCATGATCAAACTTGATATTCAGAAAGCATTCGATACGGTGTCATGGGAGTTCCTATTAGAACTATTGACATCAAGGGGATTTGGAAGGAGATTCACCAACTGTTTATCTGCCCTACTAAGCTCTTCTTCCACCAGGCTACTAGTCAACGGAGAATTATCGGAGAGGATTGACCTGGCTAGGGGGCTAAGGCAGGGAGACCCCCTATCCCCCCTGCTGTTCGTCCTCGTGATGGACTGCCTGGCTGCCCTGTTCGAGAAATCTGTGCATTCGGGGATACTTGGGCCAATCGGGAAGCAAAATCTGCCCTTCAGAACTTCCTTGTATGCAGACGACGTGATCCTCTTCGTCAACCCTTGTAGACACGAAATTCAGGCAGTGAAACAGATGCTCCGGTTGTTCGGGGACGCCACAGGCTTGAGAACAAACTTTGCAAAATCTTCGGTCACCCCTGTTTGCTGTACCGGAATCGACCTTCAACTGCTGCTGCAAGACTTTGGCTGCCCAATAAAAGAGTTCCCGTGTAAATACTTGGGCATGCCGCTGACGGACAAAAAACCAACTAAAGGTGATCTCCAGCCGATCTGCGACAAGATCATTGGCAGGATGAAGGGATGGAAACTTGCTCTGCTTTCCATGGATGGCAGACTGGACCTGGTCAGAACTGTGCTCTCAGCGATGCCAATTTTTCAGATGATAGCCATTCACATGCCGGCGTGGCTAGCCAAGTTGATCGACAGAGTTCGTCGCGGATTCCTATGGGAGGGCAACGAGGTGGCCTCAGGCGGGAAGTGCTTAGTCAACTGGAAGATTGTATGCAGACCAAAAGAATTCGGCGGCCTCGGCATCACAAATTTGTCAGCCCAGAGCTTGGCGTTGCGGACGAGATGGCTCTGGCAATCTTGGAACGAGACCAACAAACCATGGCAAGGGCTTGATCTACCAATAGACCCCAAAGTGAAAGCACTTTTCAATGCATCAGTTGATTTTTTTTCCTAGGCAACGGTGAGCGAATACTTTTCTGGAAGGAACCATGGCACAGGGGAGTAAGCCTACAGGACTCGTTCCACACCCTTTACAGTCATTGCACTAGGAAAAACCTCACGGTGGCACAGGCCATAGGGGACAGGAGGTGGACCAGGCACTTCAAAGCAAATCTACCTGAAGATGCAATAAGAGAGTTTACTGCCCTATGGGATGAGATCAATGGGATTGAGCTTGGGCTGGAATCTGACACGGTCAAATGGAAGTGGACAACGAATGGAACGTACACCTCGAAATCTGCCTACCTCATTCAGTTTGAGGGATGCCGCAGGGCCGGATTTGGTGACTTCGTCTGGAAAGCCGACGCACCTGGCAAGTGCAAGATCTTTGCATGGCTAGCCCTCCTCGGACCCTGCAACACGGCCGACGTACTAGCAAAGAAGGGATGGCCACACGACCCAGCTTGCGCTCTTTGCGCCGGCCCCATGGAAAACGCAGTGCACCTCCTCGCCTCGTGCCCCTACACGATCACTGTATGGCAGGTGATCCTGCGACGGAGCAATCTACCTGCGGCCCTGTCTCCCACAACAACCACTGCATCACTGACTGAATGGACAGAACACACCACAAGTCAGCTTTCAGGTGACGAGAAGAAACAATGGAGCTCCCTCGTGCAATTAGTATGGTGGTCTACATGGAACGAACGCAACGCAAGAATTTTCAAAAACCAGCCATCAAATGCTACGACCCTGGTTGAAAGGATAACAGAAGAGGCAGGCGTCTGGTTGACTGCAGGACGGCGCAAGGCAAGCTCTTTGCTGTTAAAACCAAGAGAGCCTGACTAGGATCCTTTCGTCCACTATATAGCGGTGCTGGCATCTTTGCCAGGATGTAACTGATGTT
>NC_041382.1:55152201-55167463 GCF_002162155.2 Triticum dicoccoides
GCCGACAGCATTTTCGTCAAAAAAAAAATAGAGTTAACATCATAAACATTTTGGTCCGTCTATTTAAATATTCTTGTGTTCTTCTTTTCTTTTGATAGGGGCATAATTTGTCTGTTGAAACTATCTTATACTAAAAAAATATGTAGATAATTTGATAAATGATAAGCTATCAGGTGCCAGCATGTTCCTTACAAAGCCACCTCGATGATCATTGTGAAAGACAAATCCAATGATCCTCGGAGAGGCGTAGCCACGAAAAAAATCGGATGGGAATAAGTCATGTTTGTTCCTTTGTGGTTGTGAGATACTCATGTTTGCTTACTCATTTTCTTCGAGTTATCAGCATAACTTTGTTTCAAACATGCTCCATTATCAGCATAACTTCCAGTTAAGGACGTCGACGGAGGGGACCCAAATTTTCTTTCGTTTGGGAAAGTAGATCTTAGTTTTTAACAGATAATTATCATTTCCCGCTGTGTATACACCGTGGAATTACATTACAAGTGGAGTGCATTTTAATTTATATGTGCAATCAGGAAAGAAGAAGGACCGTAGCAACGCACAGGCGTTTTAGATGCCAGTACAATTTTTTTTTTTTATAGGGCAGCCGAGACTACAGCCCGTGAGACTTCCTTGCTGCCGGCCACCTCTGTTGGCTTGGTTGCGGCCAGCCGGCCACTGCTCCTGTTGCTAGCCGCTAGCGCCAGGGTGTGCGTCATGTGTGTGTGTGTGCGCGCGCGCGTGTGCGTGCGTGCGCGCGGGGTAAGGGCACGACCCAAATAAGGAGCCTTCTCACAAGTCACGGCCCAACATTAAAGATCGATTGATTTATTGCACCTGTCATCCATCGATCGAGCGTGTATACTACCGTATCTTTTGCCAGAAATAAATGGTGGGCGGGCACCTTGCCCTGTGGAGAGAGCTCCACCGGGTGCTACCTCTAATAGTCTTATACTGTAGTAGTTTAAGTATTTCTCCCACTTTTTCTGCTACATGTGTAAGCATAGTTACAGTTGAGAAAGCGAGAGATATTTGTTTTGAGAAATTTTTGATGTATCTTTGTTATCTGGATATATCTAAATTATTGCTGAATGCATCTTCATGTGAGAAAATGTGGATGGCTACAGGAGAAACATAAACTTTGTCATATAAAAATGGAAGTGTTAAGTGCTCAAACTTTCTACTTTGCAAACAAATAAAGTGATGCATGGTATTCAGATATCTGCATTTGATGAGAATTTACATTGGGATCAACATTAAATTAGTGCTTAATTGTTTCCTTCGTGGTTGCTACTCTTTCATAGTTTATGTTTTCCAATCCGTTATATATCTACCTCATGTTGATGCACTATCAAAATTGTCACATTATTTTGCTCAAATGCCACTTATCCTTTGACTGGCTTGCCCCTAATTTTATAAATCCTGCCATTCTAAATCTTACTTCATATGCAGAACTGGAAGAATTCCAAGAAAGATCATTGCTTCAAGGTTGGGAGCGGCCACAACATAATTGGCATCAAAATTAGATCTGGGTCATACATATCATGTCTCACTCCGTGAGATTTATGTTTTCTATTCCGTTATATACCTATATGATTAGTTTGCCACATGAGGTATTGACGGAATCCCCTGAAGGTCAAACTATGTTTCTACTTCTAAAATACTAGCTACTAGCCAACAATATATGTTTTTGCTCTCATCACGGAGTGATTAGTCATAGTAAACTATGTGCAAACTTATGTCAGGCATTACATATTGTGTAAATTGGGATTATCCACACCAACCTTCATAGACCCCTAAAAATATCCTAGGATTATCAGTTTCTCAATAACTGAAGTTGCAGCCTATGTGAAGTCCTTATTGCCTTACATGGTAGCACTAGTTTTATTTATTTATTTTATGAATCACAGTCTCAAGGCTCAAAAGCAATTGATCATTACCTTGCAACATCGGCTTATAATTAAGATGTCACAGTATACAGAACACCTATCTAATATTGGGGAAAAAGGTAATCCCTCCGATCGGAAATAAGTGTCATGGTTTTAGTTAATTTTTTTGAAAACCACGAAACTTATTTCTGATCAGAAGGAGTATGTATTTTCTCAAGAAGTGTGTGGATATAGGACTTACTGAAAATTTGTAACCGAGCTTGTAATCTTAACAGTTGTTGTGGAACAGTCCGCTGATATGTTCATATGTGAATGATCCACCCAATCATCTACAATGCTTTCCAAGGACATTATGGTCCCAACATTGGAGCCAGAAGATCATGTGACAATATGAAATGGTATCACCTTCACACGACATTTTTTAAATTGGAGTATGATTATCTATAGATCTAGATTGGTTAAGTCTAACCAATGTGCTTGGTATATTGCGTCTAATTGGGGTATTAGATTTATACATTGTCCGTGCAGAAAGCCCTACAACACTTCAAGGAACACCAAATTGTGCTGAACACATTGCTTCGTATGCAAGTGTTATACAAGACAAAAAGCAACAAAGGCGATACCGTGATAAAGCATGGAGAGATAGTATAACAACCTAGCAGAGATGGGAAATGAATGCACGTTGAAGATCAACTAGACAAAATAAAACTAACAAAGAGAGTAATGCAAACCAAAGGGAAGTTAGGAAAAATCTTACAACCAAGGAGAGGAACGAGACGAATGCCCACAGAAGGGGAGCCAATAAAAATAAGTCAGCCGAGCAGAGGCAAGAGATGAATGCATGTCGAAGAGCACGCAGGCAGAGCACACCACCTGAGGAAAGGAAGATGTTGTGGGCTAAGCGCAACGCAGACCTTCTAGCTAGGCGGAAAACCCCGTGCGCTGAATCTATCACAATGCCTTGCCCAGGTGCACGTCTCTTATGAATCACTATGTTATGTTATTGCGGTTTCATATGTCTGACCTATATATGGCAGTTACTTGTTGAGCATGCTTTGATTCAGTTGTAGGTGTAATTTTCTTGGTCCACAAGAGAGGCGATTAAATCAAAATTAAGACAACCCTAATGTAACAAGTGTGGCAAGGAAATAAACTTGAGTGGTGCGATGTGATTGCTTGTATAGGGGAACCAACTATAACGATATTGCTCGTCTGGGTTTATCTTTCAAATGTGATTGTGAACTGTATTTGGTCTATACAATGCATTTTGTTCTGCTTAGTTCCACCTTCTAACTTATACTACTGTGCTTATCCTTGTTAGGTTGTTTCGGCATTTCTTAGATTACAAACTGGTTTCCTTTGTTGCCTGGTTTTAGATAACCAGAGAGACTGGTCTACCGAGAGGAATGGATAAATTCCCATTTGTTATTCATAATAATGTGAGATATTTAGTGCACTATTGTTTATTATAAAAGGCAAAAGTGAACCACGAGAGATGATGATCGGAGTTGAATATGACACTGATACGTTACGGGGGGATGGAGAACACATTCATGCCATGAAAAGCATAGATGGATGAAGGTTTAGGAAGAAGACAACATTGTCTTGTTGAGCACTTCGATGGAGAAAACACAACATGGAGGGGAACACAAGCAAATATGTATCGCAGTGGTTGCTACCGAGAGAGAAGTGAAAAGAAAAAAGGACACAACAAGAAGAGGAAGACAATCAGGTATATCACTTGTTGCTTCACATCTTGTTTGGTTTAAGACTTGCTACAAATTGATCTTATTATCAAAGGAGGAAGTCGGTAATCTCGATGTTTTTCCGATGAGTGTTTGATTTCATAGATGGACTATTTCTCATGGTCCGCCCTTGGACAATGAGTATGCATACTATTTTCAAAATGAGTAGGCATTTATCCTTTATGAATAAGGGCAACATTAATTCCTTTACTTGACATGCTTTCCCTTGAACGACTTACTATTGTTATGCACTTACGTTAAATGAAAATTTATCCTTTTTGTAGTATCCTACAATGGTATACACATGGTGTGGCCCCTCACACTAAGATGATCGAGCAGCGGTCCACAGTTCGCAATACAGATCGATGATGCCTCCTCAATATCTACTTCTTCGCCGCCCCCAACCCTGGCATAGTATGAAAATTCTACAAATAAATAAGAAGAATGGGTAATTATTGAATGCTTATGTTTGTTGGTGTAGTGGTTCTTTTAGGTCCAATCCTGTAGGATGTTTCTCGACACTTTCGTTTAATCGAGTGATTTTGTATGCTAATAATACAATAGATTGATCTACTTAATATTTTTGAGTGCATAATATTTTGTGAAAACCTTAAATTGGATGTGAAGGTCTGCATTATTATTGTTGGGCCTAAATTACATCAGAGACTTGAACGGGGGATGATGCCTCATTTACCTGATTGGTGTGCTTTCTTAGTTCCATTTGGTGAGTAAATCATGGTGTAGTTGCGTCTTACCTTCTATGCGGGCTTGTAGGTGTGTGCTTCATCACTTTTTTGTTTCTTATAAATTGTCCTTATTTTGTTTCTTATGTTCAGGTTTAGGTTTAGGTTTAGGTTTAGATGTTTTCTTCAACCCGCAGGCTCAGTCACCTTCAATCTTCTACTTCGACATCTAATATTTCCATGCGGAATGTTCAACAAAATATCCAACAGAAGTACAACTGCTCTTAATTTGTGTTGTTGTGTTTTGAATGATGACTCTAGGTATAGTAGAAATGTAGTATTAGGAATTAATGGACGTGCATATGCATTTCATGTCTGTACTGTGGGGGAGGCATGAGGTCAATATCCCATATTAACCATATCTTGTTCATATATTTTTGTATTTGCTCTCGGCGGTGGGTTGTGGCTGTTTGATAATGGTCCAATTTGGTTGTTTTTACGATCTTATCAATATTTTTTACACTATACATATTAACTTTTGACAGTTTTAGTAAATTAGTCATGCTATTTATTTCCCAATGGTTATCCATCCGCATAGTGACATGCAACTACAAGGATAAATTAATTTTTGAACTTTCATTTCTTGATCATTTGATATTTAAAAGTTGGCATTTATTGGAAAGTAGAATAGTAACAATAAGCTTAAGTCGTGTTATGTGCCCGACGGAACTTGATTTGTTCGCTAGGCTTGCTCTATAATTTGATCTTTGTTCATTATATTTTCTTCATTGTTGCATCCATTAAATATTCATCAAATAGCATATCTCTGTGTGTTACGTGCTGTGATCCGATGGGTATGAGTTGAGGCAGATGTTTATTCTTACACTTGCTTAAATATCATGCAAATGAAGCTAAGAACAACATTCCTATATAGTGTGAGAATTTCTTAAAAGCATCAAGTAGATCTTAATTTGTAATAGATTTTTAGTTGAATAATTACCATATATGTTATACATCATCAAATTGCCTTTTTATTATCAATTTACATTGCAAGTTAAGTGAACTTCAATTATTACCCGAGTGTGCCTATTTTCTACTCCCACCCGTTTCTAAATATAAGTCTTTTTAGAGATTTCAATATGGACTACATATGAATGTATATAAATGTAATTTATATTACATGTGAAATATAAGGGAGTATATGTGAAATTTAACACGCGCTATATTTTAAAACTCCAACAACAATATATATTTCAAAAGCCCGTGGCAACGCACGGGCATTCTACTAGTAGAGATAGTTCGGCACACGGCGAATTTGGTTGATAGTTCGTACATGCAAAATATTTTGGCTATTACTATAGCATGGTAGGAACCACAGCATAAGTCACTCAACACAAAAGAACTGCAAAGAAAATATTGCAAATTGGGTTGATAGTTTTAGTTACAGTGCATATTTTAGTAATACAACACGTAAACAGTGAACAAATCACGAAGCAAATTTTTTTGAGAAAGCGGTGCACCACGTCACGCTTCAACGCGTGTACCGCGTTGCCCTCTTGTGCTATGTGCAGCCATTTGGCGAGCACCCAGTCGCCCGTGCCAGTCCCCGCGCATGGGGCAAGCTCCTCCAGGTCATGCTAAAAGACTAGGTGCGTGTTTGGTTGCTGTTGTCAACAGTTCCTGCATCGCATGCACTTCTCAACCCAGCCTGGTTGAGCAAAAACAGGCCCTAATACGCCATATGCAACTTGATTGGTTGCCTGCATTCCTAGTCCCTGCATTAGATAATACGCAAGTGCACTTTGTTTGGTTGGCTGCATTGGCCCTAGCGGCACATGAACACGGCGTTTGATTGCATACGGCGTACATGTTGTGCTTACCTTGTACCCTAGTTGGTGAGCTTACCCACAATGATCACACCTAGCACACCAATGCCACAACACAACAATGGTGACGAACTAGGCAAAGATGATGAAGTTCTTCAGCTTCAGGCCGAACTGACGATCCACCTTAGCAACTTCCACTTTGACAACTCCAACCTTGGAATTGTCGACACTGCTGCCTCCGTACTTTCGCACCCAGGCGGAGTAAGCTTGTTCTGCTGCCTGCTTAGTCTTGAATCCTCTATAGTTGTTGTTGCTATACGATGCCACTTGTGCATTGGCTTCTTCCCATGAACTATAAACCCCTGGAATCTCACCAATGAACACGGCATACCACTTGCCCTAGCAATGCACAAGAGCAAGAGTTGAAGCAGCAAATCAGTGGAGCACAAGTAGCAAGCAAAGTAGCACACAAACAACAATGGAGCAGAAGAGAAGTAAAGCATGCATGATCATACAGGATAGCAAGTTCTTCCTAGCACTACATTGGTGTTAACCTACCACCAAATCCAAAAGAGGGTGTCGTCCTACCACCGTAAGTTCATCATACCGTGAGGGTTTAGTATATACCACCTCACCAAAATATACAGACCATCAAATAGTTTTTGAGCCCTAACTACACAAAATGTATGTCATCATCGTCATCGTCGTCGTCGTCGCCACCACCATCGCCGTCGGGGATCATGCACGCTCACAGGCATCACTACTCTAGTAGTAGTGCTTGCCAAGCCAGCTCCTGAGCCACAACACCCTGTGAGCGTCGGCCATGACAATGGACCCAACACCCTGGGCCTTGTTGTCAAGCAGGTGGCTGAGAGCTGTCATGAGAGCCTCGTCACTGAAGCCACCGTGGGTCATGACAGCGCCATACAGGTCAGGGTGGACGTCGAGGGGCTTGCACTCCCTGATGGATGTTGCCACCTCCTTCACCGCCTCAGTCATGCTGCAGAAGACATTGATCTCCTCCTCCATCAGGCCTCCTCTCTTCCTCTTCCTATCAACGGGGTCAAATGGCTTGTTGAGGGGCTTCGCAGCGGGCTTGTCAGGGCCATCAAGCATCTCGACGTCCGGGGTCCTAGGGAAGTCAGGCATGGGAGAACCAAGAGGCTCCCCCGAGCCCATGGCATGCTTCCCAGTTGCCAGCCCGAAGGAGAAGATGTGCTGCATTTGGTTGTAGTTCTGGATGGGTGCGTTGAGGAACTCAGCGTCCCTTGGGTGGTCCTAAGAATGAAACACAAGTGTTGTTAGTTGCGATTAGGAGTAGGCAATGGTGGACAGTATGAAAAGGAAGAGGGTTGTGAGCTAACCGCGACATGGCCGACGTAGTGCTCTGCCTCAAGAACTATGGAGTAAGTGTTCTCATCCCATGAGGCGCTGCTAAGGTCTCTCAGCTTGGACACTTGGATCCATCGACTTCTCCACTTCCTCAGGTGGTTGTACACCTGGGTGGCAGACACCTCTTGCCCATAGAACTCGAACACCTGCTTCGCAACGGTGTTCGAGTGCACCTCCTTGAAGCCCTTGCCAGTCCTAACTCCACTAGAGATGAGCTCACACATCTTGTTCAGCACGAACGTGGACATGAACGGCTACCACCTCATGTTGTTCGACCTGTTGGGGAACGTAGTAATTTCAAAAAAAAATCCTACGCACACGCAAGATCATGGTGATACATAGCAACGAGAGGGGAGAGTGTTGTCTACGTACCCTCGTAGACCGAAGCAGAAGCGTTGATGCAACATAGAGGAAGTAGTCGTACGTCTTCTCGGTCCAACCAATCCAAGCACCGTTACTCCGGCACCTCCGAGTTCTTGACACACGTACAGCTCGATGACGCACCCCGGGCTCCGATCCAGCAAAGCTTCGGGGAGGAGTTTCGTCAGCACGACGGCGCGGTGACGATCTTGATGTTTAACCGTCGCAGGGCTTCGCCTAAGCACCGCTACAATATGATCGAGGTGTAATATCGTGGAGGGGGGCACCGCACACGGCTAAGGAACGATCACGAAGATCAACTTGTGTGTCCTATGGTGCCCCCCTGCCCCCGTATATAAAGGAGCCAAGGGGGGGTGCGGCCGGCCCTAGTAGGAGGCACGCAGGAGGAGTCCTACTCCTACCGGGAGTAGGACTCCCCTCCCTTTCCTTGTCCAAGTAGGAGAGGGGGAAGGAAGGGAGAGAGGAGAGGAAGGAAAGGGGGCGCGCCGCCCCTCCCTCCTTGTCCAATTCGGACTAGGGGGAGAGGGGGCGCGCGGCCTGCCCTGGCTGCCTTTCCTCTTCTCCACTTTAGGCCCATGAGGCCCATTAACCCCCCGGGGGGTTCCGATAACCCCCCGGTTCTTCGGTTTTATCCGAAACTTCCCCGGAACACTTCCGGTGTCCGAATATAGCCGTCCAATATATCAATCTTTATGTCTCGACCATTTCGAGACTCCTAGTTATGTCTGTGATCATATCCGGGACTCCGAACAACCTTCGGTACATCAAAATACATAAACTCATAATGAAACTGTCATCGTAACTTTAAGCGTGCGGACCCTACGGTTCGAGAACAATGTAGACATGACCGAGACACGTCTCCGGTCAATAACCAATAGCGGGACCTGGATGCCCATATTAGCTCCTACATATTCTACGAAGATCTTTATCGGTCAGACCGCATAACTACATACGTTGTTCCCTTTGTCATCGGTATGTTACTTGCCCGAGATTCGATCGTCGGTATCCAATACCTAGTTCAATCTCGTTACCGGCAAGTCTCTTTACTCGTGCTGTAATACATCATCCTGCAACTAACTCATTAGTTGCAATGCTTGCAAGGCTTAAGTGATGTGCATTACCGAGAGGGCCGAGAGATACCTCTCCGACGATCGGAGTGACAAATCCTAATCTCGAAATACGTCAACCCAACATGTACCTTTGGAGACACCTGTAGAGCACCTTTATAATCACCCAGTTACGTTGTGACGTTTGGTAGCACACAAAGTGTTCCTCCGGCACACGGGAGTTACATAATCTCATAGTCATAGGAACATGTATAAGTCATGAAGAAAGCAATAGCAACATACTAAACGATCGGCTGCTAATGCTAATGGAATGGGTCATGTCAATCAGATCATTCAACTAATGATGTGATCCCGTTTAATCAAATAACAACTCTTTGTTTATGGTTAGGAAACATAACCATCTTTGATTAACGAGCTAGTCAAGTAGAGGCATACTAGTGACACTTTGTTTGTCTATGTATTCACACATGTATTATGTTTCTGGTTAATACGATTCTTGTTGGGGAACGCAGTAATTTCAAAAAAATTCCTACGCACACACAAGATCATGGTGATGCATAGCAACGAGAGGGGAGAGTGTTGTCTACGTACCCTCGTAGACCGCAACGGAAGCGGTGACGCAACGTAGAGGAAGTAGTCGTACGTCTTCTCGATCCAACCGATCCAAGCACCGTTACTCTGGCACCTCCGAGTTCTTAGCACACGTACAGCTCGATGACGTTCCCCGGGCTCCGATCCAGCAAAGCGTCGGGGAAGAGTTTCATCAGCACGACGGCGTGATGACGATGATGATGTTCTACCGACGCAGGGTTTCGCCTAAGCACTACAACGGTATGACCGAGGTGGAATATGGTGGAGGGGGGCACCGCACACGGCTAAGGAACGATCTCAAGGACCAACTTGTGTGTTCTAGGGTGCCCCCCTGCCCCCGTATATAAAGGAGCCAAGGGGAGGGGTGGCCGGCCAGGTGTGGCGCGCCAAGGGGAGTCCTACTCCCACCGGGAGTAGGACTCCTAGTTGGACAAGGAGAGAGAGGGGGGAAATAGGAGGAAGAGAGGAAGGAAGGGGGGGGGGGGCGCCGCCCCCCTTCCCTTGTCCTATTCGGACTAGGAAGGGGAGGGGCGCGCCGCCACCTCTTGCCTCCTCTCCTCTTCTCCCTTAAGGCCCATGTAGGCCCAATAACCCCCGGGGGGTTCCGGTAACCCCCGGTACTCCGGTAAAATGCCGATTTCGCCCGGAACAATTCCGATGTCCAAATATAGGCTTCCAATATATCAATCTTTATGTCTCGACCATTTCGAGACTCCTCGTCATGTCCATGATCACATACGGGACTCCGAACTAACTTCGGTACATCAAAATGCATAAACTCATAATAACTGTCATCGTAACGTTAAGCGTGCGGACCCTACGGTTCGAGAACAATGCAGACATGACCGAGACACGTCTCCGGTCAATAACCAATAGCGGGACCTGGATGCCCATATTGGTTCCTACATATTCTACGAAGATCTTTATCGGTCAGACTGCATAACAACATACGTTGTTCCCTTTGTCATCGGTATGTTACTTGCCCGAGATTCGATCGTCGGTATCCAATACCTAGTTCAATCTCGTTACCGGCAAGTCTCTTTTCTCGTTCCGTAATACATCATCTCACAACTAACATATTAGTTGTAATGCTTGCAAGGCTTATGTGATGTGCATTACCGAGAGGGCCCAGAGATACCTCTCCGACAATCGGAGTGACAAATCCTAATCTCGAAATACGCCAACCCAACATCTCCCTTTGGAGACACCTGTAATGCTCCTTTATAATCACCCAGTTACATTGTGACGTTTGGTAGCACCCAAAGTGTTCCTCTGGCAAACGGGAGTTGCATAATCTCATAGTCATAGGAACATGTATAAGTCATGAAGAAAGCAATAGCAACATACTAAACGATCGGGTGCTAAGCTAATGGAATGGGTCATGTCAATCAGATCATTCAACTAATGATGTGATCCTGTTAATCAAATAACAACTCTTTTGTTCATGGTTAGGAAACATAACCATCTTTGATTAACGAGCTAGTCAAGTAGAGGCATACTAGTGACACTCTGTTTGCCTATGTATTCACACATGTATTATGTTTCCGGTTAATACAATTCTAGCATGAATAATAAACATTTATCATGAAATAAGGAAATAAATAATAACTTTATTATTGCCTCTTGGGCATATTTCCTTCAATTCTAGCATGAATAATAAACATTTATCATGATATAAGGAAATAAATAATAACTTTATTATTGCCTCTAGGGCATATTTCCTTCACGACCTACTATCCTTCTTTGCCTTTGCTGCTGCTAGCTTGAGTGCAGCGGCGGCAGCAGCAGTAGTAGTTGGCTCAACGAGCACTACCGGCACATAGAGGGAATCAGACTCGAACACCTCTGAATCAGGTGCCATCTCGGACATAGGCTGCGAGTCCTCGACAAACGATGGAGCAAACTGGCTGTCGGACACGACAAGGGTCTGACTAAGATCTTGCGTATGTGTGGTCATGTCCTACAATCGTAGCACACATTGACAGTGAGCATGGCACACAACATACCAGACAATCCATGAAAGTAGGAGCATACATGTACATGGTTCATCACTATCATAGCAAGCACATGCTTCATCACTATCATACTAAGCATACATGTACATGGTTCATCACTATCATAGCAAGCACATGACCACCAATACCTACAAATCACATATCTGAGCATGATTCAACACAAGCACAAGGTTCAACTTCAAACTCTACTACTAATCTAGCCTACCACAGGCTTGAACATCTAGCCATACCACAAATTGTAACCGCAGCATAGCAACCAACCATATCAGCTCACAGATCAGACCACTAATCAACCACACGTATAGATCAAACCTTAGCTGCAGCTCAGATCTAGCTAGAAGGAACAGTGAGAAAGGGGGATTGAACTCATAGAGGCCATGGCTGCAGCTTGAGGACGAGGGGGGACGGTGGTGGAAGATGAACGCCGGCCGGTGAAGGAGCTCTGACGCCGTGGACAGCCGGCCGATGAAGATGCGCCGCTTACCTGCTCGTCGGTGCCGATGCGCGTCGGCGGGAAAGCGCGAACGGAGGAAGAATGGTGGCAGGAGTTGGGGCGGTGAGGGAGGGGCTAAATAGGGGATGGAGCGGCGGGAGGTGAGCCGAAATCCTCCCGTCCGATTTTTCGGCGACGCGGGCGAGCTCGCGCCATCTCCCCTGCTCGCACGAGAGGAGAAGCACGTCGCCCTCCCCTGCCTCGCCCTGGCCAGGCTCGCGAGCTACTGCCGAATCGTGCGTTGCCCCTGGGCCTGGCCTGGACGTGCTTTAAGCTTCGTCCGATGCGGGCCGCACAATGAATGCAGGAAACCAAACGGGCCAAATTCTTCCCGTCCAGGCCTGGCTGGGCTTCACGTGGGCAACCAAACACGTCCTAGTAAGTAACTAATTCACCGAATACGAAGATGACAAAATGATTGAAGGAAACACCAGTTGTTGGCACCTTCCCCTAAAGTTCTTTATTTAACTACATGTAGTTCTTGACATGTGTGTACTCTCTAAACCTCTCACAAGATATTGCTTACACTCACATATTTTAGAATATACTAGTAGGATATATTTTTTTCTTTGATAAAGGGCGCTTTTATTATTTC
Organism: Triticum dicoccoides; assembly: GCF_002162155.2. Classification (NCBI taxonomy): domain Eukaryota; kingdom Viridiplantae; phylum Streptophyta; class Magnoliopsida; order Poales; family Poaceae; genus Triticum; species Triticum dicoccoides. The sequence continues at coordinate 55,164,879 of NC_041382.1, forward strand.
AAAATGTAGCATCAAGCGAATACAAAGTATTATGAGTAACATCCGGCCTCAACATAATTAAGACGCACACAGCCAAGTCTAAAAGAAAAACAAAAATTCATGAAATAAAAATCGACAAATCGGCAACAATAAAGTCCGATAGACCGAAACTATGCCTATGTCGAAGGAGGTGATTGATCAATCCGTAGGTTATGCTGTCATCCATATTGGAAAAAAAAACTCGGTAGCCATGTCAGAATAAATTCGAGGCACTCCGTCGATCATCCGAGGACCAAGCAATCACACGAGCACGACACCGAGATTTGTTAACGAGGTTCACCGATATGGTTACATCCCCGGGGCTTGACTACGGACGATCCTCCCCGTGACACCGTCACAATACCGCACCCGGTCACCCGGGCGCCGGCACACGCCGCCGGCTCCCCCTTGCGCGCCTGTGCTACTATGTTGGCATAGGTTACATCGTGTGTCTACCCTCGCTATATAAGAGAGGCCTAGGATACAAGTGTCCTATTAGGACACGACTTCATATCCTATCTAAACATAATACAACTCAGAGTCCAACTGTAACCTACCTTGTACACAATATTCGACACAACTTCAATAAGCCACATGCTCTAATCGTGTACACACTGTCTTGAACAAGGGTTAGTGCATCACATCCTTCATAAAAAGAAGTAACTATTCACAAGCCGGCATATATGCTAGTGCTGAAGAAACATTGTTTCCTTCACAAGTCCGCAGAAATCAGTCGAGACGAAATAGATTTTCGTGCAAGTGAGGATTAACAATTCAAATCTTTATGTCATTGTCACTTTGAACTGTCATGCACTTCATTGGTGACCACCGAGCAAACTTTCTGTGTGAAAAGGGCCAGACATGCCAGATTTGTCAAAAAGAAAGAAAAAAACTATGGGCGTTGGTCATGAGCCTATCCGAATTATAACGCCCATAAACCACAGCAGCGGAGACCCAAACCCTCCCCCCGCCGCCCCCCTCAATCCCCCGATCTCTTCCTCGCTGGACCACAGCGAGTTGCTCGCACGAGCGCCCTCTTCCTCGAGTCCGGCAGTCAGATTCGCTGCCCAAACCGACCGTGCGAGGCGATCACGGAGCCGCCATAGCTCGCCATCGTCTCCTGATTAGCTATCCCCCTCCGTCTGTCCCGCCACAGGTAAACCCTCTCGCCTCTGCATGCCCAAAGAACCCGTCACCCGCAATCCTGACGTTTCCTCCTTTTATTTTTCAACAACAGTTGATCGGAATCGAATCTGACAAGCGCCGGCGACCAGTCACCATGCCGGGAACCGGAGGGCCGACCGTCCTGGACGACCTTCCCGAGTGGGTCGTCGTGGAAGAGATTCTCATCCGCTTGCTGCCCAAGGACATCCTCCGCTGCCGCGCTGTCTGCAGGTGGTGGCACAGCGCCACCTCCACCAAGAAGTTCATCCTGGACCACCACCGCCGCCAGCCCTTGCTCCCGATCCTCAGCCAAGTCATCGACCCGCCACCGCCGGAAACCCACCTCTTATTTTCCTTTGGCGCCGGTGCAGGCCAGCAACAGCTCTGCCCTGTCATCCAGACCTACTACCATGATACACTCCACGCTTCCCTTGATGGCCTCCTCATCGTCTCCCACAGATCTGTGGTGTCTGAGTTCTTCATCTGCAACCCGGTCATCCGCAAGTGTGCCCCCCTAGCGAAGCCTCAAACCCAAGAGGTTTTTTACCCCCGGATTGTCGGCTTCTACCGGCACCAACCGTCCGGAGGAGAGTACCGGGTGCTTTGGGCCTCTACTAACGCACATGACACAAAAACTTTCTACTACGCCACAGCAGTGGGATCCGATGGTACAAGATACATCGGACAAGGATGCATCCGAGAACCAACATCCTCGTCCCCTTCCTTGGAATTGGAGTTTGACAGGGGCCTGCCCGGTTCGTCAATATTGCCACCAGTCCACTACCATGGCAGCCTGCACTGGACAATTGAAAAACACCAAGGCTGGGATGCTGACTACATAATGGTGTTCAACACAGCATATGAAACATTTCGGTTGATGTGTCGTCCTGCCCAGTTGCGCAACTGCTTACATGAGACGTTGCTGGAGATGGATGACACTCTTGCTTTGTCCAGCATCAGCCATGACAAACGCACCATAGATATTTGGCGGGTACATGACTATGATGCCGAAATCTGGTCTTTCAAGCATCGGATTAATTTGACTGGGATGGATCCATCATCACTTGTCGATCCAAATCATACAATAATCCCTAGGATGGCTGTGCTCAATAGGGGTGAGATGCTGATCCAGTTCACTCATTGGTGCGTGTTGGATTTTGACATCAATGGCAAATTTTTAGGATATGTGAAAAGTGAAGATGGCCAAGAAATCTACTGGTGGGTTACCTGGCATTACCTGCAGGAGAGCATTATTCCCCTTCCACTGTTCCATGAGATGAGAGAAGATGATGGTGAGAATCAGTGGCGGAGCTAGACAGAATTGGCTGGGGGGGCGAATGGTAAAATATGAGTGCTTGGGAGGCCAAAAGCTAAAATATTTCTCATCTAAACCCTCACAGTAA
>NC_041382.1:55167681-55194576 GCF_002162155.2 Triticum dicoccoides
GGGGCACAGCCCCCCCAGGATGCTACATAGCTCCGCCGTTGGTGCGAATCAAGAGCCTCCATTTTTCATAGGGTTGTAGGATGATGTGCTTGATCTGGATGTTCTACACTTCTGGTTTGCTGTGCCATTGTAGTATCTATTCTATATGAGCCTTATCTTTTGTTCTTAGTTGGTCTTCTTAGTGCTGCTTGTAAAACTGAACAATTTGGATGGTAGCAAAGCACCTCTGCTGTCGTCATTTGGTGTCTATTGTCTTGCCTTTATCACCATGTTCAAGTTCTGAACTATGGAGAATTTTTGCTATATGACTAGTGTATCCCCCTCATTTACTTCCAGTTTGCATATTTTTTGGAACCACGAAAGGCATGGTTGCAACTAGGAACAGACAATTGCGCCCTAAGATATTGTGTCGAACAACACTTATCCAGAATCAGTATGCCAATGGCTAGACATCTGCTTTCTTTCTGACAAAGAATTTCGTAGGTTATTTTGTTACGGCTATTCTTGGAATTCTTAGGAATTAATTTTGGTTCGTTGGTTGTGACATGTTTGAAGAAATAAATTCGTACTTTGGTTGTATGTTTGTAGACTGGTAGTGTTGCCAGGGTCTTAACTTTTTGGCAGAAATGAGTTGGACATGTCAGGTGCACTATTTGTAGAATTCTCATTCTTCCGGTCAATGTTTAAGTGAACAGTTTGTAGATCTCTTTATTCGTAAGTTGCTTCTATCCACATGATTTGGCTGGCACAGCAAATTTTTCTTTGAAATTACACTGGCGCGCCATGAATATGTAGTGCAAGTGGGAATACATATATTCAGATTTTTCCATGTTTCTTTTTCGCGTTTCCAAAGGAACTGAAGAACATATGGTGCTATGATTTTGGCAAATAAGATCACGAAATAGTAGTTCCTAGACTTTATCTTGCATCTCAGGTTGCCAGAATAGAGGTTTTACCGTTTTAGGATTAGATTATCTGAGATTCAGGTGGTCTTTTGCGGGAAGCAGGTTCCGCGGGAACAACACTAGACATATCAAAACAGAAGACAAAAGACGGTGTTAAATCTTCTGGCGTTTCAGTGTTAAACCTTCTTTTTGAAGCCACGGGGAACTTTGGAGCTGGGGCACCTTGCAAATGTAGGTGGCATGCTGAAATTCGTATTGAGATCATGAGATCAGGGTTCTCGGACCATAGCTAAAAGCAAGCATCTTAACCTACCACACCTGGTTGCACAGGGACTTTATTCTGTTGAGCAAGCTGATGAATCAACAGAGCATCATTTTTTGCCCCCAGTTGACCGCTAAGCTAGCTTTGCTAATTTGGAATAGTTAACTGCACTTTTGAGATGTCTTATGATATCAGAGGTGTATAGCACTTTTAACAATGCACCTTGGAAGGATAAGGAGGCAGCCAAACTGTTTCAGTTTACTGGTTTAGTGTAAGCATGAACTGAACTGAGCTCTCAACTTAGTAGACTCTGCTCTCTGTTTATGCAGTACGATAATCCTGATTCTGCTAGATGGATGGATGGATTCTAAGCTGGGTGGATGTAAAAATCCGTTAGTTTGATCGCCCACTGACTGCAGTAAGTAATACTTGGCCAACATTTTCTGTTCCGAGCAACCAACAAAAGCTCGGCCTTCTCTTAAGAAGATGACGAGAATTGACGAGTTAACAAGGGATATGGGAAGCTTCTACCGCTTGCTTACTCACTAGATTAAAAAAAACTAACAGGATGTAAAATGAAAGAAAATAACGTAATACTCCCTCCGTCTCATAATATAAGTTCGTTTTGCAAGCTAGAACAGCTAGCAAAACGATCTCATATTGTGAGACGGAGGGAGTACTAAATATTGCAATTACCAGATATTTCTTTATTTCTGCCAATACAATGTCCATTCGTACAACACTCTGGCCTGGCAAACAAGAAGACTCAGTGCAGCCAGCTTTTGATAAGGAGATGACTGTGGCCCTCTCAACTACCAGGACAAAGAAGAACATGCAGATGAAGTAAGCGCTAAGCTTATTTTGTGTGTGACTTGGTTTATGTTTCCATCCTTCTAGATTTACGGTAAGAGCGACAATTTCTTAAACATATTAGACAAAAGCTATATGGTGTTTTCCTTAGGCTGTATTGCAGCATTCCGGTTTCTGCTCTTGGTTCTTTTACCATAAAGTCTGAATATAAATTTGCAAGGTCTCTTATTCTTTATTTAATCTATGCATTAGTTGAGACATACCCTGAATGCAGGATTACTCATTATACTCATGTTCATCTGATGTTATGTTTTTTAATTATGTACATGTTTTTTATTATGTACTTTCTCTGATCCAAAATAAGTATCGCGGTTTAAACAAAGGTTAGTTCAACTTTAATTAAAAACGGTGCAATTGTTCAACTTTAGTTCGAAACCGCGCCACTTATTTGGATCGGAGGGAGTACAACATTTATGTGTGTGAATATGTGGCATGCTTTAAAAATGCATATTGTTGTGCATCGATTTTTTCATGGTCATTGTTATTCTACTTTTTAGAATAAAATTTTAAATTTATAATATACTCATCCGAATTTTATGCGAACATCTCTACCAGATCCTGCAAAACCTCGCCACCCTATGATTCCAGCCGTTTTACCGAATGGAGCCTTTTTTGGCTCGAACAGGTTAGTTAAATATAGCATGGCATGTAAACTTTTTACAGGCGGCCCGCAAACCGACCGCTCCAGCGCTATATCTACGGCTCCAGCTCTCTTTTACCGGACACAAACCCTATCCCTTCGCCTCAACCCCTCTTGCGCCGCCGCTACCATGCCCTAACTTCGGCATCAAATCGCACCTCGAATCTATTGTGTTTTCTCCTCCTCCATGGCAGGTGCTTCTCACGGGCATGGCCACTGTGATAGGTCTGAAGGAAATATGCCCTAGAGGCAATAATAAAGTTATTATTTATTTCCTTATATGATGATAAATGTTTATTATTCATGCTAGAATTGTATTAACCGGAAACATGATACATGTGTGAATACATAGACAAACAGAGTGTCACTATTATGCCTCTACTTGACTAGCTTGTTGATCAAAGATGGTTATGTTTCCTAGCCATAGACAAAGAGTTGTCATTTGATTAACAGGATCACATCATTAGGAGAATGATGTGATTGAATTGACCCATTCCGTTAGCTTAGCACTTGATCGTTTTAGTTTGTTGCTATTGCTTTCTTCATGACTTATACATGTTCCTATGACTATGAGATTATGCAACTCCCGTTTACCGGAGGAACACTTTGTGTGCTACCAAACGTCACAACGTAACTGGGTGATTATAAAGGTGCTCTACAGGTGTCTCCAAAGGTACTTGTTGGGTTAGCGTATTTCAAGATTAGGATTTGTCACTCCGATTGTCGGAGAGGTATCTCTGGGCCCACTCAGTAATACACATCACTTAAGCCTTGCAAGCATTGCAACTAATGAGTTAGTACCGGGATGATGTATTACAGAACGAGTAAAGAGACTTGCTGGTAACGAGATTGAACTAGGTATTGAGATACCGACGATCGAATCTCGAGCAAGTAACATACCGATGACAAAGGGAACAACGTATGTTGTTATGCGGTTCGACCGATAAAGATCTTCGTAGAATATGTAGGAGCCAATATGGGCATCCAGGTTCCGCTATTGGTTATTGGCCAGAGAAGTGTCTCGCTCATGTCTACATAGTTCTCGAACCCATAGGGTCCGCACGCTTAACGTTCGTTGACGATATAGTATTTATGAGTTATGTATGTTGGTAACCGAATGTTGTTCGGAGTTCCGGATAAGATCACGGAAATGATGAGGACCTCCGAAATGGTCCGGAGATAAAGTTTGGTATATGGGATAATAATGTTTGGTCTCCGGAAGGGTTCTGGAATTCACCAGAAGGGGTTCCGAATGTTTCCCGAAATGTTTGGTTACGAGAACACTTTATTTGGGCCAAAGGGGAAAGCCCACAAGGTTTTTGAAAAAGCGCAAAAGGAAATTTTGCGGAGTCCAGAGGCCAGATGTCAGGGTCCCTGGCGTCTGGGTCCAGACACCAGGAACCCTGGCGTCTGGCCCTGGAGTCCGAGAAGGACTCTTGCCTTTCGGGTGAAACCGACTTTGTGGAGGCTTTTACTCCAAGTTTCGACCCCAAGGCTCAACATATAAAGAGAGGGGTAGGGCTAGCACCCAAGACATATCAAGAAACACCAAGCCGTGTGCCGGCTACCCCATCCCCTCTAGTTTATCCTCTGTCATAGTTTTCGTAGTGCTTAGGCGAAGCCCTGCGGAGATTGTTCTTCACCAACACCGTCACCATGCTGTCGTGCTGCCGGAACTCATCTACTACTTCACCCCTCTTGCTGGATCGAGAAGGCGAGGATGTCATCGAGCTAAACGTGTGCTGAACGCGGAGGTGTCGTATGTTCGGTGCTTGATCGGGACGGATCGTGAAGGTGTACGACTACATCAACCGCGTTGACAAACGCTTCCGCTTTCAGTCTATGAGGGTACGTAGACATACTCTCCCCTCTTGTTGCTATGCATCACCATGATCCTATGTGCGTAGGAATTTTTTTGAAATTACTACGTTCCCCAACAGTGGCATCCGAGCCAGGTTTTATGCGTAGATGTTATATGCACGAGTAGAACACAAGTGAGTTGTGGACGATACAAGTCATACTGCTTACCAGCATTTCATACTTTGGTTCGGCGATATTGTTGGATGAAGCGGCCCGGACCGACATTACGCGTACGCTTACGCGCGACTGGTTCTACGAACATGCTTTGCACATAGGTGGCTGGCGGGTGTCAGTTTCTCCAACTTTAGTTGAACCAAGTGTGGCTACGCCCGGTCCTTGAGAAGGTTAAAACAGCACTAACTTGACGAACTATCGTTGTGGTTTTGATGCATAGGTAAGAACGGTTCTTGCTCAGCCCGTAGCAGCCACGTAAAACTTGCAACAACAAAGTAGAGGACGTCTAACTTGTTTTTGCAGGGCATGTTGTGATGTGATATGGTCAAGACATGATGCTATATTTTATTGTATGAGATGATCATGTTTTGTAACCGAGTTATCGGCAACTGGCAGGAGCCATATGGTTGTCGCTTTATTGTATGCAATGCAATTGCCATGTAATTGTTTTACTTTATCACTAAGCGGTAGCGATAGTCATAGAAGCAATAGTTGGCGAGATGACAACGATGCTACGATGGAGATCAAGGTGTCACGCCGGTGACGATGGTGATCATGACGGTGCTTCGGAGATGGAGATCACAAGCACAAGATGATGATGGCCATATCATATCACTTATATTGATTGCATGTGATGTTTATCTTTTATGCATCTTATTTTGCCTTGATTGACGGTATCATTATAAGATGATCTCTCACTAAATTTCAAGATAAAAGTGTTCTCCCTGAGTATGCACCATTGCCAAAGTTTGTCGTGCCCAGACACCACGTGATGATCGGGTGTGATAAGCTCTACGTCCATCTACAACGGGTGCAAGCCAGTTTTGCACACGCAGAATACTCAAGTTAAACTTGACGAGCCTAGCATATGCAGATATGGCCTCGGAACACTGAGACCGAAAGGTCGAGCGTGAATCATATAGTAGATATGATCAACATAGTGATGTTCACCATTCAAAACTACTCCATTTCACGTGATGATCGGTTATGGTTTAGTTGATTTGGATCACGTGATCACTTAGATGATTAGAGGGATGTCTATCTAAGTGGGAGTTCTTAAGTAATTTGATTAATTAAACTTTAATTTATCATGAACTTAGTCCTGGTAGTATTAGCATATCTATGTTGTAGATTAATAGCTCACGTTTAGCTTCCCTGTTTTATTTTTATGTTCCTAGAGAAAACTAAGTTGAAAGATGTTAGTAGCAATGATGCGGATTGGATCCGTGATCTGAGGATTATCCTCATTGCTGCACAGAGAAATTATGTCCTTGATGCACCGCTAGGTGACAAACCTATTGCAGGAGCAGATGCAGACGCTATGAACGTTTGGCTAGCTCAATATGATGACTACGTGATAGTTTAGTGCACCATGCTTAAACGGCTCAGAATCAGGACTTCAAAGACGTTTTGAACGTCATGGACCATATGAGATGTTCCAGGAGTTGAAGTTAATATTTCAAGCAAATACTCGAGTTGAGAGATATGAAGTCTCCAACAAGTTCTATAGCTAAAAGATGGAGGAGAATAGCTCAAGCAGTGAGCATGTGCTCATATTGTCTGGGTACTACAATCGCTTGAATCAAGTGGGAGTTAATCTTCCAGATAAAATAGTGATTGACATAATTCTCTAGTCACCATCACCAAGTTAGTAGAACTTCATGATGAACTATAGTATGCAAGGGATGACGAAAACGATTCTTGAGCTTTTCATGATGATGAAATCGATGAAGGTAGAAATCAAGAAAAGTATCAAGTGTTCATGGTTGACAAGACCACTAGTTTCAAGAAAAAGGGCAAAGGGAAGAAGGAGAACTTCAAGAAGAACGACAATCAAGTTTCTGCTCAAGTGAAGAAGCCCAAGTCTAGACCTAAGCCTGAGACTAAGTGCTTCTACTGCAAAGGGACTGGTCACTGGAAGCAAAACTGCCCCGAGTATTTGGCAGATAAGAAGTATAGCAAAGTGAACAAAGGTATATTTGATATACATGTTATTAATGTGTACTTTACTAGTGTTTATAGCAACCCCTCAGTATTTGATACTAGTTCAGTTGCTGTGATTAGTAAATCGAAACGGGAGTTGCAGAATGAACATAGACTAGTTAAGGGTGAAGTGACGATGTGTGTTGGAAGTAGTTCCAAGATTGATATGATCATCATCGCACACTCCCTATACTTTCAGGATTAGTGTTAAACCTAAATAAATGTTATTTGGTGTTTGCGTTGAGCATGAATATGATTTGATCATGTTTATTGCAATACGATTATTCATTTAAGTTAGAGAATAATTGTTGTTCTGTTTACATGAATAAAACCTTCTATGGTCATACACCCAATGAAAATGGTTCGTTGGATCTCGATCGTAGTGGTACACATATTCATAATATTGAAGCCAAAAGATGCAAAGTTAATAATGATAGTGCAACTTATTTGTGGCACTGCCGCTTAGGTCATATTGGTGTAAAGCACATGAAGAAACTCCATGCTAATGGGATTTTGGAATCACTTGATTACGAATCATTTTGATGCTTGCGAACCATGCCTCATGGTCAAGATGACTAAGGCTCTGTTCTCCGGAACAATGGAGCGAGCCACTGACTTTCTGAAAATAATACATACCGATGTATGCGGTCCAATGAGTGTTGAGACTCACGGCGGGTATCATTGTTTTCTGACCTTCATAGATGATTTGAGCAGATATGTGTATATCTCCTTGATGAAACATAAGTCTGAAACATTTGAAAAGTTCATATAATTTTAGAGTGAAGTGGAAAATCATCATAACAAGAAAATAAAGTTTCTACGATCTGATCGTGGAGGAGAATATTTGAGTTACGAGTTTGGTCTTCATTTGAAACAATGCGAAATAGTTTCACAACTCACGCCACCTGGAACACCACAGCGTAATGGTGTGTCCGAACATCATAACCGCACTTTATTTGATATAGTGCAATCTATGATGTCTCTTACCGATTTACCACTATCATTTTGGGTTTATGCATTAGAGACAGCTGCATTCACATTAAAAAGGGCACCATCTAAATCCGTTGAGATGACACCGTATGAACCGTGGTTTAGCAAGAAACCTAAGCTGCCGTTTCTTAAAGATTAGGGTTGCGATGCTTATGTGAAAAAGTTTCATCTTGATAAGCTCAAACCCAAGTCGGAGAAGTGTGTCTTCATAGGATACCCAAAAGTAATTGTTGGGTATCTATCACAGATCCGAAGACAAGATATTTGTTGCTGAGAATGGATCCTTTCTAGAGAAGGAGTTTCTCTCGAAAGAAGTGAGTGGGGGGGGAGTAGAACTTGATGAGGTAACTGTACAAGCTCCCTTATTGGAAAGTAGTTCATCACAGAAATATGTTTCTGTGACTCCTACACCAATTAGTAAGGAAGCTAATGATGATGATCATGTAACTTAAGATCAAGTTACTACCAAACCTCGTAGGTCAACCAGAGTGAGATCCGCACCAGAGTGGTACGGTAATCCTGTTCTGGAGGTCATGTTAATTGACCATGACGAACCTACAAACTATGAGGAAACGATGATGAGCCCAGATTCCGTGAAATGGCTTGAGGCCATGAAATCTGACATGGGATCCAGGTATGAGAACAAAGTATGGACTTCGATTGACTTGCCCGATGATCGGTGAGTCATTAAGAATAAATGGATCTTCAAGAGGAATACGGACGTTGATAGTAGTGTTACTATCTACAAAGCTCGAATTGTCGCAAAAATGTTTTCGACAAGTTCAAGGTGTTGACCACGATGAGAATTTCTCACTCGTATCGATGCTTAAAAGTGTGTCCGAATCATGTTAGCAGTTACCGCATTTTATGAAATCTGGCAAATGGATATCAAAACTATACATTCCTTAATGGATTTATTAAAGAAGAGTTGTATATGATGCAACCAGAAGGTTTTCTCAATCCTAAAGATGCTAACAAAGTGAGCAAGCTCCAGCGATCCATCTATGGACTGGTGCAAGCATCTCGGAGTTGGAATATAATCTTTGATGAGTTGATCAAAGCATATAATTTTATACAGACTTGTGGTGAAGCCTGTATTTACAAGAAAGTGAGTGGGAGCACTACAGCATTTCTGATAAATATATGTGAATGACATATTGTTGATCGGGAATAATGTAGAATTTTCTGGAAAGCATAAAGGAGTTTTTTCAATAAAGACCTCAGTGAAGCTACTTACATATTGAGCATCAAGATCTATAGAGATAGATCAAGACGCTTGATAAGCTTTTTCAATGAGTACATACCTTGACAAGATTTTGAAGTAGTTCAAAATGGAACAGTCAAAGAAAGAGTTCTTACCTGTGTTACAAGGTGTGAAATTGAGTAAGACTCAAAGCCCGACCACGTCAGAAGATAGAAAGAGAATGAAAGTTATTCCCTATGCCTCAACCATAGTTTCTATAAAGTATGTCATGCTGTGTACCAGATCTATCGTATACCCTACACTGAGTTTAGCAAGGGAGTACAATAGTGATCTAGGAGTAGATCACTGGACAGCGGTCAAAATTATCCTTAGTGGAATAAGGATATGTTTCTCGGTTATGGAGGTGACAAAAGGTTCGTCGTAAAGGGTTCCGTCGATGCAAATTTTGACACTGATCCACATGACTCTAAAGTCTTAATCTGGATACATTTTGAAAGTGGGAGCAATTAGCTAGAGTAGCTCCGTGCAGAGCATTGTTGACATAGAAATTTGCAAAATACATACAGATCTAAATGTGGCAAACCCATAGACTAAACTTCTCTCACAAGCAAAAGATGATCACACCTTAGTACTCTTTGGGTGTTAATCACATAGCAATGTGAACTAGATTATTGACTCTAGTAAACCCTTTGGGTGTTGGTCACATGACAATGTGAACTATGGGTGTTAATCACATGGTGATGTGAACTATTGGTATTAAATCACATGGCGATGTGAACTAGATTATTGACTCTAGTGCAAGTGGGAGACTGAAGGAAATATGCCCTAGAGGCAATAATAAAGTTATTATTTATTTCCTTATATCATGATAAATGTTTATTATTCATGCTAGAATTGTATTAACCGGAAACATGATACATGTGTGAATACATAGACAAACAGAGTGTCACTAGTATGCCTCTACTTGACTAGCTCGTTGATCAAAGATGGTTATGTTTCCTAGCCATAGACAAAGCGTTGTCATTTGATTAACGAGATCACATCATTAGGAGAATGATGTGATTGACTTGACCCATTCTGTTAGCTTAGCTCTTGATTGTTTTAGTTTGTTGCTATTGCTTTCTTCATGACTTATACATGTTCCTATGACTATGAGATTATGCAACTCCCGTTTACCGGAGGAACACTTTGTGTGCTACCAAACGTCACAACGTAACTGAGTGATTATAAAGGTGCTCTACAGGTGTCTCCGGAGGTACTTATTGGGTTGGCATATTTCAAGATTAGGATTTGTCACTCCGATTGTTGGAGAGGTATCTCTGGGCCCACTCGATAATACACATCACTTAAGCCTTGCAAGCATTGCAACTAATGAGTTAGTAGTAGGATGATGTATTACAAAATGAGTAAAGAGACTTGCTGGTAACGAGATTGAACTAGGTATTGAGATACCGATGATCGAATCTCGGGCAAGTAACATACCTATGACAAAGGGAACAACGCATGTTATGCGGTTTGACCGATAAAGATCTTCGTAGAATATGTAGGAGCCAATATGGACATCCAGGTTCCGCTATTGGTTATTGACCAGAGAAGTGTCTCGGTCATGTCTACATAGTTCTCGAACCCGTAGGGTCCGCACGCTTAACGTTCGTTGACGATATAGTATTTATGAGTTATGTATGTTGGTAACCGAATGTTGTTCAGAGTTCTGGATAAGATCACGGAAATGACGAGGAACTCCGGAATGGTCCGGAGATAAAGTTTGATATATGGGATAATAGTGTTTGGTCTCCGGAAGGGTTCCGGAATTCACCGGAAGGGGTTCCGGATGTTTCCCGAGATGTTTGGGTACGAGAACACTTTATTTGGGCCAAAGAGGAAAGCCCACAAGGTTTTTGGAAAGCACAAAAGGAAGTTTTGCGGAGTCCAGAGGCTTGACGCCAGGGTCCCTGGCATATGGGTCCAGACGCCGGGAACCCTGGCGTCTGGCCCTGGAGTCCTAGAAGGACTCTTGTCTTTCGGGTGAAACCGACTTTGTGGAGGCTTTTACTCCAAGTTTCGACCCCGAGGCTCAACATAAAAATAGAGGGGTAGGTCTAGCACCCAAGACATATCAAGAAACACCAAGCCGTGTGCCGGCTACCCCGCCCCCTCTAGTTTATCCTCCGTCATAGTTTTTGTAGTGCTTAGGCGAAGCCCTGCGGAGATTGTTCTTCACCAACACCGTCACCACACCGTCGTGTTGCTGGAACTCATCTACTACTTTGCCCCTCTTGCTGGATCGAGAAGGCGAGGACGTCATCGAGCTGAACGTGTGCTAAACGCGGAGGTGTCATACGTTCGGTGCTTGATCGGGAAGGATCGTGAAGGTGTACGACTACATCAACCGCATGGACAAACGCTTCTGCTTTCGGTCTACGAGGGTACGTAGACATACTCTCCCCTCTCGTTGCTATGCATCACCATGATCCTGTGTGTGCGTAGGAATTTTTTTGAAATTACTACGTTCCCCAAGAGGGTCGCCGCAAAGCAAGCTTGCCCAGCATGATGCGGAAGCCGGCAGCTCCAGTCAGCCTGCTGTCGAGCCATGGACGTCCAAGTAGGTGCGCGACCACGGCCGCCTCTCCCGCAGCGGCATGCAGGCTCCTTGGGCGGGCTTCAACGACCCCCTTTTTCTGCACACACACACACTAATGTGCCAGGTAGCGGATGCGGAGCTCCTCGCCACGGAGCGCACAGTGGCGGCCGGAGAAGAAGGCATCGCGGACCATCTCGCCGCAAAGGAGGATCACACCCATGCCCACGCATGCGTCAAGTCTGCGGAGAAGTTCTACCTCAGCTTCGATGATTGAGCTGACATCCCCTAGGTTTAATTTGTAGTATGAACTTTTCAGATATTTTCAAACTTTTGTGTCACTTATTAGCTATGTTGTGTGAAGTGGGTTTTTAAATTTGCAGTACAAATTATACCAAATCCATTCTATTAGGACCAGCACGAGATATCGCTCCGTTAAGTTCTTATGCTTCTACCTATCACCCGGAGTTAGGCCAACTCCAGCGCACGACCCCAAACGGATGTCTGTTTTGCACGGATACTGTTGAGCAATTGATAGAATTGAGCGTAGTTATGAGGTTATCTAGGTATGATCATGTATATAGGCATCACGTCCGTGACAAGTAGACCGACTCCTGCCTGCATCTACTACTATTACTCCACTCATCGACCGCTATCCAGCATGCATCTAGAGTATTAAGTTAAAAACAGAGTAACGTCTTAAGCAAGATGACATGATGTAGAGGAATAAATTCATGCAATATGATAAATACCCCATCTTGTTATCCTCGATGGCAACAATACAATACGTGCCTTACAACTCTTTTTGTCACTGAGTAAGGACACCGCAAGATTGAACCCAAAGCTAAGCACTTCTCTCATTGCAAGAACTACCAATCTAGTTGGCCAAACCAAACGGATAATTTGAAGATACTTGCAAAGATAACTCAATCATACATAAAAGAATTCAGAGAAGATTCAAATATTATTCATAGATAAGTTGGATCATAAACCCACAATTCATCGGTCTCAACAAACACACCGCAGAAAGAAGATTACATCGAATAGATCTCCACGAGAGAGGGGGAGAACATTGTATTGAGATCCAAAAAGAGAGAAGAAGCCATCTAGCTACTAGCTATGGACCCGAAGGTCTGAAGTAAACTACTCACACTTCATCGAAAGGGCTATGGTGTTGATGTAGAAGCCCTCCGTGATGGATGCCCTCTCCGGCGGAGCTCCGGAACAGGCCCCAAGATGGGATCTCGTGGATACAGGAAGTTGCGGCGGTGGAATTAGGTTTTTGGCTCCGTCTTTGGTCTAATGGGGGTACATAGGTATATATAGGAGGAAGGAGCACGTCGGTGGAGCTCCGAGGGGCCCACGAGGCAAGGGGGCGCGCCCAGGGGGGCGCGCCCTCCACCCTCGTGACCTCCCCGGAAACTTCTTGGAGTAGGGTCCAAGTCTCCTGGATCACGTTCGGTGAGAAGATCACGTTCCCGAAGGTTTCATGCCGTTTGGACTCCGTTTGATATTTTGTTTCCTCGAAATACTGAAATAGGCAAAAAACAGCAATTCTGGGCTGGGCCTCCGGTTAATAGGTTAGTCCCAAAAATAATATAAAAGTGGAAAATAAAGCCCAATATAGTCCAAAATAGTAGATAAAGTAGCATGGAGCAATCAAAAATTATAGATACGTTGGAGACGTATCAGATAACAATATCAACGAGAAAGTAAATAAGCAGAGAACAATATATGGAAAGCTCATAGGCAATAGATCGGTGATGGAGAATTAAGCCGGATGCGGTTCTTCATGTAACAGTCATAACCTAGGGTGACACAGAACTAGCTCCAGTTCATCAATGTAATGTAGGCATGTATTCCGAATATAGTCATACGTGCTTGTGGAAAAGAACTTGCATGACATCTTTTGTCCTACCCTCCCGTGGTAGCGGGGTCCTTACGGAAACTAAGGGATATTAAGGCCTCCTTTTAATAGAGAACCGAAACATAGCACTAACACATAGTGAATACATGAACTCCTCAAACTACGGTCATCACTGGTAAGTATCCCGATTATTGTCACTTCGGGGTTAACGGATCATAAATCATAATAGGTGACTATAGACTTGCAAGATAGGATCAAGAACACTCATATATTGATGAAAACATAATACGTTCAGATCTGAAATCATGGCACTCAGGCTCTAGTGACAAGCATTAAGCATAGCAAAGTCATAGCAACATCAATCTCAGAACATAGTGGACACTAGGGATCAAACCCTAACAAAACTAACTCGATTACATGATAGATCCCATCCAACCCATCGCCGTCCAGCAAGCCTACGATGGAATTACTCACGCACAGCGGTGAGCATCATGAAATTGGCGATGGAGGACGGTTGATGATGACGATGGCGACGGATTCCCCTCTCCGGAGCCCCGAACAGACTCCAGATCAGCCCTCCCGAGAGGTTTTAGGGCTTGGCGGCGGCTCCGTATCGTAAAACGTGATGATTTCTTCTCTTTGGTTTTTTTCTCCTCGAAACTCAATATATGGAGGTGGAGTTGGAGTCGGAGAGGCAACAGGGGGCCCACGAGGTAGGGGGCGCGCCCCCACCCTCGTGACAAGGTGGTGGGCCTCCTGGCCCTCATCTTTGGCAGGTATTTTTCTTATTTTCTGAAAAGTGTTTCCATGAAGTTTCAGGTCATTCCGAGAACGTTTGCTCCTGCACATAAATAACACCATGGTAGTTCTGCTGAAAACATCGTCAGTCCGTTAGTTCCATTCAAATCATGCAAGTTAGAGTCCAAAACAAGGGCAAAAGTGTTTGGAAAAGTAGATACGTTGGAGACATATCAACTCCCCAAGCTTAAACCTTTGCTTGTCCTCAAGCAATTCAGTTGACAAACTGAAAGTGATAAAGAAAAACTTTTACAAACTCTGTTTGCTCTTGTTGTTGTAAATATCTAAAGCCAGCATTCAAGTTTTCAGCAAAGATTATAACTAACCACATTCACAATAACGCGTAGGTCTCAAGTTTACTCATATCAATAGCATAATCAACTAGTGAGCCATAATAATAAAACTTGGATTACAACACTTTCTCAAAACAATCATAATATGATATAACAAGGTGGTATCTCGCTAGCCCTTTCTGAGACCGCAAAACATAAATGCAAAGCACCTTTAAAGACCAAGGACTGACTAGACATTGTAATTCATGGTAAAAGAGATCCAGTCAAGTCATACTCAATGTAAACTAACAATAATGAATGCAAATGATAGCGGTGCTCTCCAACTAGTGCTTTTTAATAGGAGGGTGATGACTCAGCATAAAAGTAAATAGATAAGCCCTTCGCAGAGGGAAGCAGGGATTTGTAGAGGTGCCAGAGCTCGGTTTTGAAACAGAGGTGAATAATATTTTGAGCGGTATAATTTCATTGTCAACATAACAACCAAGAGATGGCGATATCTTCCATGCTACACACATTATAGGCGGTTCCCAAACAGAATGGTAATGTTTATTCTCCCCCTTCCACCACAAGCATCAATCCATGGCTTGCTCGAAACAATGAGTGCCTCCAACTAACAAGAGTCCCAGGGGGGTTTTGTTTGCAATTATTTTGATTTAGTTTGCATAAAGCATGGGACTGGGCATCCCGGTGACCAGCCATTTATCTCGTGAGTGATGAGCGGAGTCCACTCCTCTTGAGAATAACCCGCCTAACATGGAAGATACGGACACCCTAGTTGATACATGAGCTATTCGAGCATACAAAATGATGACCCAAAAGTATAGGGGGTCTATCGTAGTCCTTTTGATAAGTAAGAGTGTCGAACCCAACGAGGAGCAGAAGGAAATGACAAGCGGTTTTCAGCAAGGTATTCTCTGCAAGTACTGAAATAAGTGGTAACAGATAGTTTTGTGATAAGATAATTTGTAACGAGCAAAAAGTAAAAAAAGTAAATAAATTGCAGCAAGGTGGCCCAATCCTTTTTGTAGCAAAGGACAAGCCTGGACAAACTCTTATATAAGGAAAAGCGCTCCCGAGGACACATGGGAATATCGTCAAGCTAGTTTTCATCACTTTCATATGATTCGCGTTCGGTACTTTGATAATTTGATATGTGGGTGGACCGGTGCTTGGGTGCTGTTCTTACTTGAACAAGCATCCCACTTATGATTAACCTCTATTGCAAGCATCCACAATTACAACAAAAGTATTAAGGTAAACCTAACCATAGCATGAAACATATGGCACCAAATCAGCCCCTTACGAAGCAACGCATAAACTAGGGTTTAAGCTTCTGTCACTCTAGCAACCCATCATCTACTTATCACTTCCCAATGCCTTCCTCTAGGCCCAAATAATGGTGAAGTGTTATGTAGTCGACATTCACATAACACCACTAGAGGCTAGACAACATACATCTCATCAAAATATCGAACGAATACCAAATTCACATGACTACTAATAGCAAGACTTCTCCCTTGTCCTCAGGAACAAACGTAACTACTCACAAAGCATGTTCATGTTCATAACCAGAGGGGTAATAATATGCATATAGGATCTGAATATATGATCTTCCACCAATTAAACCAACTACCATCAACTACAAGGAGTAATTAACACTACTAGCAACCTACTAGCACCAATCCCGGACTTGGAGACAAGAATTGGATACAAGAGATGAACTAGGGTTTTGAGATGAGATGGTGCTGATGAAGATGTTGATGGAGATTGCCCTCTCCCGATGAGAGGAGCATTGGTGATGACGATGGCGATGATTTCCCCCTCCGGGAGAGAAGTTTCCCCGGCAGAATAGCTCTGCCGGAGCCCTAGATTGGTTCCGCCAAGGTTCTGCCTCGCGGCGACGGAGTTTCGTCCCAAAAGGTTGCTTCTGGTTTTTTTCTCGATGAAAGACTTCATATAGCAGAAGATGGTCATCAGAGAGCCACCAGGGGGCCCACGAGGTAGGGGGGCGCCCCCCACCCTCATGGATAGGGTGTGGGTCCCCTGGTCTTCATCTTTGGCGAGGATTTTTCATTATTTATTATAAGATATTCCGTGGAGTTTCAGGACTTTCGGAGTTGTGCAGAATAGGTCTCTAATATTTGCTCCTTTTCCAGCCCAGAATTCCAGCTATCGGCATTCTCCCTCCTTATGTAAACCTTGTAAAATAAGAGAGAATAACCATAAGTATTGTGACATAATGTGAAATAACAACCCATAATGCAATAAATATCGATATAAAAGCATGATGCAAAATGGACGTATCAACTCCCCCAAGCTTAGACCTCGCTTGTCCTCAAGCGAAAGCCGAAAACAATAAATATGTCCCCATGTTTAGAGGTAGAGGCGTCAATAAAAAAATACGGACATGAAGGCATCATGATTATTCTCATAACGGCAACATATCTAAATATTGTCATATGATTACTTATGTTCAAGTGATGATCTATTCACAATAAAAAAGTATGAATCAGAAACCTTATTGAGAACCAACGAACTATAACCTCAGTAATTGAAGCAATTGCAATTTATCATAATATCAGAAAGAGTCTATGTCAGAGCTAAAAAGCAAGTCCACATACTCAACTATCATCTAGTCTTTCATAATTGCTAACACTCACGCAATACTTGTGGTTATGGAGTTTTAATCGGACACAGAGAAAGATAGGGGCTTATAGTTTCGCCCCACAACCTTTTACCTCTAGGGTAATGTCAACAATAATAACTCATGCCCCCCTACATCCAACTAGATATATATATCAGGTTCTTTCCAACATGCTGGGCTTGCCAAAGGATAAAATGAAAAAGGAAAGGTGAAGATCACCATGACACTTGGATAAGGTAGAAGATAATAATAAAAGATAGGCCCTTCACAGAGGGAAGGAGAAGTTGCCATGCGCTTTTATGGTTGGATGCACAAAATCTTAATGCGAAAGAACGTCACTTTATATTGCCCCTTGTGATATGAACCTTTATTATGCATTCCGTCGCTTTTATTACTTCCACATAACAAGATCGTATAAAGCTTATTTCTCCCACACTAATCATACATATTTAGAGCAATTTTTATTGCTTTGCATCGATGAAAACTTACTTGAGGATCTTACTCAATCCATAGGTAGATATGGTGGACTCTCATGGCAAAACTGGTTTAAGGGTATTTGGAAGCACAAGTAGTATCTCTACTTGGTGCTGAGAATTTGGCTAGCAAGAGGGGGAAAGGCAAGCTCAACATGTTGGAGGATCCATGACAACATACTTTATCTCAGATATAAGAAAACATAACTCATCACGTTGTCTTCCTTGTCCAATATCAACTCTTTAGCATGTCATATTTTAATGAGTGCTCACAATCATAAAAGATGTCCAAGATAGTATATCTATATGTGAAGACCTCTCTTTCTTTATTACTTCCTATTAATTGCAACGATGACCAAAACTATGTTTGTCAACTCTCAACAACTTTTAAATTATCATATTCTTCCTATGTGAAGTCATTACTCTCAATAAGATCAATATGAACTTTTGTTTCTTCTTATTCTTTTTCTCTTTTCTTTTATTCACCCAAGATCATAGCAAGAAAATCGAGCCCTTGACTCAACACTAATCTTTATTATATAGCTCACGGACTCGATTACATAGAGAGATCATAAGGCAAAACTCAAAACTATATCATGTCATAAACTTTATTCTACTAGATCAAAATACTACTAATAGGATCGAACTAAGGAAAATGGTAAAGATAGGAGTTGTGATTGTGATACGATACCGGGGCACCTCCCCCAAGCTTGGCAGTTGCAAGGGGAGTGCCCATACCCATGTTATTATGTCTCCTTCATTGTTGTTGGTGAAGATGGAGGTGATGGATAGTCGCACATCGAGCGTAAGAGGTCCTCTAGCTTGCGAATAATGCCCTTGAGTGCAAAGATATGCTCCTTCAACAAAATATTTTCACTTGTGAGATACTTGTTTTGAATATGAGCTAACTCAATCATATGGAAAACTTCCATCTCAATTGGGGTAAGAAGGTTGTGATCAAGTTGAAGGATGTCTTCTGTTGCCAGAGCTTGGTTCTCCGTGGCCTTCTTGATCCCTTCATCCTTGTTGATCTCCATGGGTTCTTCCCTCTTCAGCTCTATCTTCATTAGCCAAGCATCTTTGTCACCGTTTTTGGAAGAGGGGGACAACATGATGCCTGGCCTTGACAACCCTGACAGAGGAGAGCCCAAAACAAGAACAGAGGATAATTGCGTGATACGGGAGTCAAAACCTTCGGGAGAATAAATAGTGAATTTTTACCGACCAAAATATGTATCGTGCAAGAAAACGGAGTCCGGAAGGCACACGAGGTGCTCACGAGGTAGGGGGCACGCCCAGAGGGGTAGGGCGCGCCCTCCACCCTCGTGTCCTTCCCGGACTTCTACTTATTGCTACCACTTAAGCACTGCGTTGGATTTCCCCGAAGAGGAGAGGATGATGCAGCAAAGTAGCGTAAGTATTTCCCTCAGTTTTTGAGAACCAAGGTATCAATCCAGTAGGAGGCTATGCTCGAGTCCCTCGTACCTACAAAAAAACAATAGCTCAACGCAACCAACGCGCTTAGGGGTTGTCAATCCCTTCACGGTCACTTACTAAAGTGAGATCTGAGAGAGATGATAAATAATATTTTTGGTATTTTTGTTATAGAGATGCAAATTGAAAAGTAAAAGGCAAAGTAAAAAAGCAAAGCAATAATAAAGTGATGGAGATTGATATGATGAGAAAGAGATCCGGGGGCCATAGATTTCACTAGTGGCTTCTCTCAAGAGCATAAGTATTCTACGGTGGGTGAACAAATTACTTTTGAGCAATTGACAGAATTGAGCATAGTTATGAGAGTATCTAGGTATGATCATGTATATAGGCATCACGTCTGAGACAAGTAGACCGACTCCTGCCTGCATCTACTAATATTACTCCACTCATCGACCGCTATCCAGCATGCATCTAGAGTATTAAGTTAAAAACAGAGTAACGCCTTAAGCAAGATGACATGATGTACAGGGATAGTTTCATGCAATATGATAAAAAAACCATCTTGTTATCCTCGATGGCAACAATATAATACATGCCTTGCTGCCCCTTCTGTCACTGGGAAAGGACACCGCAAGATCGAACCCAAAGCTAAGCACTTCTCCCATGGCAAGAAAAACCAATCTAGTAGGCCAAACCAAACTGATAATTCGAAGAGACTTGCAAAGATAACCAATCATACATAAAAGAATTCAGAGAAGATTCAAATATTATTCATAGGTAAACTTGATCATAAACCCACAATTCATCAGTCTCAACAAACACACCGCAAAAAGAAGGTTACATCGAATAGATCTCCACAAGAGAGGGGGAGAACATTGTATTGAGATCCAAAAAGAGAGAAGAATCCATCTAGCTACTAACTATGGACCCGTAGGTCTGAAGTAAACTACTCACACTTCATCGAAGGGGCTTGGATGATGATGTAGAAGCCCTCCATGATCGATTCCCCTTCCGGCGGAGCTCCGGAACAGGCCCCAAGATGGGATCTCGTGGATACAGAAAGTTGCGGCGGTGGAATTAGGTTTTTGGCTCCGTCCCCGATCGTTTGGGCGTACGTAGGTATATATAGGAGGAAGAAGTACGTCGGTGGATCTTCGAGGGGCCCATGAGGCAGGGGGCGCGCCCTAGGGGGGCGCGCCCTAGGGGGCGCCCTCCAGCCTCGTGACCTCCTCGTGGCTTTCTTGATGGAGGGTCCAAGTCTCCTGGATCTTATCTGATGAGAAAATCACGTTCCCGAAGGTTTCATTCTGATTGGACTCCGTTTGATATTCTGTTTCTCCGAAACACTGAAATAGGCAAAAAAAGCAATTATGGGCTGGGCCTCCGGTTAATAGGTTAGTCCCAAAAATAATATAAAAGTGGAAAATAAATCCCAATATAGTCCAAAACAGTAGATAATATAGCATGGAGCAATCAAAAATTATAGATACATTGGAGACGTATCAAGCATCCCCAAGCTTAATTCCTGCTCGTCCTCGAGTAGGTAAATGATAAAAAAAGTATTTTTGATGCGGAGTGCTACTTGGCATAATTTCAATGTAAATCTTCTTAATTGTGGTATGAATATTCAGATCCGAAAGACTCAAGACAAAAGTTCATGTTGACATAAAAAATAATAATCCTTCAAGCATACTAACAAAGCAATTATGTCTTCTCAAAATAACATGGCCAAAGAAAGCTATCCCTACAAAATCATATAGTCTGGCTATGCTCCATATTCACCACACAAAGTATTTAAATCATGCACAACCCCGATGACAAGCCAAGCAATTGTTTCATACTTTTGACATTTTCAAAACTTTTTCGATCTTCACGCAATACATGAGCGTGAGCCATGGATATAGCACTATATGTGGAATAGAATGGTGGTTGTGGAGAAGACAAAAAGAGGGGAAGACAATCTAGCATCAACTAGGCATATCAACGAGCTATGGAGATGCCCATCGATAGATATCAATGTGAGTGAGTAGGGATTGCCATGCAACGGATGCACTAGAGCTATAAGTATATGAAAGCTCAACAAAAGAAACTAAGTGGGTGTGCATCCAACTCGCTTGCTCACGAAGACCTAGGGCATTTTGAGGAAGCCCATCATTGGAATATACAAGCCAAGTTCTATAATGAAAAATTCCCACTAGTATATGAAAGTGACAAAATGAGAGACTCTCTATCATGAAGATCATGGTGCTACTTTGAAGCACAAGTGTGGTAACACTAGTGCAGAACCGGGCAATAGCACCGGTTCGTAAGGCCCTTTAGTGCCGGTTTGGTAACCGGCGCTAAAGTGTAGGCACTAAAGCCCCCGCCCCTTTAGTACCGGTTCAGCACGAACGGTGCTAAAGGGCAACCACGTGGCACGAGCCAGCTTCGGGGGCAGGGAGCCCTTTAGTACCGGTTGGTGTCACCAACCGGTATTAAAAGGTTGGGGGGGGTTTGGGTTTATGATTTCTTTTTCATTTAATTTTGTGTTTTCCATTTAATTCCTTTTCGTTTGCTGGTATTTTACGATACTACATATTGTACACGTTATGCATATATATAAATAGAATTTCTAGTAGAACCGATCATAATATATATATATATATATCATCGAATGTCTCACAACCACCATTAATTAATTCACACATATATACACACATGTATATATATACAATTTCTCCTAATTGGTGCCTTCGGAGCACGATAACAATTGGAAGTGATTCATGGGGGCGGTAGCGGGTAATAGTATTCTCCTTTGGGATCTATGACCTGATCGAGCAAAAATCCTGCTATTTCCTCTTGAATTGCTTATATGCGGTCCTCTGTTAGGAGCTTCTCCCGCACCTCTTTGAACTGTTAAGAAGGAGATCAATATGCATGTGTATTAGTTGTGTGATTAGATATCGATAATGGTGTAAAAATTGTGAATAGTGTTCTGACAAACGTACCCACTCCTGTCTTTGAGATCTGCTCCTTTCGGACGCCATCATGCGAATGTTCTCGCAAACATAGTATGCACACAGATTATTCCCCGGTGCCTGCTTCAGGGCCTTTACGAGGATGGAATTTGATCAGATAATAATTAATCAAGCATGATAATTAAAGAGATGGCAGCTAGCTAGTACTATTTAATTACTTACCCGGGGTTGATACCATTTCAGATTTTGTTTCCATGGCCCTGGAGTGGCCTTGATGAACTTTGCCCAAGCCCTGCCCACCGACAAAGAAAATGAATAAATGGGTTATTAAATAGTTGTTATCAGGAAATGACGAACTAATTAAATAGGCCGAGATATAGTTAATAATGATTGCAATTACCTGTTGACTATCCCCTTCACGATGGTGTAGTCACTTGCTTTCTCTAAGTAGTGAGTCTAGTACTTCAACTGTTCCTTCATCAACTTTAATGATTAACAAGATCCAGTGAAATCTGCATGCACACACGTTTGCATGTCTTAATTAAGCGGGCATATATAAGCAAAAACATGTAGCTAGCTAGTAGGCAAAAACAGAATTTGTAGTACAAGATAGTGTGACTCACTCGAAGTTGTAAGGAAGTAGTATATCTTCATTGTATTTGAGGCACTTGAAGAACTCTAGCATGCTTTCCTCTACACTTTTTTGTAATATGGATCTAATTTCCATGTGTATTCATTAATGGTATTTGGGTCAATGAACCCAATGCCATAGCGTCCACCTTTTTTCATTTCATAAATCTTCATCCTGCATAATACCAGAGAAAAGAATATAGTGAGGATAATTACAGGTAATGATTGATCAAATGATCACTACAGCTAGCTTGAGACTTAAATTACAGAAAGAAATCACTTACAGATAATAGCAACTGACGATAGATTTGTCGAGTGCGTCTTAATTGTATAGCTGAAATAGTTCTAAATACTCAACGGTCATAGCTTTCTCATTGTAGTAATGATCCTTCTTGACATTCACCATGAGGGACTCTCGATTGGAAATCTGGGTAATGTCCATGTACCATTGATGCAATTCATACATTCTCATTGGGAGGTTCTTGATCTCGTCTGGCTCGACCAAAGGCTGGCCCCGGCATATTTCCGTTTTATTTCCTCCTCTCTAGTCGGAGACATGGGCTCGATATCGAGGAGTTGTCCAACAGTGATCATGAGCGTTTCAGCCTGCTCAATATGCTTCTCGGTTATTTCCACATCGCCCAGCCCGGGAACGTTAACGGTTTGCCCACAATAATATTGGGCGCGCCTACTCTCATGTGTTGTTGGCACAACAAGCGGGGGGATTGATTGCGCCGCCTGTTCTCCCAGCTGGGGAACGGTTTTATCGCTCCTTTTGCCAGCTGATTTGCTCGAGCTCGAGCTCGCCTCTTTCTGTAGACGTGCTCGATTTAACTTCTTGATGTGGCGCTCATAGTCTGTGTCAACAGGCTTGGGAGCTGGTACTCTAGCCATACGAATGAAGTGGTCAATCTTTTCCACAGGCACTTTCTCCCTTGGCGGCGGTGGCGGTTTCGGTGCAAAATGGGCTTCCACCTCGGCCTTCGATATGGCTACGTTTTCCTCCTCGGACTTGTCGTAAGGCCTCTGCGGAAGAGGCGCGAGGCTTGGACCATATTGAAATCGCTTGCCTCCGCCTGTACCTCCAGTACTACCTCGACTTGTACCGCTACGCACCATAGCTGAGGCGGCTCTCTTCCGTGATTGCTGAGGCAGCAAAGACGGTTGACGTGGCTGAGTTGGAGGAGGAGGAGTGGCCTGAAGCTGTGCCGGACTTGGAGGAGGAGTGGCCTGAAGCTGTGCTGGACTTGGAGGAGGAGTGGCCTGACGCTTTGCTGGACTTGGAGGAGGAGGAGTGGCCTGAAGCTGTGCCGGACTTGGAGGAGGAGTGGCCTGACGCATTGGTGGACTTGGAGGAGCGGGAGTCTGCTGACTCGGTGGCGGACTTTGACGAGGAGTCGGATGACGCGGTGTCGTTGGCCTTCGAAAGATGATGCAATCCTTTCTCCATAGGACGATACGATGGTTCGCCTCTCCCAGTGTGTGCTCATCGTCACCTCCAGGAATGTCAAGCTCTAGCCCCGAATATTGGTCCACCACCTCATCAACCAAGACACGAGCATAGCCTGCTGGAATTGGGTTGCAATGGAAGGTTGCCTCAGGGGGATTTGTAAAAGCAAGGGCATCCGCCACCTTCATGGATATGTTCTTCATTTTGAAGTGTAGCTCGCAGTTAGTGTTCTCCATGATGTCATCCACTTGGTAGCTATCCAGCAATGCGTCGCCCGAGGCGGAACCCATGCTGCTTCTTGGCATGGATGGGACGGTGCTATCCAATGGTGGATCATCCGCTAGCTCCTGAGACCCCCTTTGCTGGCTAAGTGAGTCGATCTGCTCCTGCTGCCGCTGGAATTTGACTGCCAAGTCCGCGTGCGCTGATTCCAGGCCTTGAAGGCGTTCATAGTCTAGCTTCCTCTGCTCATCCTCCATCTTCCTCTTCTTCTCCTCCGCAATCTTCTTTCTCGCATGGGTTCTGTAGTCGGTGTTCTAGTCCGAAAACCCCTCATACCACGGAATAGCGCCCATGCCTCGTGTTCTTCCCGGGTGTTCAGGATTCCCTAGGGCACGTGTAAGCTCGTCATTCTCTCTGTTGGGCTCGAACACCCCCGATCGAGCCTCTTCTATTGCAACAAGTAGCTTATCTTCGGCTCCGTCCAGACATGCCTTCTTCGAAACTTTGCCTGTCTTCCGGTCCAACTCCCCCCCATGCGCATAGAACCAAGTCCTGCACCTGGGGGGCCAGCTCAATGTCTCTGGAGTGACACCTGCATCCTCCATCTCTTTCTCGGACTTATCCCACTTAGGCATTCCCACCGCATAGCCACCTGGCCCCAGCTTATGGAACTTATCCTTTTTTGCGGCATTGGCCTTGTTTATTCTCGTCCATTCCTTAGATAATTCCGAATCCTTGAATTTCACGAAATCGTCCCAATGAGCACTTTGCTTCTCTAGTGTTCCCTCGAATACTGGAGTCTTCCTTCCTCCCTTGACGTACTTGGCCCATTCACGGATCTTGTGGTTCTTGAATGCAACCGCCATCTTCCTAAGAGCAGCGTCCTTGACTTTCTCCACATCTGCATCTGTGAAATGATCTGGTAGGGTGAAATGTTCCATGAGCGTTTCCCAAAGTAGAAGTTTTTGTCTGTCGTCGACAAAAGTAACTCCTGGACGTGGGTTTGTTGGCTCTCTCCATTCTTGAAGGGAGATCGGGAGTTGGTCCTTCACAAGAACTCCGCACTGACGAATGAACTTGTCCACAATCTTCTTAGATGCTAATGGTTCGCCATTAGGTTTGATGGCCTCGATATTGTACTTTACGCCCTCCTTCAACTTTTTGTTCGGGCCTCGTTTCCTGTTGCGTGAAGATTTGCTCGATCCGGATGGCTGAAAGAAGAAAGATCAATTCGTTAATATATCTTCAAGTCATTTAAAACATGTGATGATCACCATATGCCTGCTTATATAAATATATATACCTCGCCGGTCTTTGTTGTTTCAAGATCAACATTTTCTTCGTCATGTTCATAGTTCATGACTTCATCAATTCGGTCGTCGCGATCGAATATCATATCACCCTCCCCGGTGTTGTTTAGATATTCGGAGCCGTCATAATCTTCTTCATTCTGATCATCATCTGGCCCACGAGGATTGCGTATGATATTGAACAGGGCCTCTTCTCCCTCTCTGCCGATATTGTCCACCATAGGTTTTGTTTAACTAATCCAAAAGAAATATATTCAAATTACAATGCATGGATGCAATCAATTAATAAGGAAAAACTGAATCAATCATAGTACATAATAAGCATCATCGAATATAATCTCGAATACGTCATCTCGAATAATAGACATAATCTCGAATACATCGTCTCGAATAATATATATAATCTCGAATAAATCATCTCGAATATTATATATCGAATACATCACTAGCTAGCTAGCTAGCTAATAAAGATCGAATACTAGAGAGTAATCTAGGCGGTGGACAACCAAAGTGAAGGAACCATCACTGGATCATAGCTCGGGTGATCTCCGCAAAGAACCTGCCAGGTATTGGAGAACCTAACGTCCATAGCAGCCATGTAGCGATGGACGTGCTCGTCCTCCTCCCTGACACGGCGACGTACAACCTCCGGTGGGGCCGGCTCCCTCCGCACCGAAAGTGGCCCATGCGAACGCCACCAAAGGAGATGAGGGTCAACCGCGGGACCCGGGGCCGGGTTCCTCACCAAGTGTCGCGCCCCTGAAGGTAGCACCTCCCAGTGCCATCCCGGCGGAGCCCAATCCCGGACATGGGTCCTCTGAAGCAGGACGTCATCGCGAACAGGTCGACGGTGAGGATGCGGGCCGGGCATCGTCGACAACAAATACTATATGCTCCAAAAGTAAAGTAACATTTTTTAAATGATGAATTGTGATTTCATATATGCAAATTCTAAATTTTATAACTAAAAATATAAGAATCAGAGAAAAAACATCGATCATCGTCTAACAATTTGAAATTAATCTAATTCATCTAGCTAAAACTAACATTTCCAAAATTTCTAACATTTCTATATAACTAACATTTCTATAACATTTGTATAAAAAACAGAAAAAACCTTTGACAGTATATATATTATAACTAACATTTCTATATACTATTTGACATTAATCTAATCTAATTAATTAATTCATCTAAAACTTTGTATGAAAAACAGAAAAACTAAAAAAACTAAAACTAAAAACAGAAAAATTGTGTGTGTGTGTGTGTGTGTGCGAGTGTAGTGTGTGTGTGTGTGTGTGTGTGCATGTAGTGTGTGTGTGTGTGTGCACGCGCGCGCGTGTGTGTG
>NC_041382.1:55195052-55282116 GCF_002162155.2 Triticum dicoccoides
CGCTACGGCCGGCGTCGGCGTGCGGTGGCTTTGATCGATTGGAGGGAGGAGAGGGGCCGGGGGAGGGGCTCACAGCGCGTGAGGGCGAGGTCGAGGTGACGGCGACGGCGACGGCGAGGCGAGGTCGCGATCCAAGGCGACGGCGGCGAGGCGAGGGGACGGCGACGGGCCGGTGCGGCGACCGGGACAGGCCGGCGACGGGGGCGCCGCGGAGTTGACGGGGACGATGCGATGAGGACGGGGGCGCCGCGGAGTCGACGGGGACGGCGCAACAAGGGCGGCAACGGTGTGGGACGGGGCAGCGGCAGAGAGAAGTGGGAGATGAGAAAATGAAATTTTTCGAAATGTTTTCTTATATAGGGGACACCTTTAGTACTGGTTGGAGCCACCAACCGGTACTAAAGGTCTGTTTTGGCCAGGCGAAGCGGCGGGAACCACACCCCCTTTAGTACCGGGTCGTGGCACCAACCGGTACTAAAGCCCCCCCCCCCTTTAGTACTGGTTGGAGCCATGACCCGGTACTAAAGGGTGTGCGCTGCCAGGCGAGGGGCGCAGCAGTTTAGTCCCACCTCGCTAGCCGAGGGGCACTCGCACCTACTTATAAGCCCCGCCATCGCTGCTGTCTCGAGCTCCTCTCTTAAGCAGGCCTTCTGGGCCTACCTCTGCTGTGATGCCCTGTTGGGCCTACTTGGCAAGCGGGCCTGCATCCTGGCCCAACTAGAATTTGGGTTTCTAGTTGTATGCAGGCCGCTGTGGGCCATTAGGTGGGCTTTTTTTCTTATTTTTTTGCTTTATTTATTTTTGTTTTATTTATTTTGAGTTGTTTTTTTGCTGTATTTAGAGTTTCTTTGTGAATATTTTTGCTTTAGGTACAAAAAATTACAAACTTTCTGTTAGTACCGGTAGTTTACAAATTTGAATAGTTTAAATTTTGAATTATTTGAAATTTGTGTGAATCACTAGTTTGTGAATAACTTAACTTTGAAAATAGATTTTTCAGTGATTCCTTTTTTTATGTTTAATATTAGTGTGTTTTATTATTATATTCAATTTGGTAATGCTTAGGTTATTTAAAAAATGAAATGCCTTTGTAACGGATGAGTTTTTGTCCGAAACCCTGATACTTCGAAAGAGATTGTCCATTTTGTACACGAAGTGCATCCAGTTTTTGCGGTAACCCTCTCTACTTTTTTGCACATGCTATGTGGGTGAAATTATGATACCATGCCAACTTTCAACCTTTTTTGAGTTCATTTGAAATGCTTTTCAATTTCAGGGTCATTTAGCTGAAAAAATCAGTAAATGCATGAAAGAATTTGCTTGCACATAAAATTTCTTTGCGTTTCAAATGCCAAAACACATAACTAGCTACCCTAACTATTACAGAGATTCCCTCCTGGGTGTGAAACACAGAAGAAAGTGATGATAGTGAAGCCGATCACATCCCAGATCTTTGGGTGTGAAACTTTTTCTTCGCGTGTGTCCCTTTGCGCCGTAGCCATGGAAAATCTTCATCATTTAACTGGATGCTCGGGTCAATATTCACTGTGAATGGAGCAATTTCATCAAACTTTTCATAATCTCCTGACATGTTTGTCTTGTCATCCACTCCCACGATGTTTCTCTTCCCAGAAAGAACTATGTGCCGCTTTGGCTCATCGTACGATGCATTCGCTTCCTTATCTTTTCTTTTTCTCGGCTTGGTAGACATGTCCTTCACATAGAAAACCTATGCCACATCATTGGCTAGGACGAATGGTTCGTCTGCATACGCAAGATTGTTGAGATCCACTGTTGTCATTCCGTACTGCGGGTCTTTCGTTACCCCGCCTCGTGTCATATTGACCCATTTGCACCGAAACAAAGGGACCTTCAAACCACGTCGATAGTCAAGTTCCCATATGTCCTATATATAACCATAATATGTTTCCTTTCCCGTCTTGATTTCTGCATCAAAGCGGACACCACTGTTATGGTTGGTGCTCTTCTTATCTTGGGCGATCGTGTAAAATGTATTACCATTTATCTCGTACCCTTTGAAAGTCATTATATTCGAAGATGGTAACTGGGACAGCAAGTACAGGTCATCTTCAATAGAGGCGTCATGCATGGTACGTGGCTGCAACCAGCTGGCGAAACTCCTGGTTTGTTCACGTGTAATCCAGTCATCAGACCGCTCCGGGTGTTTGGAGCGTAGCAAATTCTTGTGTTCATCCATATACGGAGCCACCAAGGCGGAATTCTGTAGAACTGTGTAGTGTGCTTCAGTGAGAGAATGTCCGTCCATACATATTATTTGTTCCCCTCCTAGCGTGCCTTTTCCATCCAGTCTGCCCTTATGCTGCGGTTCAGGAACACCAATTAGCTTAAGGTCAGGAATAAAGTCAATACAAAACTCAATGACCTCCTCATTTTCATGGCCCTTGGAGATGCTTCCTTCTGGCCTAGCACGGTTATGAACATATTTCTTTAAGACTCCCATGAACCTCTCAAAGGGGAACATATTGTGTAGAAATACAGGACCCAAAACGTTAATCTCTTCACATAGGTGAACTAGGACGTGCGTCATGATGTTGAAGAAGGATGGTGGGAACACCAACTCGAAACTGACAAGACATTGCACCAAATCATTCTCTAACCTTGGTATGATTTATGGATCGATTACCTTCTGAGAGATTGCATTGAGGAATGCACATAGCTTCACAATGGCTAATCGAACATTTTTCGGTAGAAGCCCCCTCAATGCAACCTCAAGCAGATGCGTCATAATCACGTGGCAGTCATGAGACTTTAGGTTCTGGAACTTTTTCTCTGCCATGTTTATTATTCCCTATATATTCGACGAGAAGCCAGACGGTACCTTAATACTGAGCAGGCATTCAAAGAAGATTTCCTTCTCTTCTTTGGTAAGAGTGTAGCTTGCATCACCCTGATGTATGCCGTCTTTTCCGTGCATACGTTGCTGGTCCTTCCGTGCCTCAGGTGTATCTTTTGTCTTCCCATACACGCCCAAGAAGCCAAGCAGGGTCACACAAAGATTCTTCGTCACGTGCATCACGTCGATTGCGGAGCGGACCTCTAGGTCTTTCCAATAGGGCAGGTCCCAAAATATAGATTTTTTCTTCCACATGGATGCGCGTCCGTCAGCGTCATTCGGAACAGGTTGTCCACCAGGACCCTTTCCAAAGACCACCTTCAAATTTTCGACCATATCATGTATATCAACACCAGTACGGTGGTGAGGCTTCGTCCGGTGATCCGCCTCACCTTTGAAATGCTTGTCGTTCTTTCTTACGGGATGCCTCCTCGGAAGAAATCGACGATGTCCCAGGTACACATTCTTCTTACAATTAGCCAAATATATACTGTCGGTATCGTCCAAACAGTGCGTGCATGCGCGGTATCCCTTGTTTGTCTGTCCTGAAAGGTTACTAAGAGCAGGCCAGTCATTGATGGTCACGAACAGCAACGCCTTTAGGTCAAATTCTTCCTCCATGTGCTCATCCCACGCACGTATACCTGTTCCATTTCACAGTTGTAAGAGTTCTTCAACTAATGGACTTAGGTACACATCAATGTCATTGCTGGGTTTCTTAGGGCCTTGGATGAGCACTGGCATCATAATGAACTTCCGCTTAATGCACAACCAAGGAGGAAGGTTATACAAACATAGAGTCACAGGCCAGGTGCTATGGTTGCTGCTCTGCTCCCCAAAAGGATTAATGCCATCTGCGCTTAGACCAAACCATATGTTCCTTGTGTCATCTGCAAACTCCTTCCTGTACTTTCTTTCGATTTTTCTCCACTGCGACCCGTCAGCGGGTACTCTCAACTTTCCGTCTTTCTTACGGTCTTCTCTGTGCCATCGCATCGCCTTGGCATGCTCTTTGTTTTGGAACAAACGTTTCAACCGTGGTATTATAGGAGCATACCACATCACCTTGGCAGGAATCTTCTTCCTGGGGCGCTCGCCCTCGACATCACCGGGGTCATCGCGGCTGATCTTATAGCGCAATGCACCGCATACTGGGAAAGCGTTCAAATCCTCGTACTCACCGCGGTAGAGGATGCAATCATTAGGGCATGCATGTATCTTCTACACCTCTAAACCTAGAGGGCAGATAGCCTTCTTTGCTTCGTACGTACTCTCGGGCAATTCATTGTCCTTTGGAAGCATATTCTTTATCATTAACAGCAACTTTCCAAATCCCTTGTCAGATACACCATTCTCTTCCTTCCATTGTAGCAATTCCAGTGTGGTGCCCAGCTTTTTCTTGTCACCTACGCAATTCAGGTACAACAATTTTTTGTGATCCTCTAACATGCGCTGCAACTTCTTCTTCTCCAAATCACTTGCGCAGTTTCTCTTTGCATCGGCAATAGCCCAACCTAGATCATCAACGGGCTCATCCAATGCCTCTTCTTCAGCTTCTTCCCACATTGCCGGCTCAGCTTCTTCCCGCATTACCGGCTCAGCTTCTTCCCTCATTGTTGTATCATCGTATTCAGGGAACCCATGGCCAGGATAGCTGTCGTCGTTCTCTTCTTCTTCATTGTCTTCCATCATAACCCCTCTTTCTCCATGCTTGGTCCAAACATTATAGTGGGGCATGAAACCGGACTCAAATAGGTGGACGTGAATGGTTCTTGACGTAGAGTAATTGTGACCATTCTTACAGCCAGCACATGGACAAGGCATAAAACCATCCTCCCACTTGTTTGCCTCAGCCGCAAGCAAAAAAGTACGCACGCCATTAATGAACTCGGGAGAGCATCGGTCATCGTACATCCATTGCCGGCTCATCTTCAATACACAGCACCAAAAACACCAAATTAATAAAATACATAAAGTTCATACATAAAGATCATACAACACTTAAATGCAACAAACAAATAACTCTCTAGCAAAAGAATTTAAATGCAACAACAAATGCAATCAAGATCGCAACTAAGGTAACAATTGATCCAACAGCATAATGATACCAAGCCTCACTATGAATGGCATATTTTCTAATCTTTCTAATCTTCAAGCGCATTTTTTCCATCTTAATCTTGTGATCATCGACGACATCGGCAACATGCAACTCCAATTCCATCTTCTCCCCCTCAATTCTTTTCAATTTTTCCTTGAAATCCTTGTTTTCTCTTTCAACTAAATTTAACCTCTCGACAATAGGGTCGGTTGGAATTTCCGGTTCAACTACCTCCTACATACAAATATCTATGTCAACTTGATGGGCATAATTTGTCATAAACACGAAATGCAATGAATAGTTTTAAAAGAGAATATACCACATCCGAATCATAACCCGGACGAGGGCCGATGGAGACGGATATCAAAACCATGGCACTATGTATAACAAACAACGTATGGGTAAGATAATTATACGAGTAACTATATATCCAAATCACACAAACATTAATTTTTTATATAAAACTTCATGAACAAGGGGCTCACCACAAGGTGGTGCCGGCGACGGGATGTTGCGAGCGATCGACGGTGTTTACGACGGAGATTTAGAAGGTACTAAGTAAACCACACCTACATATGCAAACTAAGTGTTATTTTTGACCTCAAATTTCATATAAATCAAATACTAGCACATTATATAATTCCTCCCAAATTACTAAACTCAAAAATCAATCACTATATAAAGCATTGCACGAGCTAATCTAGCAATGAGAGATGAAGGACAAAGTTGCTAACCTTTGTGATCATTTGAATGGATGGGGGCCTTCAAATCTTGACAAATTTTGGGAAAAATGTGTGATGAGCTTGAGAGGAAGAGGGAAAAGAACAGAGAGGAGAGGGGAAAGGGGAAGAACAAAGCGAGCTCGGGTGGACGAAGGGTCTATGTAGGATGACCTTTAGTACCGGTTCGTGATACGACCCGGTACTAAAGGTGCTGGAAGGGCCCCGGGCTGACAACATCCTGCCACCACTCACTTTAGTACCAGTTCGTGGCACGAACCGGCGCTAAAGGTTCGCCACGAACCGGTACTAATGAGAGCAGCCGGCTAACCGTTGGAACCAGCACTAATGCACACATTAGTGCCGGCTCAAATTCAAACTGGCACTAATGTGCTTCACATTTGACCCTTTTTCTACTAGTGTAAAATGATAGTAACATTGTCCCTTCTCTCTTTTTCTCTCATATATTTTTTTATTTGGGCCCTTTCTCTTTTTTGTGGCCTCTTTTTTTTTATTTGGGCCTTTTCCCTTTTTTATGGCCTCTTTTTTTTATTTTTCGTCCGGAGTCTCATCCCGACTTGTGGGGGAATCATAGTCTCCATCATCCTTTCCTCACTTGGGACAATGCTCTAAAAATGATGATCATCACACTTCTTATTTTTCTTACAACTCAATAATTACAACTCAATACTTAGAACAAAATATGACTCTATATGAATGCCTCCGGTGTTGTACCGGGATATGCAATGAATCAAGAGTGACATGTATGAAAGAATTATGAACGGTGGCTTTGCCACAAATACGATGTCAACTACATGGTCATGCTAGCAATATGACAAT
Organism: Triticum dicoccoides; assembly: GCF_002162155.2. Classification (NCBI taxonomy): domain Eukaryota; kingdom Viridiplantae; phylum Streptophyta; class Magnoliopsida; order Poales; family Poaceae; genus Triticum; species Triticum dicoccoides. The sequence continues at coordinate 55,201,585 of NC_041382.1, forward strand.
GATGGAGTGTGTCATAATAAACGGAATGGTGGAAAGTTGCATGGCAATATATCTCGGAATGGCTATGGAAATGCCATGATAGGTAGGTATGGTGGCTGTTTTGAAGAAGGTATATGGTGGGTGTATGACACCGGCGAAAAGTGCGCGGTATTAGAGAGGCTAGCAATGGTGGAAGGAAGGAAAGTGCGTATAATCCATGGACTCAACATTAGTCATAAAGAACTCATATACTTATTGCAAAAATCTAGAAGTTATCAAAGCAAAGTATTACGCGCATGCTCCTTGGGGGATAGATTGGTAGGAAAAGACCATCGCTCGTTCCCGACCGCCACTCATAAGGAAGACAATCAATAAATAAATCATGCTCTGACTTCATCACATAACGATTCACCTGTAACACCCTGAGACCGATGTGCCAGGTGTCCTCCAGTTATTCGCTGTTGTTGCCTTGTCTTTGCTTGCGTGTTGCATTTCTTCATGTCATCATGTGCATTGCATCATCATGTTTTCAAAACTTGCATCCGTTCAGGTTTCCCCACTTCCTTCCGTTGTCCGTTCTGAGCCCAGACACACTTGCACGCGCCCGCGACATGTCCGAAATATTATTTTATAAGTGGCCGGAAAATGTTCTCGGAATGGGTTGAAAGTTGGCAGGCGGTGTTGTTTTGTTGTCAATAGACCGCCTGCTAAGTTTCATCGCGTTCGGAGATCGTTTGATGCCTCAACGGATAACTATAGCGGCAGTATAGCCGGTCTAACGTCGGACGTTTTCGGTCTCCGGAAACAGTCACCGGGTCTCTCTCTCTTCCCAGCCCAAAGCTTTCTGCATAGCCCGCTGTCAACCGCCAGACCCTGAGACCCTCTCTGCACAGTGCATCGACCCCTCGTGCGTGTCCGAAACTTACCCGAACCCGGATCGGGCAGTCATCACCGTTGGACTCAGATCATCCCCAAACATCTACAAAACGTCTCTATTTTTCTCTTTGGGCTACCTAACCTATTTTTCCCGTCCGTCCGATTAAGATCGGAGGGACCTAATGCCCCTATCCAGAAATCCACTTACTACATATAGACCAATCCCCTAGGCAGCAACCCTAAAATCTAGGGACAATGTCCCATCCTCCCCCCTTGCCGACACCACACTCAAATAACATCGGGATCCTCCCCGATCCCCTTCTCCTTGGTCCCAGACCAACAAGATTCCATCGGAGCCTTCCCCTCGATCCCTTGCTCATGCCTGAGGCCACCTCCTCTTGATCTCCATGCTGGGACTCCACCGGGGCTTTAGACGTGCATGTGCCCTCCTCCACGAACTACCCCGCCGGACCTCTTCTGCAGCCGAGCCCCCTTCCTCGCGCGCCGCATCCCGCTCGTCACCTCACCGCCTCTCCGCACGCACGCCTCCCTCTGGCGTCGACCGCGCTGCCGCTGGAGCTCGCCAGAGCAGCCTCACGCCAGGTCGTCCCGCTCCTTGCCATGTCCCTCCTTTCTCTTTTCTCTGCTCCCTCTGGATGCCCCTCACCTCTCCATCTCTTCTTCTTGCAGGAACCCATGGTACCATCCCCATGGAGTCGCGGCCACCGCCACCGGACATCTCTGACGCCGTCCAAGTCCTCCTCACCGTTGGATCCAGCCTCCCACACATCTCCCGGATCCACCCATTCCCCGACATCCCCGGCTTCTGCTTCGCAAGGAGAGCGATGCATCGTCCCAGCCCCCTGCATCAAACTGCTGCTCAAGATCGAGTCAACGCCCGCGCTGACCTGCCCGCCTGGGCCACCGCAGCCTCCCAAGGCCCAAGCCAGATTTGGCCTGCCCAACCTCCTCCACCGACCGGCCCATGAGGCCTAGTGAGCAGCCCCTGTCTCTGTGCACTTTTGGGCCGGCCAGATTCGGCCCAGAACATTTTTTTTCTCGCAGAACATTTTTTTCTATTAATCCTGAGACGGCAGATTTTACAGAAAACCCCCCTAGTTTTCATGCATTTAATAACTCATCATCCGCGCACCGGATTAAAATAATTTATATATGGAAGTTGCTTAGAATTTTGTGTAGATTAATAATATCCAACTTTCTTCTATGTTTAAAATATTTAAAATGCCGTTTGGTTAAATTTGCTCCTATGTCATGTTAAAATGCTTTATTTCATAACTAAATAACCGTAACTCGGAATTTAACAAACTTTATATGTAAATGGGGTAGAAAAATGCCTAGTTTAACATGGTGGTTTTACTTTGCATGTTTAACAACTCTAAAATTGTGTTTAGGGCAGAACAGTACCAAACCTTAAAATATGCATATGGGGTTTTACCGGAATTGTTGTTCGTTGTTTCCGGCCTCATTTGAACTTGACTAGATAGGTGGTTTTGCTTTGCTTCACTCTCTTGCCATGCTAACAACATTTAATCTTGTTGGGTACATAACCAAGAGAGAACTAAATAATTGATGTGGTGTTCCGCCAATATGCATCCCGATGCATATTGGGCTCCATTTAACTTGTAGTTTTGTTTGTGCACTTTGCCATGCCATGCTTCATTAAATCGAACATGCATCATACTTGGTTGTGCATCATCCCATGTTCATGTATTGGTTGTTTACTATGTTGTGTGCTTCTTTCCGATGTTGCTTCTTCGGTTTGGTTCAGATAACGTCGCGTTTGTGAGGACCCGTTCGTCCACGTCGGTTTGTCTTCTTCATGGACTCGTTCTTCTTCCTTGCGGGATCTTAAGCAAGATGACCATACCCTCGAAATCACTTCTATCTTTGCTTGCTAGTTGCTCGCTCTTTTGCTATGCCTATGCTGCGATACCTACCACTTGCTTATCATGCCTCCCATATTATGAAGCCAAGCCTCTAATCACCTTGTCCTAGCAAACCGTTGTTTGGCTATGTTACCGCTTTGCTCAGCCCCTCTTATAGCGTTGTTAGTTGCAGGTGAAGATTGGAGTTTGTTCCATGTTGGAATATGGATATTTTGTTGGGATATCACAATATATCTTATTTAATTAATGCATCTATATACTTGGTAAAGGGTGGAAGGCTAGGCCTTATGCCTGGTGTTTTGTTCCACTCTTGCCGCCCTAGTTTCCGTCATATCGATGTTATGTTCCCGGATTTTGCGTTCCTTACACGGTTGGGTTATAATGGGAACCCCTTGACAGTTCGCCTTGAATAAAACTCCTCCAGCAAGGCCCAACCTTGGTTTTACCTTCTGCCACCTAGCCTTTTTTCCCTTGGGAGTCGCGCATCCCGAGGGTCATCTTTATTTTAACCCACCCACCCACCCACCCCCCCCGAGCCAGTGCTTGTCTAAGTGTTGGTCCAAACTAGAGCCCCTTGCAGCGCCACCTCGGGGAAACTCGAGGGCTGGTTTTAGTTGTACGGATTGCTTATCCGGTGTTGCCCTAAGAACGAGATATGTGCAGCTCCTATCAGGATGTCGGCGCATCGGGTGGTCTTGTTGGACTTGTTTTACCATTGTCGAGGATGTCTTGTAGAACCGGGATACCGAGTCTGATCGGAATGTCTCGGGAGGAGGTCTATTCCTTCGTTGACCGTGAGAGCTTGTAATGGGCTAAGTTGGGACACCCCTGCAGGGATTTGAACTTTCGAAAGTCGTGCCCGCGGTTATGGGCACATGGGAATTTGTTAATGTCCGGTTGTAGAAAACCTAAAGTTGACCTTAATTAAAATGAATCAACTGCGTGTGTAACCGTGATGGTCTCTTTCCGGCGGAGTCCGGGAAGTGAACACGGTGTTGCAGTTATGCTTGACGTAGGTTGTTCTAGGATCACTTCTTGATCATACTTTTATCGACCGTGCTTTGCCTTCTCTTCTCGCTCTCATTTGCGTATGTTAGCCACCATATATGCTAGTCGCTTGCTGCAGCTCCACCTCATACCTTTTACCTTACCCATAAGCTTAAATAGTCTTGATCGCGAGGGTGCGAGATTGCTGAGTCCCCGTGACTCACAGATACTTCCAAAACCAGATTGCAGGTGCCGATAAGTCCGTGCAGATGATGCAACCCAGCTCAAGAGGAGCTCGTTGAAGATCTTGTCCTTTGTGTTGTTTCGTTCTAGTTGATCAGTAGTGAAGCCCAGTTGGGGTCGATCGGGGACTGTGTCGCATTTGGGGTTCTTCTTTTATTTTGGGTTCCGTAGTCGGACCTTGTTTGTATTTGGATGTTGTAATGCTTTATTCATGTATTTGTGTGAAGTGACGAGTGTAAGCCAACTATGTATCTCTTTCCCTTATGTATTACATGGGTTGTGTGAATATTACCTCACTTGCGACATTGCTTTCAATGCGGTTATGCCTCTAAGTCGTGCTTCGACACGTGGGAGATATAGCCGCATCGAGGGCGTTACAAGTTGGTATCAGAGCCTTCCCCGACCTTAGGAGCCCCATTGCTTGATCATTTTTAGCGGCCGAGTTGTGTCTAGAAAAATGTTTTGAGTCATTTAGGAATTATATATCAGAGAGTTTAGGAATTCTTTTTACTCCTCAGTCCCTTCATCGCTCTGGTGAGGCATCCTGACGTAGAGTTTTGACTCTTCTCTTCTCAAATTTCACTAAAAAAATTTAGGATCACGCGGGTATCTTGGAATTGTTCTAATGGTTTTGTGACGAGAACATTGTCGTGGTGCCTCCTGTCAGGGGTTTTGTGGAAGTGTCCCGGGGAGTTGAGCTCCGAGGTGTTGTCGTCATAATTTTATCGTTGCAGTTCTGGAATACCTGAGTTTAGTACGCCGACGTCGAAAATCTCTTTTATGCAGTTGTTGGTGAGATAACCTCGACGCCACCCAGTACTGGGGCGGAAGTTCGGGAGTATTGCCATAACTTGTATAACGGATGCTTTTCGAAGGTTGAGGTAGATGATTTCCGAAGGTTTCTTCGTTATGTGTTGAAGGATGGATACAGCTGGATGTAGGATTTGCTAGATTTGGGTGAGATATTATGCTTCCCCTGTATCCCCAACACCTGATTGCATAACCGTAAAATTTCGGGAGTTTATAAGTGGGAATTCAAGTAGATCTTAGGATATCTTTCCGATAGATGTATGATTTGAAATTGGGGTTTGACGTCTAGTGGTCCGCCTATTCACGGTCGATTTTACAGTGGTCTCGTTGTGTCTTAAAGAGTCCTTGGCTATGCCGACTCGGGGACGCTTCGTATGTCATGTGCACTGCCTTGTACATGATGGTGCTGTACGATCGAGCCCGTGTAGGCCCCACCACGAAAACTTCGGACGAAATCTCTATCGTATGTTTGTTCCGGCTTATTCTGCAAGCCAATCCTTTGTTTTGTTTTCAGTTGTGGTATTCGAGTTGCTTCGAAGTCAAATGGTGATTCCATACCTTCCCCAAATGTTGCTCTCATACTCCGATGTGAATACTAATCCTTCTCGATCATCGAGTCTGTCATGTCAATCCTTTTCAACTGGTGTGTCTCTCTTCAAGTGGATCCGATCATTTCATCATCAGTAAGGTCAATTATCACTTCTTCTCAACGGTGATTGTTTCATCCGTCTCCAAGTTGCCCTTGTTTTCCCTCCCTCCCACCCTTTTCTTCAAGGAACCAGATTTCTTTTTCAAGTATCATTTTATTGTTGTGAAGCCTCTCCATTCTTTTCGTCAATATTCTTACCCGGTGGTTCTCAAGAAGTTGTTCTACTAGTTCGTCTCTCATCACTCATTTTCTTCTCTAGTGGATTTAATTCAAGCTTTGGTATTGAGCATACTCCTTTTCATTTTGCCCAATGCTTTTCTCATACCGGTGCACCCCAAAATAATTCACTTCTCACTATTCATTTGTTCCGGAGTGCTGAAGATATCTTAGAAGATTCATGTTTCAATTATCAATCCGTTCAAGATATCTCGAAGATTCGTGTTTTCCACTCTTCATTCGTTCAAGATCTTTCCAGGTTGTTATCTCATTCAAGTCATTTAATTCAACCGGTGCATTCTCTCTTTTAAATCATTTCAACGGTGCTTCTTTTCAGTGGGCCCTAACCCACAGGTCTTTTTCCAGGATCTTACCTGACTCTTCTAATTTTCCCGGAGCTATCCTAAATTCTTTTAAAGTTTGACGTAAGAATGAGTTATCATCAGTCATATGTATTTCTCCAAGATCTGTCAAATTTTTTCATCGTTGGCTCAACCTCTTCGTTTTGATTCTTCCGGAGTTTCTAAATAATTCATGGTGGTGTTTCTCGTCATCATTCTCGGAGATTTGAAGACCGAAGAAGAGTTTTACCTCCATATCTTATCCGTTCTCTCAGAGATTCGTGGTTCTAGTTCAAGGCCATCCTCTCATAATTGTTTTGATCGCGAAAAATTCTTTTCCTTCCTCCGGAGCCCATCATCTAAGATTATTCATTCTCAGCTTTTAGTTATCATTCTCCAATCTTACCGGTGCTTCGTTCAAGTGATCTTTAATCGGCTCGTGATCTCTTCGTTCTCATGTATCTAAATTCTCTCAAGCATCTTCGTTCATTTAATAAATTCTTCCCGGTGTTTCTTTATCTTTACTTCGTTCATTTCCAATTCTTGCGGTGGTTCGTTCAAGATTTCTATTCCGTATCAATTCATTCGTGGTTTCAATTCTACTGGTGGTTCATTGAAGACCTTCTCTAGTTTGTGCCATATCTATTTTAATACTTTTCTATGAGAATAAGTTGTATGCCAATTCCATTGGTTGTCATCAATCTGAATTGGTGAAGGATAAGCATAATGTAATTCTTATTCTTGTTTCATTGAGTGAATTTAATTCTTTATTCCGGAGGCTCATCAAATTCTTGATTTTCTTTTGTTCATCTTTTCTTTCCCGGAGTTCCAAGTTCTCTCAATTATTTCATCGCGAAGATCCATCAAATCATTGCAAGGATTCACCTTGTGTTTTCGACCTCTCTTTCCTTCCGTTTGATCATTTATTTTGTTACCGGAGTTCTTCATGAAGCTTCATCATGATGGGTTCATCAAGGATTTAATTCCTTCTCGAAGTGTTCATCCAGATTCTTTTCTAAGAATCTCAAGCTTTCTTCATATTGTAATCCGGAGTGCAATTCTTTCTTCCGTATCGTTGGAGATGGTATTATGTCATTCTTGATGATTTGAATTCATGTTTCTTGATTCACATGTTGTCATGAATGAGATATTTCAAATCCATCAATCCCGTAATTGGAGTTATCTTGGGTTATATTTCACCTTAAGCCTTCCCTAAGGATGGTTTTTATTATGGTGCTTATAAATGATCCAAGTTCTTCATTTATCCTTTCTGGTGCGATATACTTTCTCGTCCCCTCGTTCTTATCAACCCAATTCTTTTTCCCGTTAGTGGCAGAATTTCACCTCAGTTTTGAGATGTTTTCCATAAGACCATATCAAGTTTATTCTTTTCGTTGTGGATTGTTCCAACAACTCCGTGTGACCCTTCTCTTGGAGATGCTTTTCAAGCTCATTGGAGGTAGATATGTTGTTTTCTTCTCCGTTCTTTTGTTCTGTCGATACAACTTCTATTCTTTCATTCCGGAGGCATTGTGTTGTTGTTCTCTTCAACCCATCTTCTTGTTTTGTCAAGATCATGTTCTTTTTATGATTGTCCATTTAACCGGAGTATCGTGCCCTCTTTTCAAGTTCTCTCATCTTATCAAGTTTTGCTTCTCTTTTCTACCGGAGTGCTGTCCGAATTTGTTCTTCCTTGTTCCTATTTTCTAACAGAGTGTTCTCAACTTTGTTCATCTCTGTTGTTTTTCTTTCTTTCAAGTTATTAAACCTTTCAAGGTTCTTTGGTTTCACTCATTTGTCAATGAAGCAACTTAGTTTTACCTCTCCTCTTTTCTATTCCGTTTGTTCCTCTGGTGCCATTCTAGATCTCGGGATGAGATCCTCTCGTAGTGGTGGAGTGTTGTAACACCCTGAGACCGATGTGCCAGGTGTCCTCCAGTTATTCGTTGTTGTTGCCTTGTCTTTGCTTGCGTGTTGCATTTCTTCATGTCATCATGTGCATTGCATCATCATGTTTTCGAAACCTGCATCCGTTCGGGTTTCCCCACTTCCTTCCGTTGTCCGTTCTGAGCCCAGACACACTTGCACGCGCCCGCGACATGTCCGAAATATTATTTTATAAGTGGCTGGAAAATGTTCTCGGAATGGGTTGAAAGTTGGCAGGCGGTGTTGTTTTGTTGTCAGTAGACCGCCTGCCAAGTTTCATCGCGTTTGGAGATCGTTTGATGCCCCAACAGATAACTATAGCTGCAGTATAGCCGGTCTAACATCGGACGTTTTCGGTCTTCGGAAACATTCGCCGGGTCTCTCTCTCTTCCCAGCCCAAAGCTTTCTGCATAGCCCGCTGTCAACCGCCAGACCCTGAGACCCTCTCTGCACAATGCATCGACCCCTCGCGCGTGTCCGAAACTTACCCGAACCCGGATCGGGCAGTCATCACCGTTGGACTCAGATCATCCCCAAACATCTACAAAACATCTCCGTTTTTCTCTTTGGGCCACCTAATCTATTTTTCCCGTCCGTCCGATTAAGATCAGGGGGACCTAATGCCCCTATCCAAAAATCCACTTACTACATATAGACCAATCCCCTAGGCAGCAACCCTAAAATCTAGGGACAATGTCCCATCCTCCCCCCTTGCCGCCGCCACACTCAAATAACATCGGGATCCTCCCCGATCCCCTTCTCCTCAGTCCCAGACCAACAAGATTCCATCCGAGCCTTCCCCTCGATCCCTTGCTCATGCCCGAGGCCACCTCCTCTTGATCTCCACGCCGGGACTCCACCGGGGCTTTAGCCGTGCATGTGCCCTCCTCCACGAACTACCCCGCCGGACCTCTTCTGCAGCCGAGCCCCCTCCCTCGCACGCCGCATCCCGCTCGTCACCTCACCGCCTCTCCGCACGCACGCCTCCCTCTGGCGTCGACCGCGCTGCCACTGGAGCTCGCCAGAGCAGCCTCACGCCAGGTCGTCCTGCTCCTTGCCATGTCCCTCCTTTCTCTTTTCTCTGCTCCCTCTGGATGCCCCTCACCTCTCCATCTCTTCTTCTTGCAGGAACCCATGGCACCATCCCAATGGAGTCGCGGCCACCGCCACCGGACATCTCTGACGCCGTCCAAGTCCTCCTCACCGTTGGATCCAGCCTCCCACACATCTCCCGGATCCACCCATTCCCTGACATCCCCGGCTTCTGCTTCGCAAGGAGAGCGACGCATCATCCCAGCCCCCTGCATCAAACTGCTGCTCAAGATCGAGTCAACGCCCGCGCTGACCTGCCCGCCTGGGCCACCGCAGCCTCCAAGGCCCAAGCCAGATTTGGCCTGCCCAACCTCCTCCACCGACCGGCCCATGAGGCCTAGTGAGCAGCCCCTGTCTCTGTGCACTTTTGGGCCGGCCAGATTCGGCCCAGGACATATTTTTTTCTCGCAGAACGTTTTTTTCTATTAATCCTGAGACGGCAGATTTTACAGAAAACTCCCCTAGTTTTCATGCATTTAATAACTCATCATCCGCGCACCGGATTAAAATAATTTATATATGGAAGTTGCTTAGAATTTTGTGTAGATTAATAATATCCAACTTTCATCTATGTTTAAAATGTTTAAAATGCCGTTTGGTTAAATTTTCTCCTATGTCATGTTAAAATGCTTTATTTCATAACTAAATAACCGTAACTCGGAATTTAACAAACTTTATATGTAAATGGGGTAGAAAAATTCCTAGTTTAACATGGTGGTTTTATTTTGCATGTTTAACAACTCTAAAATTGTGTTTAGGGCAGAACAATACCAAACCTTAAAATATGCATATGGGGTTTTACCGGAATTGTTGTTCGTTGTTTCCGGCCTCATTTGAACTTGACTAGATAGGTAGTTTTGCTTTGCTTCACTCTCTTGCCATGCTAACAACATTTAATCTTGTTGGGTACCTAACCAAGAGAGAACTAAATAATTGATGTGGTGTTCCGCCAATATGCATCCCGATGCATATTGGGCTCCATTTAACTTGTAGTTTTGTTTGTGCACTTTGCCATGCCATGCTTCATTAAACCGGACATGCATCATACTTGGTTGTGCATCATCCCATGTTCATGTATTGGTTGTTTACTATGTTGTGTGCTTCTTTCCGGTGTTGCTTCTTCGGGTCGGTTCCGATAACGTCGCGTTTGTGAGGACCCGTTCGTCTACGTCCGTTTGTCTTCTTCATGGACTCGTTTTTCTTCCTTGCGGGATCTCACGCAAGATGACCATACCCTCGAAATCACTTCTATCTTTGCTTGCTAGTTGCTCGCTCTTTTGCTATGCCTATGCTGCGATACCTACCACTTGCTTATCATGCCTCCCATATTATGAAGCCAAGCCTCTAATCACCTTGTCCTAGCAAACCGTTGTTTGGCTATGTTACCGCTTTGCTCAGCCCCTCTTATAGCGTTGTTAGTTGCAGGTGAAGATTGGAGTTTGTTCCATGTTGGAATATGGATATTTTGTTGGGATATCACAATATATCTTATTTAATTAATGCATCTATATACTTGGTAAAGGGTGGAAGGCTCGGCCTTATGCCTGGTGTTTTGTTCCACTCTTGCCGCCCTAGTTTCCGTCATATCGGTGTTATGTTCCTGGATTTTGCGTTCCTTACACGGTTGGGTTATAATGGGAACCCCTTGACAGTTCGCCTTGAATAAAACTCCTCCAGCAAGGCCCAACCTTGGTTTTACCTTCTGCCACCTAGCCTTTTTTCCCTTGGGAGTCGCGCATCCCAAGGGTCATCTTTATTTTAACCCACCCACCCCCCCCTGGGCCAGTGCTTGTCTAAGTGTTGCTCCAAACTAGAGCCCCTTGCAGCGCCACCTCGGGGAAACTCGAGGGCTGGTTTTAGTTGTACGGATTGCTTATCCGGTGTTGCCCTGAGAACGAGATATGTGCAGCTCCTATCGGGATGTCGGCGCATCAGGTGGTCTTGTTGGACTTGTTTTACCATTGTCGAGGATGTCTTGTAGAACCGGGATACCGAGTCTGATCGTAATGTCTCGGGAGGAGGTCTATTCGTTCGTTGACCGTGAGAGCTTGTAATGGGCTAAGTTGGGACACCCCTGCAGGGATTTGAACTTTCGCAAGCCGTGCCCGCGGTTATGGGCAGATGGGAATTTGTTAATGTCCGGTTGTAGAAAACCTGAAGTTGACCTTAATTAAAATGAATCAACTGCGTGTGTAACCGTGATGGTCTCTTTCTGGCGGAGTCCGGGAAGTGAACACGGTGTTGGAGTTATGCTTGACGTAGGTTGTTCTAGGATCACTTCTTGATCATACTTTTATCGACCGTGCTTTGCCTTCTCTTCTCGCTCTCATTTGCGTATGTTAGCCACCATATATGCTAGTCGCTTGCTGCAGCTCCACCTCATACCTTTTACCTTACCCATAAGCTTAAATAGTCTTGATCGCAAGGGTGCGAGATTGCTGAGTCCCCGTGACTCACAGATACTTCCAAAACCAGCTTGCAGGTGCCGATAAGTCCGTGCAGATGACGCAACCCAGCTCAGGAGGAGCTCGTTGAAGATCTTGTCCTTTGTGTTGTTTCGTTCTAGTTGATCAGTAGTGGAGCCCAGTTGGGGTCGATCGGGGACCGTGTCGCATTTGGGGTTCTTCTTTTATTTTGGGTTCCGTAGTCGGACCTTGTTTGTATTTGGATGTTGTAATGCTTTATTCATGTATTTGTGTGAAGTGGCGAGTGTAAGCCAACTATGTATCTCTTTCCCTTATGTATTACATGGGTTGTGTGAAGATTACCTCACTTGCGACATTGCTTTCAATGCGGTTATGCCTCTAAGTCGTGCTTTGACACGTGGGAGATATAGCCGCATCGAGGGCGTTACATCACCATACGTGCATGCTACGGGAATCACAAACTTTAACACAAGTATTTATCAATTTCACAACTACTCAACTATCATGAATCTAATATCACCATCTTCATATCTCAAAACAATTATCAAGCATCAATCTTTTCTTAGTATTCAACGCACTCAAAAGAAAGTTCTACAAATCTTGAATCCCAAGCATATTATTATTAAGAAAATTTCCATACTATTGAAGACTCTCAAAATAATCTAAGTGAATCATGAGAGATCAATATTTTCTATAAAACAAATCCACCACCGTGCTCTGAAATATATAAGTGAAGCACATAGAGCAAAACTATAAAGCTCAAAAAATATAAGTGAAGCACTAGAGCAAAACTATCAAGCTCAAAAGATATAATGAAGCACATAGAGTATTCTAACAAATTCCAAATCATGCATGGCTCTATCAAAAGGTATGTACAGCAAGGATGATTGTGGTAGACTAACAAGCAAAAACTCAAATCATAAAATACGGTCCAAGCAAAACACATATCATGTGGTGAATAAAAATATAGCTCCAAGTAAAGTTACCAATAGAAGTAGACGAAAGAGGGGATGCCTTCCGAGGCATCCCCAAGCTTTGGCTTTTAGGTGTCCTTAGATTATCTTGGGGGTGCCATGGGCATCCCCAAGCTTGGGCTCTTGCCACTCCTTGTTCCATAATCCATCAAATCTTTACCCAAAACTTGAAAACTTCACAACACAAAACTTAAAGTAGAAAATCTCATGAGCTCCGTTAGCAAAAGAAAACAAAAGACCACTTAAAGGTACTGTAATGAACTCATTCTTTATTTATATTTGTGTTAAACCTACTGTATTCCAAATTCTCTATGGTTTATAAACTATTTTACTAGCCATAGATTCATCAAAATAAGCAAACAACACACGATAAACAGAATCTGTCAAAAACAGAATAGTCTGTAGTAATCTGTAGCTAGCGCAAGATCTGGAACTCCAAAAATTCTAAAATAAATTGCTGGACGTGAGGAATTTATCTATTAATAATCTTCAAAAATAATTAACTAAATATCACTCTCCAAATAAAAATGACAGCAGTTCTCGTGAGCGCTAAAGTTTCTGCTTTTTACAGCAAGTTCAACAAGACTTTCCCCAAGTCTTCCCAACAGTTCTAATTGGCACAAACACTAATTAAACACAAAAAAACACAACCAAAACAGAGGATAAATAATTTATTTATTACTAAACAGGAGCAAAAAGCAAGGAATAAAAATAAAATTGGGTTGCCTCCCAACAAGCGCTATCATTTAACGCCCCTAGCTAGGCATAACAAGCAAGAATAGATCTAGGTATTGTCATAACAAGCGCTATCATTTAACTCCATTTAGCTAATAATCTTTTAAGTTCAGTTCTATTTCTGCAAGCTAAAATAGCTAAAGAAGCATCTTGATCAAATACATAACCCTTAGGAATAGCAAGTGGTTCTTCATCATCACTTTCATCAGTATCATCAGATTCAATATTTTCAATTTCTCTAGCCCTAGCAAGTTGTTCATCAAGAAAATCACTAAGTGGCATAGTAGTATCAGGCATAGAGGTAGTTTCATCATAAGTATCATGCATAGCAGAAGTGGCATCATCAATAACATGCGACATATCATAACGAATAGCAGAAGTAGGTGTAGGTGTCACAAATTTACTCATAACAAAGTTGAATCAAGTGCAGAGCTAGATGGCAGTTCCTTACCTCCCCTCGTAGTTGAGGGATAGATCTTGGTTTTTGGATCTCTCAAGTTCTTCATAATGATAAGCAGATATATATCCCAAGTGACTCAAATAATAGAGCTATGCTCCCCGGCAATGGCGCCAGAAAATAGTCTTGATAACCCACAAGTATAGGGGATCGCAACCGTTTTCGAGGGTAAAGTATTCAACCCAAATTTATTGATTCGACACAAGGGGAGCCAAAGAATATTCTCAAGTATTAGCAGCTGAGTTGTCAATTCAACCACACCTGGAAACTTAATATCTACAGCAAAGCGTTTAGTAGCAAAGTAATATGATAGTAGTGATAACGGTAGCAAAAGGTAACAGTAATAAAAGTAATATTTTTGGTATTTTGTAGCGATGATAACAATATCAACGAGAAAGTAAATAAGCATAGAACAATATATGGAAAGCTCGTAGGCAATGGATCAGTGATGGAGAATTATGCCGGATGCGGTTCATCATGTAACAGTCATAACCTAGGGTGACACAGAACTAGCTCCAGTTCATCAATGTAATGTAGGCATGTATTCCGAATATAGTCATGCGTGCTTATGGAAAAGAACTTGCATGACATCTTTTGTCCTATCCTCCCGTGGCAGCGGGGTCCGTACGGAAACTAAGGGATATTAAGGCCTCCTTTTAATAGAGAACCGGAACAAAGCATTAACACATAGTGAATACATGAACTCCTCAAACTACGGTCGTCACCGGTAAGTATCCCAATTATTGTCACTTCGGGGTTAACGGATCATAACTCATAATAGGTGACTATAGACTTGCAAGATAGGATCAAGAACACTCATATATTGATGAAAACATAATAGGTTCAGATCTGAAATCATGGCACTCGGGCCCTAGTAACAAGCATTAAGCATAGCAAAGTCATAGTAACATCAATCTCAGAACATAGTGGACACTAGGGATGAAACCCTAACAAAACTAACTTGATTACATGATAGATCCCATCCAACCCATCACCGTCCAGCAAGCCTACGATGGAATTACTCACGCACGGCGGTGAGCATCATGAAATTGGTGATGGAGGATGGTTGATGATGATGATGATGGCGACAGATTCCCCTCTCCGGAGCCCCAAACGGACTCCAGATCAGCCCTCCCAAGAGGTTTTAGAGCTTGGCGGCGGCTCCGTATCGTAAAACGTGATGATTTCTTCTCTCTGATTTTTTTCTCCCCGAAACTCAATATATGAAGGTGGAGTTGGAATCGGAGAGGCAATAGGGGGCCCACGAGGTAGGGGCCGCATCCCCCACCCTCGTGGCAAGGTGGTGGGCCCCCTGGCCTTCATCTTTGGCAGGTATTTTTCTTGTTTTCTGAAAAGTGTCTCCATAAAGTTTCAGGTCATTCCGAGAATGTTTGCTCCTGCACATAAATAACACCATGGTAGTTCTGCTGAAAACAACGTCAGTCCAGGTTAGTTCCATTCAAATCATGCAAGTTAGAGTCCAAAAGAAGGGCAAAAGTGTTTGGAAAAGTAGATACGTTGGAGACGTATCAGTAGGGCAATGGGGTCATATCCGGGTCTGCCCTGGAATGCGGTGGTCGTGCGCCCAACGCGTGGACGTATCCTTCAGCACCATCCTGTCTGCCTCCATTTTCAAACACCAACTTTCGAAATAACACACCCTAGTTCAGGCCAGCGGCCCTAGTTCACGTCGGCAACAGAGCTAGCGGCCTACACGTCCTCGCCGGCAACACAGCCAGCGGTCGGCAACACAACCAACCACCAAAATGAATGTGCTTCTCGCCGGCACACAGCCAGCGGCCGGCACCCATGCCAGCCTCCAAAAAAGAACGATCACGGCCGATCAGACGACCTAGTTCAGGCCATCGGGGTCGAACATCTCCTTCTGCCTGGCCTAGAACCAGCTCCTCGTCTTCTCGCTCATCTTGGTCAAGTCCACACTCATGCTCACAAGGGCCACCTCCTTTGCTTTGGTTGCGACATTGGTGGCCTCGATGTCGATCTGCCTCTACCTTGCCGTGACATTGGCAGCCTCGATGTCGAGCTACCTTTGCCGGGACGCCTCCTCCATCTCAAGCTTCTTCCTTTGAAGCTCTAGGTATTGCTTCATTTGCTCGTCCTTGCTTTGTTGCTTCTTCTCGTCCCTCACATCCTTTTGAGACATCATGCCATGCAAAGTCTCATGCAAGGCCATGGATGACGCATCACGTATGTCATCCACCTTGGAGTTGGTCTTGCCCCTCGGCCTCTTCAACACCTCACCATCTCCACCTCCGGCCAACGCGGCCGTCTTCTTGCCTCTCTTCCTTTGAAGTTCACGGTATTGATCCTTGAACTTAGGGAAATTGTTGATGATCGTCCAACAATGTGTAAGAGTGAATGGCTTGTCATTGTGCTAGGCCTTTAATGCTTCCAAAGATTGAAATGCCTACACCACATGATCAACGACAATTGAACATGCAAACATATACAAGGCCGAAGTCTCATGGCCGTAGCAATGAAAGAACTAGGATGAGGAGAGCATACCATGTCCCCAATGCCGAGACCACTCACGGGTCGTGCTTTAACACTCTCAAGTGCGGCACAATACTTGTTGCACTCTTGTTGGATGAATAACCACCTCTTTTGAATCGAGGCGATGCCACGGTCGCTCGTAATTTGGTAGGGCTCAAACATCTTCCTTTCATGAAATATTTTGTGGACTCTCGTCCAAAAAATAAGGCCCTTTTGTTGCGTGTCGGTCCTTGGATCTTGGCTAATCTCCATCCAACATTGGCAAATCAACTTGTCCTCGTCTTGTGAATATGAACCCGTGCGAATGCTCTTCTTTCTCTTTT
Organism: Triticum dicoccoides; assembly: GCF_002162155.2. Classification (NCBI taxonomy): domain Eukaryota; kingdom Viridiplantae; phylum Streptophyta; class Magnoliopsida; order Poales; family Poaceae; genus Triticum; species Triticum dicoccoides. Next base: position 55,218,040 of record NC_041382.1, read on the forward strand.
GTTCTTCTGCTCTTTGGGTAAGCTCGTCCATGAACAATGGCTCGCCCCCAATATCAATATCAATGACTTCTTCTTCATCACCACCACCTTCGCAATAGATGTCATCGTCTTCATGCCACGAGTCACCATGGTCGTAGTCAGCATGGCCGTGGGCCTCTTCATCGGCAACGTACTGGGCGCGGCCATCCTGACTTTGTGTCTCGTCGGGATCATAGGCACCGCCATGCCCACCCTCGTAGATCACATTCTCCATGAACTGGTTGTAGAAGGGGTCGTCGACTGTTGGCGTTGGTGCTGGAATTTCGTTGAACAGGACGCGGGGCGACGACATGGTGCCCGTAAACGGTGGTCGTGCTTTCTTTCTTTGCATCTCGACGGCCGGCCGGCCGCTGCTGCTAGACCCCGTCGTGACATTGAGGTCGATGACGGCTGAGGGGCGCGGGGTGGAAGATGCGATCACGCCAACGTCCGGTGACCCCGAAAAACGGGTCTGGCCATCATGCTTGGGCGGGGAAAAGCCGGGCCACATAGGCGTGGTCTGCGACGTTGGCGATGGATAGTGGTGAGGTCTGACGACCGATGAGCCTGTGCTCATCGGGCCGACGACCGCACCAGAGAAACCCGCTGGACGGCAAAGGCCAAGCATGAGGAGGGTGTGCGCTTTGTTGACGATGGCCTCCTTCTCCTCGACCTTGCGCCGCGCGGCCTCCACCGCATCGCGCTCGGCGGCGAACTTGGCCGCGTCGGTCTTGCCCCTGACGGCCGCCTTCCGGTTCCTCCTCTTCGTCTATTCCGCGTCCATCTTGGCGAGCTCCTCCGGCGTGCATTTCGACTGCGCCTTCCTTGGACCCTTGGTCGCCTTCTTCTTCACCTTTCGGGGCGGGTGAACGGCTAGGCCGCCGGAATTCGGCTGGGCGTCGGCCATTGATGGGGGAGGGTGGGGGCGGGACGTGAAAGGGTTTGGGAGGAAATGACGTCAAATGGGGAGCGGGGGTTTTGCTTTGTGCCACCGACAGGCGGGCCAGGGGAGGACAAGCGCGCGTCCCACCCGTCCGGGCGCTATCCGTTTCACCCAACAGCGGCGTAAACTTGGACCGGGGATGAGTCGAAAGCAGACAAAAAATGGACAAATGTCCGTTTGCGCCGCGCGCTGGGCCGTTTGGTTTGTCCGTTTTACTCTAAACGGACGCACCCGGAATAAGACGGGGTCGTGCGCTGAAGTTGGCCTTATGTCCCAACCTTCATTCAATTATCCGGGCGTTTCGCAAAATCATTCTATGAGCAACCTAAAATGATTTTGAAATACTGGATTTTACCGAATGGCTGGAGATGCTCTTGCTATAGTTGCAAAAGAAAGTGCTAGTGAAAAGGGTCAAATGTGAACAGAGGAGACCACTCAGAAGGAAAAAAACAGGGGAGATCCAAACCCTACCCTCACGGCCGCCCTCCATTCCCATCCTCTTCCCCGCCGGAACACGGCGAGTACTAGTTGCTCGCCGGAGTGCCCTCTTCTCCAACGCCGGTAAGCAGATATGCCGCCCAAACCGGCCGCGCGAGGCGATCTCGGCGCACGCTGTCCGCCGCGTTCTGATTCAGTTTTGTCTCCATCTATCGATTTACCCTCAAATCGTTCTTGTCTTCGTGTCTAGAGACGCCGGAACACGGAGCCGCCGCCACGGTGTAGTTCGCGATGCCGCCATAGTTCGCTATCGTCCCCTGAGTTCCTGACTAGCCCCCTCTATCCGCCCCGCCCCAGGGTAAGACGTCTCGCCTCTGCGTGCCCAGGGAATCTGTCGTGCGCCATCCTTATACGTTTCCTCTTTTCGTTTTATTACTATTATTAGTTGATCGGAATCTGATCTGACGGAGCACCGGCGATCGACCAGTCACCATGCCAGGCACCGGAGGGGCGACCGTCCTGGACGACCTTCCCGAGTGGATCGTTGTCGAAGAGATCCTCGTCCGCTTGCCGCCCAAGGACATCCTCCGCTGCCGCGCTGTCCGCAAGTGGTGGCACAACGCCACCTCCACGGACAAGTTCATGCTGGATCACCAGTTCACCACCGCTGCCAGCCCTTGCTCCAGATTCTCAGCTGCACCATTGACCCGCAGAAAGCCTGCCTCTTGTTTTCCTTTGAGGCCTGCGCAGGCCAGCAAAAGCTCTGCCCTCTCGTCCGGACATACGACTATGGTAAACTCGAGGCTGCCCATGATGGCCTCCTCATCATCTCCCATGCGTATGAGTTCTTCATCTGCAACCCAGTCACTCGCAAGTGTGCTCCTCTAGCGAAGCCTCGAACTCAACGTGGTATTCGTAACCAGATTGTTGGATTCTATCGGCACCAATCAACCGGAGGAGAATACCAAGTGCTTTGGCAATCTAGTCCGACATGCTACAATGCATATAACACAAATTACAGAACTCTCTACTACGCCATAGCGGTGGGATCCGATAAAATAAGATACTTCAGACTAGGATGCATCCCACAACCAACATCTTTGTCGCCTTCCTTGGAGCTGGCGTTACGCGAGGGCCTGCCTGGTTCGTCTCAATATCCACCAGTCCACCACCGAGGCGGCCTGCACTGGAAACTTGAAAAATATCATGGCTGGGATGCCGACTACATAATGGTGTTCAACACGGTAGCTGAAACATTTCGGTTGATGTCTCGTCCTGCCCGATTGGGCAACTGCTTACAGGAGTCGTTGCTGAGATGAATGACACTCTTGCTTTGTGCAGCATCAGCAATGACAAACACACCATAGATGTTTGGGTGGTACAGGACTACGATGCCGAGACCTGGTCTTTCAAGCATCGGATTAATTCGAGCGGGGTGGATCCATAAGCGCTTGTTGATCCAGAGGTGACAATGATCCGTAGGATGGCTGCTCTCAATGAGGGTGAGCTGCTGATCCAGTTCACTTTCACTCGTAGGTGTGTGTTGCATTTTGACAGTGATGGCAAGTTTTTAGGATATGTGAAGAGTGAAGATGACCAAGAAATCGAATTGTGCGTTACCAAGCATTACCTCTGGATCAACAAGCGCTTATGGATCCACCCCGCTCGAATTAATCCGGAGCCTCCATTTTTTGTAGGGCTGTAGGATGCAGTGCTTGATCTGGATGTTATACACTGCTGATTTGCTTCGCCAATGGAGTATCTATTCTACATGAGCATTATTTTTGTTCCTGGTTGGTCTTCTTAGTGTAGAACTGAACAATTCGGATGGTTGCAGCTATTATCTTGCGTTTAGTACCATGTTAAAGTTCTGAACTATGGAGAATCTATGCTATATGACTAGTCTATTTTATTCCCCTCGTTTACTTCCAGTTTGCATTTTTTGGAACGATGAAAGACATGGTTGCAACTAGGAACAGATAATTGCTCTCTAAGATATTATCTAGACGGGCACTACTCCAGAATTAGTACACCAATGGCTAGCTATCCTGCTTTGTTTTTGAGAAAACAGGTGTTGGTACACATGTCATCCTGCTGTCTTTCAGTCTTATTCATGTTGTTTGAGTGAATTCTTTTGGTTGAGTCGTCGAAATGGTTAGTTTGGATCCTTCCTTCCAATTTTAATACTTTGATCCTTCCTCGGTGCGCAATTGTCCTAAGCACCTGACATGGGTGCTCGTGCTCCTTGTGTGGCGATGTTTTGTCAGGCACACTTGCATACCTTAGTTTAGTTTGGTACTCGGCTCAATTTGATGTCAATTGTTTTATAATTACGGCTATTGTTGAAATTCTTAGCAAATAATTTTGGTTCCTTGGCTTTGACATGTTTTGATAAAGAATTTCGTACTTTTGTTGTATGTTGGTGGACTGGTAGTGTTTCCAGGGTCTTGTCTCGTGCCATTTTTGCGTATGGGATTTGGTGTTTTTTCCGGGTAGAAGCATGGATTTCGAGTCGCTCGACTAGTCGCGACTAGTCGACGACTAGTCTATGAGTCGCAAAAATATGGTCGACTCAGCTTAGTGTCGACTCGCGACTCTGAGTCGCGACTAGTCACAACGCAGGCTCGACTTCTTCCGAGTCGCTGCCCCAGAGCGACTCGCATGAGTCGCGACTCAAAAACCATGGGTAGAAGTGAGTTGGCGATGTGATCATTTGGAGCGAGGTAAAATCGTACTGGTTCCTGGTTCCTCTTCGCCTGGATAAATATTATTAATATACATTGTCATAATTTGATTAGCCGATGTTTTTTTAATGTAAACTCTTCCGTAGATCACATGGAAAAGTCAAGCAATTTCAATGTTGTTTGTGTTGGTAGACATGTATAATAAAGCATACTCCTCTTCATCTGGATTTACTCTCCACACATGTTAAATTCAGCCATTCGGTAATGCATCTTTGGGTATTTAATCCAGCTCCATGTATATTATACTGCATTAACTATAATGATTTAAACTATGATATATACTTCTAGGGATGCCTAACAAGGCCTCAGATTATTTCAATGGTTAGCTTCATTGCCTTTCATCATCTGATATACCCTAGGTTACTTGTGAAAAACAATGCAAAAGAAACTTCCCAAAATGAAAGTGGAAATCTCTCTTACTGGGAGTTTTTCTCTCTTCTTTTTTGCGCAGACCCAGTTTTTAGCTTTGGGAACAGTGATGCGATACAATCCTCCCAGTCAACGTTGATGTGATCTTCTTTTCTTCTTTTTGCGGGGAATTGATGTTGATGTCAACTTGTGAACTGTTTGTAGAATCCTTTGTTCTGAAGTTGCTTCTGTCCACATGATTTGCCACAACACATTTTTCTTCGAAATTACGAATACAGGCATACAGATTTTGCCATTTTCTGGTTTCCTTTTCTCATTCCCAAAAGAATCGAACAACATATGGTGCTCAGCTTATAAAGCAAATAAACCATGGAATGATTGGACTTTATTTTTAATCTTCAGATCAAAATGTCACTGTCACTGTCAGGTTCCCATAATAGGTATTGTTATGATGATTCTAGGTTGAATCTCCTTTATGAAGCTAGTACGAGGAACCTGGAGCTGGGGTACCTTGCAAGTATCTGTGGCACGCTGAAATTCCTATTCAGATCTGTATTTTTCTTTTCTTTGCTTGATGTGGCATCTGAACCTACCATGCCTGGTCTGGTTGCAGAGAGAGACTTGTTTGTCCTGTCGACCGGGCTAAGAGCAACTCTAGCAGACCCGCAAAACGCGTTTGCAGTTCGCGCAAAACAGCTTTTGCGGGTCGGCGCGGGCTGGCACAGATGCAGACTCCCAAACGGATTCGTAAAAAGTATATTCGCGGAATATGTTTTTTTACGGGTCGGCTATGCGGGTTCTGCTCTTTACGCCGCTGCATCTCCGCATATCATCAGTCCGTCTCAAATCCAACATAATTCAACAATCGAAAACAAACTGAATTATTCAAATCAAATATAAAACAATAATCATCCGCATTACAAATAATTATTCAAATCACCGTAGCAAACTTAAAATAATGCAATACAAAACTTGTCATGAATACAAATACAAATAAATACAAAAATTAGTCACTGTCCAACCCTTTGCCAATGGTGCTCAATGAGATCTTCCTGTAGTTAAAAGTGTGTGTCTGCATTTTCAATCTCCTTGTATGTCTGAAGAAAAGCTCTAATGCGGTTTGGGTCTCTAGCTGGTTTGACACGGCTACCCATATTATCGTAAAAGAATTCTAAGTTCATTCCTCTCTCATCTTTAAGAATCATATTGTGCAGGATAACACAGCAAGTCATGATGTTCTTCAGGGTTTTCTTATCCCAAAAACGAGCAGGACCACGGACAATGGCAAACCTAGATTGAAAAACACCGAATGCTCTTTCAATGTCTTTTCGGGCTGCCTCTTGCACCCTTGCAAATTCACATTTTTTTTTTGTTTTGAGTTCTTTGATGCTCTTGACAAATGTGCACCAAGGAGGATATATACCATCTGTAAGATAGTACCTCTTTGTGTATTCATGCCCATTGATAGTGTAGTTGCAAGCAGGAGCATCACCACTAGCAAGCCTAGCAAACAAATGAGAGTGTTGCAACACATTGATATCATTAAGTGTGCCGGGCATACAAAAAAGCAATACCAAATCCATAAATCCTCGGATGCTACGGTCTCTAGCACCATTGTTGCATCACGAGACTTGCCACAATACATTCCTTGCCAAGCTTTGGGGCAATTTTTCCAATTCCAATGCATACAATCAATGCTACCTAGCATCCCAGGCCAACCTCTCCTCTCATTAGCTGCCATCAATTTCTTTGTGTCATCTTCATTTGGTGCCCGAAGATACTCGGGACCAAAGACACGGACGATCACTTTCGCAAATCTACGCATAGACTCAATTGTGCTATCTTCACCAATGCGAAGATACTCATCGGCATAGTCAGTCGGAACGCCATATGCAATCACCCGCATAGCTGCGGAGATTTTTTGATATGCACTAAATCCCTTTAAGCCCGCGGCATTCGTTCTTTGAGTGAAATACCAGCAATTTGCCTCACAAGCTTCAACAATTTTCACAAAAAGGGATCGGCGCATTCGGTACCTTCTGCGGAAGAGGTGTGCAGGATATGTAGGATTCTCCGAAAAATAATCTTGCATCAACATCTCGTTTCCAAGATGGCGATTCCGCGGAATGCACAGACGCCCGACAGTAGATCTTCGCCTCCTCTTCCAGTACTCGTCTTCATGCTCCTTCACGGCAAGCGCCATGACCACTGTTTGCTGCCGAAAGGTCGCAAGCATGGTCTCCACATCCGAGTCGTCCGAACCGGACGAATCAGATAGCAAGAACTTCTCGCATGGGGTCAACTCCATCTACACGCACACCGGCGCGTCAATCTACTACACAGCTCGCAAAAATCACAAAAAAAGGACTAGCCGGTGGCGAGTTTGATGCGGTCGGTGGCGACGAGGGTGGTGCGCACGGCGGTGGTCGATCCCAGCGGCGGCGGACGATTGCGGGACGGCTCTTCTCGCCGGATCCGGAAGGGCGGTGCAGCGGCTCGGCGCGGGAGGGTGTGGGGCGGCCCCGCGGAGCGATTCCGCCCGCAGATATGGCCGGAATCGCCGTTGGCGAGCGGGCGGAAACAAGGGCGGGCGGCGGCGGGAGGAGGGGGAAAAGAGCGCGGGCTGAAATGTCCCTCCCGCCAACTGCTTCTATGTGATGCAGGGCACCGCAGCCGCGAGGGGGAAACCCGCGTTTTCCTGAGTTGGGGTCGAGAATTTGTCGCGCCCCTAAAAAACTTTGCGGGCCGGGGCGGGATGCGGGGTCTGGTCGGGCAGGCTTTCCGGCCCGTACCCGCATTTTGGCGGTTATTTTGCGGGTCGGGGACGAATGCGGGGTCTGCTAGAGTTGCTCTACTGAATCAACAGAGCGTCACTGTTCTTCCCCACTTGTCCGCTAGCTAAATTTGTTAATTTGGATATTTTAGATGTGAGGCGTAGAGCACTTGTGGTGATTTGGAAAATGGTGTAGTATTATGGTGGTTTTCACACTTGTTCCCTGATCAACTTGGTTGCTTCCAGCATAAATTTTGCGCTGTCGGCAGGAGGCGGCGCCGGACCCGGGGTCACCGGACGGCGAGCTGAACTTGAACTTGAAGCGGCCGTCGTCCCCTCCGAGGCCGAGCATGGAGGGGTGGTCCTGGAAGACCGTGCGCGCGCGCCCGCCGTTCGCGGCCGGCTACCGGATCGCCGCCTACGCCATGCACCCGGACGGACGCACCATCTTCGTGTCCGTGCGCGACGCGGACGTAGTCGGCGGTAAACCGGGCCGCGGGCACGGCAGGTGCACCTACTCCTTCGACACCAAGCGTCAGAGGTGGAGGTGGCACGGGCGGTGGGCGCTGCCGTTCCGAGGGCAAGGCCACTACGACGGCGAGCTGGGCGCGGGGGTCGGGCTCCGCGATGACGGCCACGTCTGTGCCTGCCAGGTCCCGTCCCGCCGCTGCGCGAGGAACGCCGCGCCGGACTGGAACATGGGCAGGGAGAAGCTGTTCGGCAAGGTCCCGGTGCCCGAGGGGCGCACGCCGGCGGCCACTCTCAGGCACATGGGCGACGGCAGGTTTTGCGTCGTGGAGTGTGTGGTTCGCGAGGGGGTTGATGAGGCTGAGGAAGCCTTGGGTGAGCGCGGTGGCTTCCTGCTCCATGTCGCCATGTTTGGCCTCAGGTACTCTCGCACGGGAGAGCTGCAGACCAGAAGCCATCGCACCGCCTCTTGGATACTCCCTCCGTCCTTTAAAGAATGTATTTTCTACTTTGTTGAAGAATCAAATCATCTCAAAGTTTGATCAAGTTTGTGCAAAAATATATCAATGTTTGTGAAATTAAATAGGTATATGATGAAAGTATATTTTATCACGATTCTAATGCTACTAATTTGATGGCATAAATGTTGATGTATTATTATATAAACACGGTCAAATACAAAAAAGTTTAACTTTCCAAGAAAGATGGAAGTACACTCTTTAAAGGACGGAGGGAGTAGTTTCCAAGCATGTTTCGTCATTTCAACCTGCTGTGTTCTGGATGTAGGTGGGTGGCTGAGGATGTAAATCATGATTCGTGGTAATTTAAGGAGAAGATAACAAACTTCAGAGATATGGTTGGATGATGCAATGTAATTTTACAACAATATTTTCTGAAAACCACAGATTCGGTCCCAAAAGAAAATTCAAGCACACGACACTGCAGTTTATGAAACAACTGTACTCCGGTCTTCTGGTCCTTTGGGGGAAAAGGATACTGCAATTACAATATTTATTAGTTCACTGTTACATTTTTTTCTCATTTTACATGCTGTTACAAAAATAAAGAAATATCTGAACTGTACTGCTTACATAGAAAGCAGAGTCTGCTCAGTTGAGAGAGCTCAGTTCAGTTCAGGTCTACACCAGTAGACTGCAATAGTTTGGCTGCCTCCGTAGCTCAGGTATATGCATTATTGTTAGCAAAGTAGTACAACAAGCATGCCATGAACAAGAGCCGAGCCTACTAAGCACATCACATCATGAGATAGACATGCTACACACAGTAACTAGCTAGCTTTGTTAGCTCTTCAGAGTGACACACGAGCAGCTGAATAATGGAGTCTCCTCCATCCTGTTACACAGCGCAAGATTTGACAGTAAAACACCGTAAAAGACATGGAAAATATCAGATAACAGTTGTTCCCCGTGGGACCTGCTTCTCCTAGAAAAGCACACCTAAATATCAGATAACATAATCCCAAAAACTATTACAGGAACCTAACTGTAACATTTTGATCCAGAGATTCGAAACGAAGCCTAGGAATCATTCCACGATTTTATTTGCTTCAAGCATAGCACCGTAAGGTCATGTTTGGATTGTCGTTTTCCTTTCAGATACACTTGTAGAAAATCAAATACACTTGTAGAAAATATAGACCTCTGTCTGCCGCTTAGGCCTCCTTTAGTTTGCAGGAATTTCATAGGATAAGGCCTCTTTTGATTCATAGGATAAGATTATCGTAGGAATAGGAATTTTGTAGGAAATAAGATGACATGTATCTCAAATCCTATGAGTAGGAATAGGAAACGAGATGTCATTTGGTTGACACCAAAGAAAATTTTCCATTGAGTCTAAGCTCATTTTTATTTTCTTATGAAATGTGGAGGATAGGAACCAATCCTATGTAGGAATAGGAATCCATTCCTATGAACCAAAGGGATCTAAAAGAAAAAATCTTATAAGAATCCTATCCTCTAGAATTCCTATAAAATTCCTCCAAACCAAAGGAGGCCTAAAATTTTTATAGGATTTTTTCCTTTAGTGCCCTTTGGTTCATAGGAATAGATTCCTATTCCTATTCCTATATAGGGTTAGTTCCTATCCTCCACATTTCATAGGAAAATAAAAAAGAACCTAGACTCAATGGAAAAATTCCTTTGATGTCAACCAAATGACATCTTCTTTCCTATTCCTACTCATAGGATTTGACATACATGCCATCTCATTTTCTACAAAATTCATATTCCTACGATAATCCTATCCTATGAACCAAAAAAGGCTTTATTTTCCAGCCAGAAAGAAAGCGGAATGGCAAGTCATTGGTGTACTGAATCTGGAGCAGCAGGAAGTCTTCCCAGATAATATCTTACCGAGCAATCACCAGTTTCTAATTGCAACCATGCCTCTCGTGGTATCAAAAAATGAAGTAAATGAGGGGAATAAAATAGAGTAGGCCCATAGCGAAGATTATCCATAGTCCAGAATTTTATCATTATGCTAAAGCCAAGATAATAGACACCGAATGCTGATAGCAGAGGAGCTCTGCTACCATCCGAATTGTTCAGTTTTACAAGCAGCACTAAGAAGACCAAACTAGGAACAAAAGTAAAGGCTCATATAGAATAGATACTCCAATGGCGCTGCAAACCAACAGTGTAGAACATCCAGATCAAGCACTGCATCCTACAGTCCTACAAAAAATGGAGGCTCCTGGTTAACACCATCATCTTCTCTCATCTCATGGAACAGTGGACCGGGAATAATGCTCTCCTGGAGGTAATGCCCGGTAACCCACAAATTGATTTCTTGGCCATCTTGGCTTTTCACATATCCTAAAAACTTGCCATTGACGTCAAAATGCAACACACCCCTATGAGTAAACCAGATCAGTATCTCACCCCCTCTGAGAACAGCCATCCTAGGGGATATTATGACCTCTGGATCAACAAGCGCTGATGGATCCATCCCAATCAAATTAATCCGATGCTTGAAAGACCATGTTTCAGCATCGTAGTCCTATAACACCCAGAAGTCTATGGTGTGTTTGTCACTGCAGATGCTGCACAAAGCAAGAGTGTCATCCATCTCCAGCAACGACTCCTGTAAGCAGTTGCCCAATCGGGCAGGACGACACATCAATCGAAATTTTTTAGCTGCTGTGTTGAACACCATTATGTAGTCCGCATCGCAGCCGTGGTATTTTCCAAGTTTCCAGTGCAGGCCGCCACGGTGGATATTGGGACGAATCAGGCAGACCCCTGCGTAACGCCAGCTCCAAGGCAGATGAGACTGCTGGCTGTGTGATGCATCCTTGTCTGATGTATCTTGTACTATCGGATCCCACCGCTATGACATAGTAGAAGGTTCTGTAATTTGGGTGGTATGCATTGTAGATTGTCGGGCTAGAGATCCATAGCACTCGGGATTCTCCTCCAGATGGTTGGTGCCGGTAGAAACCGACAATCCGGTGGTAAAAACCACGTTCCGTCCGATGCTTCGCTAGGCGAGCATACTTGCGGGTGACCGGGTTGCAGATGAACTCATCTGCCATGGATCCATAGGAGACGATGAAGAGACCGTCACACACAGCCTGGAGTTTACCGTAGTCGTAGGTCCGGATGACAGGGCCGAGCTTTTGCTGGCCTGCGCTGGCGTCAAAGGAAAACAGGAGGTGGGCTCTCTGCGGGTCGAGAACGTGGCTGAGGATCGGGAGCAAGGGCTGGTGACAGTGGTTGTCCAACATGAACTTGTCGGTGGAGGTGGCACTGTGCCACCACCTGCAGACAGCGCGACAGCGGAGGATGTCCTTGGGCGGCAAACAGACGAGGATCTCTTCAACAACGATCCCCTCTGGAGAATCAGAACGCGGCGGACAGCGTGCTCCGAGGTCACCTCGCACGGCCGATTTGGGCGACGAATCTGTTCACCGGCGTCGGGGAAGAGGGCGCTCCAGCGAGATAGATTGGGAGTAGATTGAGGGGGCGGTGGTGGTAGGGTTTGGGTCTCCCTTGTTCCCGTCTGGTAGGGTCTCACCCTTTTTTACACTGAAAGTGTGTGCTTGAATAATGAAATAAGCTTTTAAAGAATCAAATAATGCAGCTACATGTACCATAATGTGGTGCCAGAATTGCACTCCATTTTGTAACTCGTAAAAAAAGTGAAAGTCAAAGCTCTACGTCGATAGCCCGATTTGAGGCGTGGATCGGTCACCTCACCACATGTTGGATAGAGGACCACACGGCTGTTTGATCGACCCGTGGTCATCCTCCCTCTCATTCCCTTCGCAAAATAAGCCGCTTGCTCCCTGGGAGTGAGAGTCAATGTCGCTCTGCCCCCTCACGGCACTACACGTATTTTGTCGCCCACCCCCGTCTTCCACCACTCATGCTTCATCACAGTTTGTCGGGTCGTCTTGCAGCCTGGACACATCAGTCACAGCACCACTCGATGGTCGTAGCTTCCATGACTGTTTACAGCTCCCGCGCTAATGGATTGAAACACTGCTTGCAGAAAAGACAATGGCGGTTGCGTCGCTTAGTTGTAGGTTCTGATGGTCGCGTCTCTAGCACCGGCATGTGCAAGTTGTAGCACGAGGCTTCTGGGTGAGGTGTCGTCTCCAGCATCCCTAGCACCAGCAGGTGCTGCTTGCAACATGAGGCATTCGGTGGTGCATTGTCTCTAGCATCGGTGAGTGTCGGCCACACACATGTGCATGTCGTCTCCATCATCGGTGGTGAAGGTCGCATCATTGGAGCCCATCATTTCCAGCATCGTGGGCTGGGTCGCAACACCCTCTCCCCATAGCAGTTATGCACCCTGTGTCCGTTGAAGCACAGGGATGGACTATGGCGACGGCGGATGAGGAAGAAGAACTCAAGGATACACAAGCTTATGCCGAGGAAGACAATCCATAGCAAGATGCATAAGATCAAGAGAGAAGATATAGAAGACAACGAAGAAATTGATTCCGATGCCAAAACAATTGATGCACGGAATGAAGAGAGAAACCGAGTCTCGGAGAAAGCCTAAACCTCCACACAGAAAAGAAACAGAAATGATAAATTCTGAATGTTTGGGATTTGCCCATGACAAATTGAACGTTTTATGGCAACTTTAGTTGGCATGGGGATGGCAAGTTTACTCGACAAGCACGACAATTTTTCCAAGAAAAACAAACTGAGGGCGGAATTGCCATGCGCACCAGCTAAACTTGACATCCCTCGCGTATATAAATTGCCACAAAAAACTTCTGATTTGCCATGGGCAAATCCCAAATGTTTGAGACTCATCGGCGTCCAAAAGAAAGCACTAGGAAAAAACAGGGACCCCTTAAAAAGGTAAAAATAAGACAAAGGTAAAAAGACTACCTTCCCTAAACGAAAAGATTTTCTATTAATGATAAACTTAATGCATCTTTTTGGAAAGCTTTAAGAAAGCTCTGTATGCATATGTCTGCTATATTTGTTAGGATTAAATTAATAGGTTAATTAAAGAGATAATCCTCCCATTGTAATCTGTACTTCGGTTGCATTGGCAACCATCACACCTCTCCCCTTGCACCTCTACGAACAGTTGCATCTCTCGATCGTGTCTGTTCCCCTTGTATATATATCGAGAATCATTCAATGGAATTGATAGTTGATTCATTCGATCCTCTCTCAATCTATCTTGATTCGAAACACGTTATCAGCACGCTCCTGCCGAGCGACTTCATCAGCGCGGCGCAAATCCCTGCCGGTGGCTAGCGAAACAGTCGCGATGTCGTTCCTCCCGGCCATTCCTAGCCTTTTTGGCTACCGACGGTGGAGGCCCTAGCGCCCCAGGACACCACCGGCAACGCCCGCTCACCCCTTCTCTTCTTCTCCTTGAAGAGAGCCGGCCACAGCCTCAGCGCGCGGTGCCCTCCTCTGCGAGGGCCGGCCTTCAACCTTGAGCCCTTGACGCTGTCGTGGCCCTCAGACCCGGTGTGCCAGCGCGCGGTGGCAGCAGTGTGGTGGCGCCCGCCTGACGACCTCCGGCGGCGCGGCGCCCGGAGTTCCATCGCTGCTTCCCCCGGGCCTGAATCGCGGCTCCTCGCGAACGAAAGAGGCAACGGCGGTCGAAGAAAACGGTGGCCAACAGCCATCGACGCTCAGATCGCGGCGGCGCCCAGCCCGTCTCCACAGGCCACGACCGCTCATAGCGCACCTGTCAGCACTCCTCCCTTCGACGGAGAAGCCAAGGGCTGGCTTGTGGCTTCGCCCCATCGGCACGGTGCCAAGCATGCCTCGGCCTCCAATGCCAAGCGTGGCGGTGCTCCGTCCGGCTCGTCGCAGAAGAGGCTCTAACCGGCGGCCTACGGCCTTGGCGATGGCGACCAACGCCTCCCAGCGTAGGTCCCTGGACGCCTGGCTCCTCGGAACACGGCGACCCTGACGTGTGCTCCCGACTTCCGACGCGCAGCATGCCGATGCCCTCCGGCGCAGAGCGCCCGTGGTCCACAGCCTGCACGCGCAAGCAACAGCGTCGGCGATGTCCTCGACTACTATCTTCCGGTGGCAATGACTGGGGCTTGGTTCAAGAGTTCTAAACTCTGATGTAGAACCACACGTCCACATGGGAGAAAGAGATAAGAAGCCTTATCTCTTCGCGAGTTTTGAACTATAGCCCATGTTGCTTTACCTATTTCCACAATAGGCCAAAACTCGTGTCTATAAGTCTTGCGGCTAATTCCTGGACTTTTCAGGATAATTCAACATGGTCCAACTACTAGTGCTATTCATTAGCACTTGTCATATTTAGACCATGTATGTATAGATATGCATTTCACCCATTTTCTGTTGAGTTTTAATATTCCAGAAATGTGTTTATGTTGATATTCAACATGTTCAATGCGTTTGCTATTGCAATTCCGTATACAACAACATTGCTTTGCTTGAGATTTTTTTTATCTCTTGCAAAGATAAATTCAGTACCTCTAGAGTACTGATTTGTGATTGAGAATTTTCTTCTCTCGCAAAACAATCTGATTGCGACTGAGATTAATTTTCTCTCGTAAAATATAAATTCACACTGCTGAATTATCTTGAAACTTGATACAAGATCATCTCATTTAATTTGAGGTCTATACAATTCAAGTTTTTCACTTGAGCATCAAGTTTGCAACATCATTACTATTCATTATAATAGTGGTGTATTTCTGTTGAGTACGATGTATTCCGGAATGTATGTATCTCCATGTTCGCTACATGTCGAGAATAATACATCTATTTGCAATTGAGATTTTTAATTTCTTGCAAATACATATGCAAAATTTAAGGTGTCATCCTTAGCTATTTGAGATTCACACTAATGATTTCGAGCCACCTTCTTGAAATCTATTAATTTTGCAATATTAAGATGTATTTATATTACGCAATCTGTAATATAAATAAATTACCGGTTTTTCTACGGGGATGATATGTTCTATGTGTTTACCACATTGACATTCTTCATGAACATGTCACAGCAGTCGAGATTTATTTCTCCCGCACAACAAACTTGTAAATTTTTGACAATAACATCCCCCTCATTGTATTAGGAAAACACAAGGTAATGAGTTGGATCTACTACCCATGTGCAGACTATCTCTATTACTGTGAGATCTATATGATCTTCAATGTGTTATGTTTCCACAATTGAGGTTGAGCATTTTCAAGTTATACACTTGAGTCAAATTTTTGCATTCTTATTACAAAACCATGATGGTTTTTAATTTACTTCATGTAAATTAATTATCTCTGGCTTACCCCTATAAGTAATAGATGGCTAACAATTTGAGGTACTTGCCCTCAATGGCCACAACTTACTTAAGCGGCTTATGGACATCAAGATCAGTCTTGCATCCCATGGGATAGCGCGTGAAATCCAAGCCACGCCACCGGGACGCAAAGGACCTCAAGGGTAATGGTTTGAAACTCACTTTAAACCCTCAACCTGACACCAACAAGCTGTCACGAGACCCTATGAGCATGGAGAGCATGAGGGTTGAATATGCATCAACCGACATGTTTGGAGACTATACATTCAGTCCCTTAGTCTCCTTAGTGATCTATTTATTTATGTCCATTTATGATATTCTAATAAGAGCATGATTATTGTTGTCATCATATATTGTATATCACAATATATTGTATCAGCACTTCCATACAAATTCATTTGTATGTATTCTATATATCTGACAGTGATTTTCTTGAGAATCTTTATGTCTATATATAGATTTTTACGGGAGTCAATCCAATGAAAAATGATATGTGCCTTGTGGACATATGCACCGCAAACTCTATACTCAGGGAAGTCCAATGTTTCTACTCTCATTGAGAGAAAGGAGATATTTTTAAATCGCTAGACGCGATGAGGTATTTGTTGGCTCAACTCGAGTCATATTTACTATCCCTGTGGATACTCGAGTAACGTCGGGATGCTTTATTGCTTCCCGGGATTAACTCGTACCCTACTAAACTATGAAGGTATCCGTCAAAATAGTTTCCATAGCGAAACTTATGATGACAACAAAGATAAATAACTTCTCTTTACCATGTGCAACGGATATGGCAAACACATTCTCTGTGTATCATCTAGATTGTACTACACATACAACACAACCCGTAGCACATGTTGCGTACGAGATAGTTTTCCAGAGTGTCTTGTACATGACAAACTTGGCATACTCGCCTTCGTCATCGAGACATTGGGTTGAAATCGAAACTATTGGCAATTCCAGTAGTTTATGATTATTTTGATGCTAAATTCTAACACAATTTGGATTTTATGTGCGCTACAAGTAACACAGGGAAGCTAATTTTAAGGCTCGCACACCTTAAAGTCTACGTTGAACCACTCAGACTCCTTGAATGCATCAAGTTGAGGGAAGTGGCTCTTCCCATCCATTGACTAGACTATTCAGGTATTCCATGGTTCTAAAAGACATATCTACATGATGGTCTTAAGTGTGTGCTTTATTCACACGAAACCATTGGCTCATTATCCTGACATCGATTTCAAGCAAATCGAATGGATAACATTGCAAAATTCTTGTTGAGTGCCTTCTCTATGGACCTTGGATTGAAGTTTAGCAATTTGTCCTAGTGTCTAGACTCAAGATGGTTTGGTAGAATCCTATCAAAAGTGTTAAGCTCATTGCATTATTTTTACTTTGGAATTGCAACTTACCAACTTTACGTTGGAGTCATGCAGTTTTACACGCTCATGACAGAACTGCATAATATTATTCCCCTCTATCTTTGATATGTGGATATCTACCAAGTATTTCCTATCTGCGGTAATTCGGTTGCATACCGATATCACCACCCAGCATACATCATTGGCTCCTCAACATATAGTTGGGATCTATGTGAGGAATAACTGTATTTTCGTCAATACCTCGAGCCCCTCGCATGGGGAGTTATTCAAGGCTAGTATGTTGATTCAATGAGGAACATTTCCAGGCATTAGGGGGAGATTTCAAGTACCATAAAGAATGCCACGAAATTAGTGGAATGTTCAACACATTATCTGCCTCAAATCGACATACTCAAAGATCTGAACATGCGTTCAGAAGATTTGCAACGCATTGCAAATAACTTGCCAGATTCATTTACTGACTATAAAGGTGTCACGCAATCCTACAATCCTGCAAAAATATATCGGAAAGAGTGGAGGTACCATCTAAAACCACTCAATTCCTCGTTCAAAGCAACAGGGGGAGAAGTACGACAATAGTACATCAGGATTCAGCTTCTTGCAAGTAAGGATATCAAGGCCTCTGAATCAGAAAATGCAGGTCAACTTCACGTTGACAGACACCTAATGGGTAGTATACACCCAGTGGATGGGAAACCTCCACCAACCCAGGTCAGAGTGCACACAATGACCGGGACATCGGAATACCCGACTCAATCGCATTGGGAAATTGCGAGTAGTCACCATGGGTAATGATATTTCCATCAACTATATATTGATATATAGATTCTGGAGAATCAAATAACCGGAAGTCTACAATTTTCGACATACATTTCTTAACTAGATTGCAAAACCTTTCACATGATTCAGGTCCAAAGACCATGGCCATGGCAAAGTGTGAACAACACTTGGACTGAACTCAAGCAAAGGGTATAATCTAGGTAGAAATGATCTTGCTCAATAATGGGAAGGTATTCATAAGCAATACCTACACCAATTTCCTTCTGGAAACAGAATTGAGAACAACAAGGTGGTGAAACATAGCACAAGGGTTCACGCAGATACCCAACTATTCTCCAGAGGTGGAATCTCTTTTCGATAACTTATATCATTGACAGTACAAAATCATCTATCTCTGCAGTTGATAGATGTAGTGATCACATACCCATGTGGATCACTAGATTCAGACATATATGGTTGATTCCTGATGGAATCTCACTTCTGAATCGAAATGCAATACACAACATACATTGTGTAAAATCAATAAGTCACCTTATGACTTATTATTGTCGGTACATTTGGTATAACCGACGTAGTGAGTTCCTTATACACAAGGATTACTCCTACGATGATGATTGTCCATGTTTGTGTGTCTGCAATGACGACACATGTAATCATCTAAATGACGGAGTTTAAAATGAAGGATTTGGGTAAACCAAAACACCGCTCATTACTACAACTTGAGCACCTTCATTCATACATTATGGTACACCATTTTGTCTATATCCAAAATATATTGGAGAAATTCATTGTGGACAAATCTTATCCATCCATAACTCTCATGGTAGTTCATTCTCTAGACATAGAGAATGATCTATTTAGACCAAGAGATGATGAAAATGAGATATTGGGACTCAACATTCCATAATGCCATTGGATCCACCAAACACAATTGGTTGGTGCTTAAGAATATCTTTCGATATCTCCAAGGCATCAAACATCTTGTCCTGGTTTTTAGTTTCACAAAAATGTGAACACCGATATCATTGGGTACATCGATCAGATCCCCACTATGTCAGATCATAGACAAGCTTTGTGTTCCTACTAGGTGTGGTAGCACTCTCATGAAAAGTCTTCGAAACAGACCTCATGGCTACATCCACCAACCATTATCTCAACGATAATGTTTCTTGTGTTGCCCGGATGCAAATAGGTTACATAATAAGCAATATCACTATATTGCATATCTTGCAAGTCAAATCATGCGACTGATTTTTTCATCGGGTTTCTACCAACTTCTATGTTCCAGAAATGTGTTCATGGAATTGGTAGGTGACGGCTTCAAATTTTGCAAGAACTAGGGAGATTATCTTCCTGAATTGTTCATGTTCAGTGCATCATATTATACTCTTTTTCCCTTCATGAGTTTACTTTACAGGTTCTCATAAAGGTTTTTAATGAGGTAATATCAACATGAGATCATATGTCATACTTTCAGTTTTCCCCACCGGGATTTTTAGGAAAGTATATACGATATATTTATTGTCCTCTGAACTCTATGGGTTTTCTCGTATTGAGTTAAAAAAGACAATAACCATTATATGTTGCACCATTTTCTCCTTATTTTTCCCACTGGGTTTGAAGAAGTTTTAGCAACATATCATACTGCAATACTTCTCACATTTTTCCCACAGGGTTTTTGGAGAAGAGTTAATTCAAGGATGATTCCAGAGATGGTCGATTGCAAAGACAAGGAAGGATTAGAGGGAGTGTTAGGATTAAATTAATAGGTTAATTAAAGAGATAATCCTCCCATTGTAATCTGTACTTCGGTTGCATTGGCAACCGTCGCACCTCTCCCCTTGCACCTCTACGAACAGTCGCATCTCTCGATCGTGTCTGTTCCCCTTGTATACATACCGAGAATCATTCAATGGAATTGACAGTTGATTCATTCGATCCTCTCTCGATCTCGATTCGAAACAATACTGATGCTATAAAAGTTCCTACTTATACGAGAACGGACGCTTGGCTCTCGGCCTCCATGGAGGCCTTTTAAAAAAATTCAAAACTCAAACTGTTTGGTTTCAAAAAAATCTAAAAGAAATTGTACAAATAAACAAGGATGTTATGTATATGTGTGTAAAATTTCAGGATGAAATACATTGAAATGTGACCTGTACAAAAAAGACAAATTCATGGCCTGAGAGAATGAAAGTATCATGTGTTAAAAAGCCCCAAATTTGTTTTTTTTGCGCAGCTCTCATTTCAACGTATTTTGCACTGAAGATTTACATACGTGTGTTGTGCCTCCATGTATGTCTGTATTTTTTTCAGAATTTTTTGAAACATAGAAAATATGAAATTAGACATATTTTGAATTTTTCAAAACCGAGCTCCATGGAGCTTGGCCTCCAAAGGCAATATCCGCTACTTATACCTGTTATTGATGCCATAGAAGTTCCTTCTTTGAGGGGGATGCTTTAAAAGTTCCT
This sequence comes from Triticum dicoccoides, assembly GCF_002162155.2. Lineage (NCBI taxonomy): Eukaryota > Viridiplantae > Streptophyta > Magnoliopsida > Poales > Poaceae > Triticum > Triticum dicoccoides. The sequence continues at coordinate 55,238,209 of NC_041382.1, forward strand.
ACTTATGCATATACCTGTTATTGATGCTAATGAAGAAACATATGGCTATTATATCCAGCTATCCATTTCAAGGAAAGATCCGGACGGAACTTGGGGGGCCTGGTGTACCTACGATCTCTTGTTCCATCGGTAAGGTGGGCACTCATAATGCTCTATGTGAGTATTATATAACTTCAAGTATTTTGAAATGGATGGAGTATTGTAGATCCATAATTTTTATTTATACAAAGCATAAGTGAACTAATTTATCATGAAATTGTATATAGCGCGTCCTCATGTATGCATATGTGAGATTTAAAAGAAAGCGAAAAACTTTTATTTTTGTTTTTCGGAAAACTGAGCTGAAATGCGCATGGGATCCAAACCACCACTCTCATAGTTTGCATGTGCTTTTTTTTCATACTATCGGAAAATGACCAGGTTCCAACCTAAGAAAAATATGCAGGTTCGACTGTCTATGTTCTGAACTGGAACTATATGATAAATATTCTAAAAAGTTCGGAAACTATATGAGAATGGAGAAAAAAACACTATGCACAAGCAGGTCTCTATTGATCATACTTCGTAGTTAGCGTTTAGCATCCATCCATCCAGCAGAATCAGGATTACCATACTGCTTACATAGAAAGCAAAGTCTAAGTACACAGTTGAGAGCCCAGCTCAGTTCAGGTTCACCGGTAAAGTACAACAAGATTGGCTGCCTTCATAGCCCAAGATGCATTGTTAACAAGTACGTACAAGCATGCCACGCAGCACTACAAATTAAGGCTAAGACGCAAGATGAACAAGAGCTCTTCAGTCTAACACACGAGCAGCTGTACAAATTACATATCGCAAGAGGAAACACTAAAACGCCAGAAGGCTGAACACCATCATTGCCTTCCGTTAAGACATGTCCGGAGCTGCTCCCGTGAGCATAGTAGTAGTACTAACAAAGATCATTGTCTGACAACTAGGGTGCTCGTGACCGTGGTGCAACTAGATCATACCCATGGAACCTGTTTCTCAACAAAGACCACCTAAATCTCATATTACATAACCCTGGAACCTATAACAGTATCATTTTGATCCAAAGATGCAAGACAAAGTCTAGGAATCATTCCGTAGTTCTATTTGCTTTAAGCATAGCGCCATATGTTGTTCAGTTCTTTTGGAAACGAGGAAAAGAAACAGGAAAAATATAAATGTACGTATTCCCACTTGCACTACATATATTCATGGTACGTAGTTGTTCAAGCTGCCAGTATAATTTTGAAGGAAAATGTGCTCTGCAAATCATGTGGATAGAAGCATCTTAAGAATAAAGAATTCTGCAAACAGATCGTATCACCTTTTGACTGGGGGAATGTTATCGTATCAGTGTGTCCCAAAGCTATGAACTGAGTCTGCGTAAAAAAAGAGAGAGAAAACTCTGGGTAAGAGAGGTCTCCACTTTCATTCTCGGAAGTTCCTTTCGCTTTGTTTTTCACACAGCAACCAAGGGTATATCAGATGAAAAACAATGAAGTTAAGTAGTTAACCTTTGAGATTATCTGAGGTCTTATTGGGCATCCCTAGAAGTATATATCATATTTTAAATAGTTGAGACTGAATTTAACATTTGAACAGTTAGTCCACATGAAGAGGAGTATGCAGAATTATACATGTCTACCCACACAAAAAACATTGGAACTGCTGGAACTTTCCATATATGACCTAAGAGTTCAGATAAAAAAGCATCGAGTAATCAAGTTATCACTATGTAAATTAAAAATATTTATTCAGGCAAAGAGGGACCAGGAACCAGTACGATTCTTTCTCAAAACATGTCAAAGCAAAGGAACCAAAATTACTTGCTAAGATTTTCAACAATAACTGTACAAAAATATCGATGGACACAAAATTGTGCTGAGTACCAAACTGAATTAAGTCGTGCAAGTTTGCCTGAATAAAGCATTGCCACAGAAGGAGCACGAGCAACCATGTCAGGTGCTTAGGACAAAATTGTGCACTGAGCAAGGATCAAACTAGTAAACTTGGAAGGAAGGATCCATACTAACCATTTCAACGACTCAACCAAAATTATTCACTCAAAATAAGACTGAAAGAAAGCACGATGACATGTGTACCAACACCTGTTTTGTCATAAAGAAAGCAGGATGTCTAGCCATTGCTGTACTGATTCTGTAGTGTCATTCCAGATAATATCTTAGGAGCAACTATCTGTTCCTAATTGCAACCATGCCTCTCTTGGTTCTAAAAAAATGCAAACTGGAAGTAAACGAGGGGTATAAAATATACTAGTCATATAGCAAAGATTCTCCATAGTTTGGAACTTAAACATGATGCTAAAGGCAAGATAATAGACACCAGAGGTGCTCTGCTACCATCCAAATTGTTCAGTTCTACAAGCAGCACTAAAAAGACCAACTAAGAACAAAAGACAAGGCTCGTACAGAATAGATGGTCCATTGGCAAAGCAAACCAGCAGTGTAGAACATCGAGATTAAGCACTGCATCCTACAGTCCTACGAAAAATGGAGGCTCCTGATTTTCACTATCTTCTTCTCTCATCTCATGGGACAGTGGAAGGGGAATAACGCTCCCCTGGAGGTAATGCTTGGTAACCCACAAGTCGATTTCTTGGTCATCTTTGCTCTTCACATATCCTAAGAACTTGCCATCTATGTCAAAATGCAACACACGCCTACAAGTGAACTGGACCAGCAGCACACCCTCATTGAGAGCAGCCATCCTAGGGCTCATTATCACCTCTGGATAAACAAGCGCTGATGGATCCACCCCAGTCAAATTAATCCGATGCTTGAAAGACCAGGTCTTAACATCATAGTCCTGTAACACCCAGACATCTACGGTGCGTTTGTCACTGCTGATGCTGCACAAAGCAAGAGTGTCATTCATCTCCAGCAATGACTCCTGTAAGCAGTTGGACAATCCGGCAGGACGAGACATCAACCGAAATGTTTCAGCTGATGTGTTGAACACCATTATGTAGTCGGCATCCCAGCCGTGGTATCTTCTAAGTCTCCAGTGCAGGCCCCCACGGTGGTGGACTGGTGGATACTGGGACGAACCAGGCAGACCCCTGCGTAAAGCCAGCTCCAAGGAATGCGACGAGGATGTTGGTTGTGGGATGCATCCTTGTCTGATGCATCTTGTATTATCGCATCCCACCGCTATGACGTAGTAGAAAGTTCTGTAATTTGCGTCGTATGGATTGTAGATTTTCGTCGGCCTAGAGATCCATAGCACTCGGAATTCTCCTCCGGATGGTTGGTGCCGGTAGAAGCCAACAATCTGGTGGTCAAAACCCCGTTGGGCCTGAGGCTTCGCTAGGGGAGCACACTTACGGGTGACCGGATTGCAGATGAACTTATCCGCCATGGATCCATGGGAGACGATGAGGAGGCCATCACACGCGGCCTCGAGTTCACCGTAGTCGCAGGTCTGGACGACAGGGCAGAGCTTTTGCTGGCCTGCGCCGGCATCAAACGAAAACAGGAGGCAGGTTTTGTGCAGCTCGACGACGAGGCTGAGGATCGGGAGAAAGGGCTGGTGGCGGTGGTTTTCCAGCATGAACTTGTCGGTGGAGGTGGCGTTGTGCCACCACCTGCGGACGGCGCGGCAGCGGAGGATGTCCTTGGGCGGCAAACGGATGAGAATCTCTTCCACAACGATCCACTCGGGGAGGTCGTCCAGGACGGTCGCGCCTCCGCTGTCTGGCATGGTGACTGGTCGCCGGTGCTCCGTCAGATCAGATTCCAGTGAACTGTAAGAATAAAAAGGGGAAACGTAAGGATGGCGCGTGACGGATCTCTGGCGCACGGAGAGGCGAGAAGGTTTACTTGGGGCGGGGCGGACGATGGCGGGCTATGGCAGCATTGCGAACCCCCTGCGGCGGCGGTGCTGATTTCCAGCGACTCTGAACACAAAGACAAGAACGATTTGAGGGAAAACAAATCGATAGATGGAGACGAAAATGAATCAGAACGCGGCGGGCAGCGTGCTCCGAGATCACCTCGCACGGCCGGTTTGGGCAGCGAATCTGTTTACCGGCGTCGGGGAAGAGGGCACCCCGGCGAGATATCACGGTGTTCCAGCGGGATATGTTAGGAATTTGAGGGGGGCGGCGGTGATAGGGTTTGGGTGTCCCTTGTTCGGTTGTTCCCGTCTGGCCCTTTTTCACACTGAATAATGAAATAAGCTTTTAAAGAATCAAATAATGCGAAAGTGCCCTTCTACACCTGAGCTCAAATGAGTTCGGGATGAACAGTAACTTAAAAGCATTTAAAAATGTTCAAGAAAATCTGAATTTTTTATTGGCAAACTTTGACAAATGTTCAAAAAGTTTGCAAATTTTCATCACGAAATCACATTTGTGAAAGTCGTGGCAAAAAAAACAAAATCAGTGCTACAAAATGCTTTCGAAAGTAGCATTTTCGGAGTATTGATTTTGTTTTTTTGCCCGACTTTCATAAATGTGATTTCGCGATGAAATTGTGCAACCTCTTAGAATATTTGTCAAAGTTTGCCGGAAAAAATCAGGTTTTTTTACATTTTTAAAATGTTTTTCGATTTTACTATTCACCCAGCTCAAATGAGCTCAGGCACAAAAACTTCACGTCCCAAATAATGCAGCTACAACCTACAAGTACCTAATGCACGGCATTGTGTAAGAAAACCCCGATTTGAGGGGTGGATCGTTCACCTCTCCACCTATTGGATCGCGGACCACATGGTTGTTTGATCGACCCGTCGTCATCCTCCCACTCATTCCCCTCACAAAAATAAGCCGCTTGCTCCTTGGGAGTGAGAGTCGACGTCGATCTACCTCCTCACGGCACTGCACGTATTTTGTCGCCCACCCTGTCTTCCACCACTCATGCTTCATCACTGCTTGTCGGGTCGTCTTGCAGCCTGGACATCTTCCATGGGTCCATGGGAGACGATGAGGAGACCGTCGCACGCGGCCTGGAGTTTACGGTAGTCGTAGGTCCGGATGACAGGGCAGAGCTTTTGCTGGCCTGCGCCGGCGTCAAAGGTGTTGGAGAAACAACAACTGCATTCACAGGAGGGCCAAAGGCCAATACATATACATGTGTGTGGTAAAGTGCAAGAGACCCCTTATACAATGGGGATAAACCGAAAAGGGGTATACATATCTAACACCCCCCCCCCCTCAAACTCATGGTGGATCGACAACACTGAGTTTGGAGAGAAGAAAACTATGCTGCGCTCGAGTCTGTGCCTTCGTGAAGAAGTCCGCCAACTGTAACTCAGAGGGCACATAGTGAAGAGCGAGAGTCTGATCCTGCACAGCAGCACGCACAAAATGGGCATCCACACCGATGTGCTTGGTGAGCTCATGCTTCACCGGGTCACGCGCAATACTGATAGCACCAGTATTGTCTGACAATAAGGGAGTCGAGGTAGCAGTAGACACACCAAAATCCTCAAGTAGCCACCGTAACCAGATCACCTCAGCCGTAAGCATAGCCATGGCTCGCAACTCAGCATCTGTACTCGAGCGAGAAACTGCAGTCTGTTTTTTTGTCTTCCAGGCAATAAGAGAGCCACCAAGAAAGACACAATAAGCAGACAGTGAGCGGCGATCATAGGGATCACTAGCCCAGGTAGCATCAGAGTAGGCCTGGAGCTCAAGAGAGCTAGAGCTGGGAAAGAAAAGACGCTGAGAGATCGTGCCACGAAGATATTGAAGGAAATATGCCCTAGAGGCAATAATAAAGTTATTATTTATTTCCTTATATCATGATAAATGTTTATTATTCATGCTAGAATTGTATTAACTGGAAACATAATACATGTGTGAATACATAGACAAACAGAGTGTCATTAGTATGTTGACTAGCTCGTTAATCAAAGATGGTTATGTTTCCTAACCATGAACAAAGAGTTGTTATTTGACTAACGGGATCACATCATTAGATGAATGATCTGATTGACATGACCCATTCCGTTAGCTTAGCACCCGATCGTTTAGTATGTTGCTATTGCTTTCTTCATGACTTATACATGTTCCTATGACTATGAGATTATGCAACTCCCGTTTGTCGGAGGAACACTTTGTGTGCTACCAAATGTCACAACGTAACTGGGTGATTATAAAGGTGCTCTAGAGGTGTCTCCAAAGGTACATGTTGGGTTGGCGTATTTCGAGATTAGGATGTGTCACTCCGATTGTCGGAGAGGTATCTCTGGGCCCTCTCGGTAATGCACATCACATAAGACTTGCAAGCATTGCAACTAATGAGTTAGTTGTGAGATGATGTATTACGGAATGAGTAAAGAGACTTGTCGGTAACGAGATTGAACTAGGTATTGAGATACAGACGATCGAATCTCGGGCAAGTAACATACCGATGACAAAGGGAACAACGTATGTTGTTATGCGGTCTGACCGATAAAAGATCTTCATAGAATATGTAGGAGCCAATATGAGCATCCATGTTCCGCTATTTGTTATTGACCGGAGACGTGTCTCGGTCATGTCTACATTATTCTCGAACCCGTAGGGTCCGCACGCTTAAGGTTTCGATGACAGTTATATTATGAGTTTATGAGTTTTGATGTACCAAAGTTTGTTCGGAGTCCCGGATGTGATCACGAACATGACGAGGAGTCTCGAAATGGTCGAGACATAAAGATTGATATATTGGAAGTCTATATTTGGATATCGGAAGTGTTCCGGGTGAAATCGGGATTTTACCGGAGTACCGGGAGGTTACCGGAACCCCCCGGGAGGTATATGGGCCTTTGTGGGCTTTAGTGGAAGAGAGGAGAGGTGGCCAGGGCTGGGCCGCGCCCCCCTCCCCCCCCTAGTCCGAATAGGACAAGGAGAAGGGGTCGGCGCCCCCCTTCCTTCTCTCTCTCCTCTTTCCCCCCTCCCGAATCCTATTCCAACTAGGAAAGGGGGGAATCCTACTCCCGGAGGGAGTAGGACTCCTCCTGGCGCGCCCTCCCTGGCTGGCTGCACCTCCCCTTTGATCCTTTATATACGGAGGCAGGGGGCACCTCTAGACACAAGTTGATTCACGTGATCATATTCTTAGCCGTGTGCGGTGCCCCCTTCCACCATAGTCCTGGATAATATTGTAGCGGTGCTTAGGCGAAGCCCTGCGACGGTAGTACATCAAGATCGTCACCACGCCATCGTGCTGACGGAACTCTTCCCCGACACTTTGCTGGATCGGTGTCCGGGGATCGTCATCGAGCTGAACGTGTGCTAGAACTCGGAGGTGCCGTAGTTTCGGTGCTTGATCGGTCGGGCCGTGAAGACGTACGACTACATCAACCACGTTGTGCTAACACTTCCGTTGTTGATCTACAAGGGTACGTAGATCACACTCTCCCCTCTCGTTGCTATGCATCACCATGATCTTGCGTGTGCGTAGGAAAAAAATTTGAAATTACTACAAACCCAACAGTGGCATCCGAGCCTAGGTTTTATGTGTTGATGTTATATGCACGAGTAGAACACAAGTGAGTTGTGGGCGATATAAGTCATACTGCTTACCAGCATGTCATACTTTGGTTCAGCGGTATTGTTGGACGAAGCGGCCCGGACCGACATTACGTGTACGCTTACGCGAGACCGGTACTCCCGACGTGCTTTGCACAAAGGTGGCTAGCGGGAGACAGTTTCTCCAACTTTAGTTGAACCAAGTGTGGCTACGCCCGGTCCTTGCGAAGGTTAAAACAGCACCAACTTGACAAACTATCGTTGTGGTTTTGATGCGTAGGTAAGATTGGTTCTTGCTTAAGCCCGTAGCAGCCACGTAAAACTTGCAACAACAAAGTAGAGGACGTCTAACTTGTTTTTGCAGGGCATGTTGTGATGTGATATGGTCAAGACATGATGCTAAATTTTATTGTATGAGATGATCATGTTTTGTAACCGAGTTATCGGCAACTGGCAGGAGCCATATGGTTGTCGCTTTATTGTATGCAATGCAATCGCGTTGTAATGTTTTACTTTGTCACTAAGCGGTAGCGATAGTCGTGGAAGCATAATATTGGCGAGACGACAATGATGCTACGATGGAGATCAAGGTGTCGCACCGGTGACGATGGTGATCACGATGGTGCTTCAAAGATGGAGATCACAAGCACAAGATGATGATGGCCATATCATATCACTTATATTGATTGCATGTGATGTTTATCTTTTATGCATCTTATCTTGCTTTGATTGACGGTAGCATTATAAGATGATCTCTCACTAATTATCAAGAAGTGTTCTCCCTGAGTATGCACCATTGCGAAAGTTCTTCGTGCTGAGACACCACGTGATGATCGGGTGTGATAGGCTCTACGTTCAAATACAACGGGTGCAAACCAGTTGCACACGCAGAATACTCAGGTTATACTTGACGAGCCAAGCATATACAGATATGGCCTCGGAACACGGAGACCGAAAGGTCGAGCGTGAATCATATAGTAGATATGATCAACATAGTGATGTTCACCAATGGAACTACTCCATCTCACGTGATGATCGGACATGGTTTAGCTGATTTGGATCACGTAATCACTTAGAGGATTAGAGGGATGTCTATCTAAGTGGGAGTTCTTTAGTAATATGATTAATTGAACTTCAATTTATCATGAACTTAGTCCTGGTAGTATTTTGCAAATTATGTTGTAGATCAATAGCTCGCGTTGTTGCTTCCCTGTGTTTATTTTGATATGTTCCTAGAGAAAATTGTGTTGAAAGATGTTAGTAGCAATGATGCGGATTGGATCCGTGATCTGAGGTTTATCCTCATTGCTGCACAGAAGAATTATGTCCTTGATGCACCGCTAGGTGACGGACCTATTGCAGGAGCAGATGCAGACGTTATGAATGTTTGGCTAGCTCAATATGATGACTACTTGATAGTTTAGTGCACCATGCTTAATGGCTTAGAATCGGGACTTCAAAGACGTTTTGAACGTCATGGAGCATATGAGATGTTTCAGGAGTTGAAGTTAATATTTCAAGCAAATACCCGAGTTGAGAGATATGAAGTCTCCAACAAGTTCTATAGCTAAAAGATGGAGGAGAATCGCTCAACTAGTGAGCATGTGCTCAGATCGTCTGAGTACTACAATCGCTTGAATCAAGTGGGAGTTAATATTCCAGATAAGATAGTGATTGAAAGAATTCTTTAGTCACCATCACCAAGTTAGTAGAACTTCGTGATGAACTATGATATGCAAGGGATAACGGAAACGATTCCCAAGCTCTTCGTAATGCGGAAATTGACGAAGGTAGAAATCGAGAAAAATATCAAGTGTTGATGGTAGACAAGACCACTAGTTTCAAGAAAAGGGCAGAGGGAAGAAAGGGAACTTCAAGAAGAACAGCAAGCAAGTTGCTGCTCAAGTGAAGAAGCCCAAGTCTGGTTCTAAGCCTGAGACTAAGTGTTTCTACTGCAAAGGGACTGGTCACTGGAAGCGGAACTACCCCAAGTGATTGGCAGATAAGAAGGATGGCAAAGTGAACATAAGTATATTTGATATACATGTTATTGATGTGTACTTTACTAGTGTTTATAGCAACCCCTCAGTATTTGATACTAGTTCAGTTGCTAAGATTAGTAACTCGAAACGGGAGTTGCGGAATAAACAGAGACTAGTTAAGGGTGAAGTGACGATGTGTGTTGGATGTGGTTCCAAGATTGATATGATCATCATCGCACACTCTCTATACTTTCGGGATTAGTGTTGAACCTGAATAAGTGTTATTTGGTGTCTGCATTGAGCATGAATATGATTTGATCATGTTTATTGTAATACGGTTATTCATTTAAGTAAGAGAATAAATTGTTGTTCTGTTTACATGAATAAAACCTTATATGGTTACACACCCAATGAAAATAGTTCGTTGGATCTCGATCGTAGTGATACACATAATCATAATATTGAAACCAAAAGATGCAAAGTTAATAATGATAGTGCAACTTATTTGTGGCACTGCCGTTTAGGTCATATCGGTATAAAACGCATGAAGAAACTCCATAATGATGGGCTTTTGGAACCACTTGATTATGAATCACTTGGTACTTGCGAACCATGCCTTATGGGTAAGATGACAAAAACACCGTTCTCCGGTACTATGGAGAGAGCAACAGATTTGTTGGAAATCATACATACAGATGTATGTGGACCAATCAATGTTGAGGCTCGTGGCGAATATCGTTGTTTTCTCACCTTCACAGATGACTTAAGCAGATATGGGTATATCTACTTAATGAAACACAAGTCTGAAACGTTTGAAAAGTTCAAAGAATTTCAGAGTGAAGTTGAAAATCATCGTAACAAGAAAATAAAATTCCTACGATCTGATCGTGGAGGAGAATATTTGAGTTACGAGTTTGGTGTACATTTGAAACAATGCGGAATAGTTTCGCAACTCACGCCACCCGGAACACCACAGCGTAATGGTGTGTCCGAACATCGTAATCGTAGTTTACTAGATATGGTACGATCTATGATGTCTCTTACTGATTTACCGCTATCATTTTGAGGATACGCTCTAGAGACGGCCGCATTCACGTTAAATAGGGCACCATCAAAATCCGTTGAGACGACGCCTTATGAACTGTGGTTTGGCAAGAAACCAAAGTTGTCGTTTCTGAAAGTTTGGGGCTGCGATGCTTATGTGAAAAAGCTTCAACCTAATAAGCTCGAACCCAAATCGGAGAAATGTGTCTTCATAGGATATCCAAAGGAAACTATTGGATACACCTTCTATCACAGATCCGAAGGCAAGACTTTTGTTGCTAAATTCAGAAACTTTCTGGAGAAGGAGTTTCTCTCGAAAGAAGTGAGTGGGAGGAAAGTAGAACTTGACGAGGTAACTATACCTACTCCCTTATTGGAAAGTAGTACATCACAGAAACCTGTTTCTGTGACACCTACACCAATTAGTGAGGAAGCTAATGATAATGATCGTGAAACTTCAGAACAACATACTACTGAACCTCATAGATCAACCAGAGTGAGATCCGCACCAGAGTGGTACGGTAACCCTGTTCTGGAAGTCATGCTACTAGATCATGATGAACCTACGAACTATGAAGAAGCGATGGTGAGCCCAGATTCCGCAAAATGGCTTGAAGCCATGAAATCTGAGATGGGATCCATGTATGAGAACAAAGTATGGACTTTGGTTGACTTGCCACTGATCAGCAAGCAATTGAGAATAAATGGATCTTCAAGAAGAAGACTGACGCTGACGGTAATATTACTGTCTACAAAGCTCGACTTGTCGCAAAAGGTTTTCGGCAAGTTCAAGGGATTGACTACGATGAGACCTTCTCACCCGTAGCGATGCTTAAGTCTGTCCGAATCATGTTAGCAATTGCCGCATTTTATGATTATGAAATTTGGCAGATGGATGTCAAAACTGCATTCCTGAATGGATTTCTGGAAGAAGAGTTGTATATGATGCAACCAGAAGGTTTTGTCGATCCAAAGGGAGCTAACAAAGTGTGCAAGCTCCAGCGATCCATATATGGACTGGTGCAAGCCTCTCGGAGTTGGAATAAACGCTTTGATAGTATGATCAAAGAATTAGTTTTATACAGACTTGCGGTGAAGCCTGTATTTACAAGAAAGTGAGTGGGAGCACTACAGCATTTCTGATAAGTATATGTGAATTTGATCGGAAATAATGTAGAATTATTCTACAAAGCATAAAGGAGTGTTTTTAAAGAAGTTTTTCAAAGAAAGACCTCGGTGAAGCTGCTTACATATTAAGCATCAAAATCTATAGAGATAGATCAAGACGCTTGATAAGTTTTTCAATGAGTACATACCTTGACAATATTTTCAAGTAGTTCAAAAATGGAACAATCAAAGAAAGAGTTCTTGGCTGTGTTACAAGGTATGAAATTGAGTAAGACTCAAAGCCCGACCACGGCAGAAGATAGAAAGAGAATGAAAGTCATTCCCTATGCCTCAGCCATAGGTTCTATAAAGTATGCCATGATGTGTACCAGATCTATTGTATACCCTACACTGTGTTAAGCAAGGGAGTACAATAGTGATCTAAGAGTAGATCACTGGACATTGGTCAAAATTATCCTTAGTGGAATAAGGAAATATTTCTCGATTATGGAGGTGACAAAAGATCGTCGTAAAAAGTTACGTCGATGCAAGTTTTGACACAGATCTGAATGACTCTAAGTCTCGATCTAGATACATATTGAAAGTGGGAGCAATTAGCTAGAGTAGCTCCGTGCAGAGCATTGTAGACATAGAATTCGCAAAATACTTACGGATCTGTATGTGACAGACCCGTTGACTAAAATTATCTCACAAGCAAAACATGATCACACCTTAGTACTCTTTGGGTGTTAATCACATAAATGATGTGAACTAGATTATTGACTCTAGTAAACCCTTTGGGTATAGGTCACATGACGATGTGAACTATGGGTGTTAATCACATGGTGATGTGAACTCTTAGTGTTGAATCACATGGCAATGTGAACTAGATTATTGACTCTAGTGCAAGTGGGAGACTGAAGGAAATATGCCCTAGAGGCAATAATAAAGTTATTATTTATTTCCTTATATCATGATAAATGTTTATTATTCATGCTAGAATTGTATTAACCGGACATGTGTGAATACATAGACAAACAGAGTGTCACTAGTATGCCTCTACTTGACTAGCTCGTTAATCAAAGATGGTTATGTTTCCTAACCATGAACAAAGAGTTGTTATTTGATTAACGGGATCACATCATTAGATGAATGATCTGATTGACATGACCCATTCCGTTAGCTTAGCACCCGATCGTTTAGTATGTTGCTATTTCTTTCTTCATGACTTATACATGTTCCTATGACTATGAGATTATGCAACTCCCGTTTGTCGGAGGAACACTTTGTGTGCTACCAAACGTCACAACGTAACTGGGTGATTATAAAGGTGCTCTAGAGGTGTCTCCAAAGGTACATGTTGGGTTGGCGTATTTCGAGATTAGGATTTGTCACTCCGATTGTCAGAGAGGTATCTCTGGGCCCTCTCGGTAATGCACATCACATAAGACTTGCAAGCATTGCAACTAATGAGTTAGTTGTGAGATGATGTATTACGGAACAAGTAAAAAGACTTGCCGGTAACGAGATTGAACTAGGTATTGAGATACCGACGATCGAATCTCGGGCAAGTAACATACCAATGACAAAGGGAACAACATATGTTGTTATGCGGTCTGACCGATAAAAGATCTTCGTAGAATATGTAGGAGCCAATATGAGCATCCAGGTTCGGCTATTGGTTATTGACCGGAGACGTGTCTCGGTCATGTCTACATTGTTCTCGAACCCGTAGGGTCCGCACGCTTAAGGTTTCGATGACAGTTATATTATGAGTTTATGAGTTTTGATGTACCGAAGTTTGTTCGGAGTCCCGGATGTGATCACGGACATGATGAGGAGTCTCGAAATGGCCGAGACATAAAGATTGATATATTGGAAGCCTATATTTGGATATCGGAAGTGTTCCGGGTGAAATCGGGATTTTACCGGAGTACCGGGAGGTTACTGGAACCCCCCCGGAGGTATATGGGCCTTTGTGGGCTTTAGTGGAAGAGAGGGGAGGTGGCCAGGGTTGGGCCGCGCGCCCCTCCCCCCCCCTAGTCTGAATAGGACAAGGAGAAGGGGCCGGCGCCCCCTTCCTTCTCTCCTCTTTCCCCCCTCCCGAATCCTATTCCAACTAGGAAAGGGGGGGAATCCTACTCCCGGAGGGAGTAGGACTCCTCCTGGCGCACCCTCCCTGGCTGGCCGCACCTCCCCTTTGATCCTTTATATATGGAGGCAGGGGGCACCTCTAGACACAAGTTGATCCACGTGATCATATTCTTAGCCGTGTACGGTGCCCCCTTCCACCATAGTCCTCGATAATATTGTAGCGGTGCTTAGGCAAAGCCCTGCAACGGTAGTACATCAAGATCGTCACCACGCCGTCGTGCTGATGGAACTCTTCCCCGACACTTTGCTAGATCGGAGTCCGGGGATCGTCATCGAGCTGAACGTGTGCTAGAACTCGGAGGTGCCGTAGTTTCGGTGCTTGATCGGTCGGGCCGTGAAGACGTACGACTACATCAACCACGTTGTGCTAACGCTTCCGTTGTCGATCTACAAGGGTACGTAGATCACACTCTCCCGTCTCGTTGCTATGCATCACCATGATCTTGCGTGTGCGTAGGAATTTTTTTTTGAAATTACTACGAAACCCAACAGATATCGTAGAACACGGAGGAGATGACTATAGTGGACAGAGGTGGGGGCTGAAACGAACTGATTCAGAATGTGGACAGGATAGGAGATGTCAGGACGCGTAACAGCAAGATAGACAAGACTGCCAACATGGTGACGATAGCGAGTGGGATTAGGAAGAGGGTCACAATCAGAGGCACGAAGCTGAACGTTGAGCTCCATGGGAGTCACAACGGTGCGCTCATCACCGAGAGTAGCGCGAGCAAGAAGATCCTGAATATATTTTTCTTGGGAGATGTAGAAGCCATCAGAGGTGGAGGAGATCTCAATCCCAAGAAAATAGCAAAGTGGACCAAGATCAGTCATGAGAAACTGGTCGTGAAGGCGAGCCTTAACACAGGCAATGTAATCAGAGTCGTCACCAGTGATGATCATGTCATCAACATAGAGAAGGAGAAGAGTCTGACCATGAGGAGACGTGTGAACAAACAACGCGGGATCATGATCACTGGGCAAGAAACCAGCGGCAGTCACCACAGAGGCGAAGCGCTCAAACCAGGCGCAAGGGGCCTGTTTGAGACCATAGAGGGAGCGGCGAAGTCGACAGACCAGACCATCGGGAGCATAGTAGCCCGATGGTGGCTGCATATAAACCTTCTCACGCAACTCGCCATTGAGAAAAGCATTCTGAACATCAAGTTGAGAGATAGACCACTGACGAACAGAAGCCACGGCAAGAAGAGTGCGGACAGTGGTCATGTGGGCCACAGGAGCGAATGTCTCATCATAATCGTGCCCCTGATCCTGCTGAAAACCACGGGCCACAAGACGAGCTTTGTGGCGTTCAAGAGAACCATCGGAGTGAGTCTTAATCTTGTAGACCCACTTGCAGGTGATGGGACGAACACCGGAAGGAAGAGGAACCAGATCCCATGTGCCAGAGCGCTCAAGAGCAGCAAGCTCCTCAGCCATCGCAAGTTGCCACTCAGGCTAAGTCATGGCAGTTCGATAGGAAGTGGGCTCAGCAATAACAGAGAGACAGTACCGATCAGGGGATTAGCGATCAGGCGAGGGGCGAGGCCGAGCATAGAGGTTGTGAACCGGGGGAGGCATGAGAGGAGGTGCACCAGAGGTGGAAGGGTCATCAGAGGAGACATCCTCAGTACGAGATCGACGAGTATAGTGGAGAGGAAATGGTGAGAGAGGGTGATGGACTGGAGATGAGGGTGGAGAGGTGGAGGTGGAGGAGGCGGATGGAGAAGACAGGGTTGGTGATGAATGAGGAGGAATGAGAGGTGCCGGAGGAAGAGGTGACACATGAGGCACATAGCAGGGTGTATCGGGAAGGAGAAGGAAAGAAAGGTCGTCCACGGAGAAACTCGAGGAAGAGGAACGTGGGTAGTAAGAACGAGACTCATCAAAAGTCACATCACGCGAGATGCGCAAGCAACGACCCACAGGATCCCAACATCGATAGCCCTTGTGCTCATCACTGTAGCCAAGGAAAACACACTCAACCGACTGAGCAGTCAGTTTGGTGCGTTCTCGGGGGGCAAGAAGAACATAGCACACGCATCCAAACATACGAAGAGCTAAGTAGTCAGGAGAGCGACCAGTGAGACACTCCATAGGAATACCACCCTGCAGAGCAGTCGATGGCTGAATGTTGATGAGATAGGTGGATGCGGAAACATCCTCAGCCCAAAAATGGGGTGGAAGGGAAGCAGCAATCATCAGCGCACGAGCCGTCTCAAGAAAATGACGATGCTTGCGTTCAGCAACACCATTCTGAGCATGAGCACCAGGACAAGAGAACTGGGCAAGAGTACCCTATTCCGTGAGAAAACCACGCAACAGCTGAGTGATATACTCTCCAGCGGAGTCAGCACGAAAGGTACAAATGGACGTGGCAAACTGGGTGTGAACCATGGCAGCAAAATGTTTGTATATAGGAAGAACCTCGCTACGAGATTTCATGAAGTAGAGCCAAGTATAGCGAGAGAAATCATCAATAAACAAAACATAGTAGCGATGACCACCTTTCGAATCAAAGGGAGCAGGACCCAAGACATCAGAATGAACTAAGTCAAAAGGACGCTGAGATACAGACTCACGAGTAGGATAAGGTAACTGAGTCTGTTTGCCAAGTCTGCAACCATTACAGTGTAAGGAGACATCACCAGATACAGACCCTAAGAGGCCCTGACGAACTAAAGAAGACAAGCGAGAACCACAGATGTGGCCAAGGCGATGATGCAACTGCTGGAAGGACACAGACAAAGAGGCAGCAAGAGCATGAGAGCTGGCAGAAGTGGTGGCAGTGAAAGGAACACAAAGCTAGTCAACCTCCCAAAGGCCCTCTGACTCACGGCGCCGGGGGCCAACACCAACCAAAGCCTTGGTGCGACGATCCTGAATGGAGCAAGAGTCGGTATCAAGAATGACACGACAACTAGAATCAGTAAGTTGGGCAGCGGAAAAAAGATTCATGGTAAGGCGAGGAATATGTGACACACTCGGAACAGAAAAAGATGGAGTGGAAAGAATATCATGACTAGCAACGGGAAGAGGTATGCCATCGGCGGTAAGGACATTAACAGGCGAATCAAGAGGTCGGAGAGAAGACAGTGCGGAAGAATCAGAAGACATATGAAAAGAAGCTCCAGAATCCAGAACCCACGAAGATGTATCTGACTGTGAAGATGTCGGTGATGGTGAAGAAGGGGATGCAGTCACAGCTGCAGCGGAACCAGTCGATGAGGAGCCGGAGGAAGCAAGTAGACGCTTGAGGCGTACAATGTCCTGGTCAGTGAGTGACGGGGTCGAGGAAGACACGGGAGTCCCGCTGGAAGAGGAGCGCCTCTGCTCTCGCTTCTTCTGGCGACAATCAGGCTCTAGGTGACCTGACCGGCAGCAGTAACCACAGAAAGTGTCACGGCGCGACGTGCCCTTCTCAGCATAAGGAGGACGGCTCAACCCCCCCCCCCCTGGAGGAGTAGGTAGGAGCGGTGAGGTGAGCATACAACACAGGAGCTCGGGCGGCCAATACTGACGGAACCAGAAGCAACCCAGCAGAGCGAAGGCGGGTCTCCTCAGCACGAAGCTCGGCAAGGACCTCTGAGATAGGAACACGACCACGAGCAAGCAGGTGCGCTCGTCGAGGCTCAAACTCAGACCGGAGATGAGATAAGAACTCATGAACCCTCTGAAACTCCAGATTAGACCGAGTAGTCTGACAGCAACGATAGGTTCCACACACAACTGTCCGAAGAGAGTCAAGCTGGTGCCAGATGGCAGAGCACTGTGAATAGAACTCGCCAACAGAAGAATCAGCTTGCTGGAGTGCGTGCTCCTGACGCACCATGCAGAGGTAGAGAGCATCACCAGAGGACTGATAGTGCTGACAGAGGTAAGACCACATCGCTGCAACTGTGCCAAGTCCCATGAACTCTGAGGCAAACTGAGGGAGGACACTCGCAGTGAGAACAACAGCAGCACGAGCATCATCATTGCACCACTGCGTGTAAGCAGACAGGTCATCACGGTACACAGAAAGGACATCTGAATAAGCGGATACCTGCTGATCATAAGCATCAATCGCAGCAGCATCGAGGGCCTTGGCGGCATCCCGGTCAGCCTAAGAAGCGTCAGTAGCAAGGACTGGCGACACTGGTGGAATTGGGGCCGCGGGCGCAGCAGGACATGGCGGACAAGGGACCTCGCCAGACAGGACACCCCACAATAGAAGTCCACGCATATGGATGCGCATGAAGCCCACAAACTCAGCATAGTTGGTGCCATTGAAGATCACTGAACAGCGAGGAACAGCGACATAGCCCGAGGAGGACATCAGGAAGTCACTGTGTTTTTTTTTTGAAAGCCCGAACTGAATCCGGATGGGGAGGCCCGAACTGTATCCGGACGAAGAGGCCCGAGCTGAATCCACTGGAGTCCGGAGCGAGAGGGCCGAACTAAAACAGATCGAGCAGATCTCCGCTCACGGGCGGGGAGAGAAGCGCGCGGGGAAGGGGCGTCCTCGTCTCCTGGAGTCAACGAGCAGACACAGGCAGACGGGCTGGCCGGACTGAGACCGGACCGAGCCGAGGTGCGCGCTCACGCCCGCGTGCGTCCAGCGGCCGAGCGAGTGCTCGCTCGCGCGTAGGAGAGCAGCCGCTGCCGCAGCGGGAGCAGCAGTAGAGCAGGCACCCCAGCGGGCCGGCCCCGAGCTAATCTGCCATGCGGAGCAGAGGAGGGGCAAGGGGGCAGGGGAGCAGACCAGGGTGAACGGAGCCGCAACAGAGAGGACCGGGGCGTCCGGATCCGCGGCGAGGAGAGCCATGGCGGATGGATCCATGGCGAGGGGAGCCGAACCTGGCAATGGATGGATCGGGGGAGGAGCTAGCACGAAGTTGCAGCATGAGGGAGAGAGGGTAACCTAACATCTGATACCATGTTGGAGAAACAGCAACTGCATTGACATGAGGGCCAAAGGCCAATACATATACATGTGTGTGGTAAAGTGCAAGAGACCCCTTATACAATGGGGATAAACCGAAAAGGGGTATACATATCTAACAAAAGGAAAACAGGAGGTGGGCTTTCTATGGGTCAACGACGTGGCTGAGGATTGGGAGCAAGGGCTGGTGTCGGTGGTTGTCCAGCATGAACTTGTCGGTGGAGGTGGCACCATGCCACCACCTGCAGACGGTGCGGCAACGGAGGATGTCCTTGGGAGGCAAACGGACGAAGATCTCTTCGACAACGATCCACTCTGAAAGGTCGTTGAGGATGGTCGCGCCTCTGCTGCCCGGCATGGTGGCTAGTCGCCGGTGCTCCGTCAGATCAGATTCCGATCAACTAATAAAACAAAATAAAAGGAAACGTAAGGATTACGTCTGACGGGTTCTTGGGTGCGCACAGGCGAGAGGGTTTACCCTGTGGCGGGACGGACGGAGGGGCGGTAGTCAGGAGAGGATGGCGAGCTCCGAGATCGCCTCGTACGTACGGTTTTGGCGGCGTCTGATTACCTTTTTTGAGTCAATCTCGCCATTTTATTAATGAATAAGAATGTTCATAGGTACATGGTTCGGGCTGTAAGGAGGCGGCGTCTGTTTACCTGAGTCGGGGAAGAGAGTTTGGGTCTTCCCTGTTTTTTTGTTCCTTTTGTTTTGATTAGAGAACTAGAGAGACAATAGGCAGAGAAGTAAAAGTGAATAGTTCTTCTCATTGATGGTGGGATTACACACATATATATAGTCCCCAAAGGGGTGCGTCCGAAGGGACATGAGACAACCGCCTCAATTAGGAAAATCAAGGATTAATAGGATTAATTAAATCCTAACACTCCCCCTAATCCATGCTTGTTAGTGTAAGTATCATCATCTTGAAAAAGCTCCTCCAAAAACCCTGTGGGAAAAATATGAGGAGATAGGTGTTTGATATGTTGCTAAAACACAATGACACAACATATAATGGTCATTGTCTCTTTTAACTCAATACGAGAAAACTCATAGAGTTTATATGACAATAAATATGTCATATATACTTTCCCAAAAACCCCGGTGGGGAAACAGAAAGTATGGCATATGATCTCATGTTGATATTACCTCATTAAAAACCTTTATGAGAACCTGTAAAGTAAACTCATGACGGGAAAAAGAGTATAATATGATGCATTGAACAGGAACAATTCAGGAAGATACTCCCCTCGATTCTTGCAAAATTCGAAGCCGTCACATACCAAAACATAGAAGTTGGTAGAGACCCGCTGAACAAATCAGCCACATGATTTGACTTGCAAGATATGCAATATGGTGATATTGCTTATTATGTAACATGTTTGCATCCGGGCAACACAAGAAACATTATCGTTGAGATAATGGTTGGTGAATGTAGCCATGAGGTCTGTTTCAAAGACTCTTCATGAGGGGGCTACCACACCTAGTAGGAACACTAAACTTGTCTACGATCTGACATAGTGGGATCTGATCGATGTATCCAATGATATCCGCGTTCACACTTTTTGTGAAACTGAAAAACCAGGACAAGATGTTTGATGCCTTGGAGATATTGAAAGATATTCTTGAGTACCAACCAATTGTGTTTGGTGGATCCATGGCATTATGGAACGTTGAGTCCCAATATCTCATTTCCATCATCTCTTGGTCTAAATAGATCTTTCTCTACGTCTAGAGAATGAGCTACCATCAGAGTTATGAATGGATAAGATTTGTCCACAATGAATTTCTCCAATATATTATGGATATAGACAACATAGTATACCATAGTGTATGAATGAAGCTGCTCAAGTTGTAGTAACGAACGGTATTTTGGTTTACCCAAATCCTTCATTTTAAACTCTGTCATTTAGATGATTACATGTGTCGTCACTGCAGACACACAAACATGGATAATCATCATTGTAGGAGTAATCCTTGTGAATAAGGAACTCACTACGTCGGTTGTACCAAATGTACCGACGATAATAATAAGTCATATGGTGACTTATTGATTTTACACGATGTATGTTGCATTTTGTACTTCGATTCAGAATTGAGGTTCCGCAGGGAACCATCTATATCTGAATCTAGTGATCTGCATGGATACGTAATCACTACATCTATCAACTGCAGAGATAGATGATTTTGAACTGCCAATGATATAAGTTATCGGAATGAGATTCCACCTCTAGAGAATAGTTGGGTATCTGCGTGAACCCTTGTGCTACAATACTTGCTCTATGTTTCACCACCTCGCTGTTCTCAATTCTGTTTCCAGAAGAAAACTGGTGTAGGTATTGCTTATGAATACCTTCCCATTATTGAGCAAGATGATTTCTACCTAGATTATACCCTTTGCTTGAGTTCAGTCCGAGTGTTGTTCACACTTTGCCATGGCCATGGTCCTTGGATCTGAATCACTTGAAAGGTTTTTGCAATCTAGTTGAGAAATGTATGTCAACAATTGTAGACTTCCGGTTATACGATTCTCCAGAATCTATATATCAATATATAGTTGATGGAAATATCGTTACCCATGGTGACTGCTCGCGATTTCCCAATGCGATTGAGTCGGGTATTCGATGTCCCAGTCACTGCGTGCACTATGACCTGAGTTGGTGGAGGTTTCCTATCCACTTGGTGTATACTACCCATTAGGTGTCTGTCAACGTGAAGTTGACTTGCATTTACTGATTCACAGGCCTTGATATCCTTGCTTGCAAGAAGCTGAATCCTGATGTACTATTGCCGTACTTCTCCCCCTGTTGCTTTGAACGGGGAGTTGAGTGGTTTTAGTTGGTACCTCCACTCGTTACGACATATTTTTCAGGATTGTAGGATTGTATGACACCTTTATATTCAGTAAATGAATGTGGCAGGTTATTTGCAATGAGTTGCAAATCTTCCGAACGCATGGTTCAAATCTTTGAGTACGTGGCTTTGAGGCAGAAATGTGTTGAGCATTCCACTAATTTCCTGGCATTCTTTATGGTACTTGAAATCTCCCCCTAATGCCTGGAAATGTTCCTTAGTGAATCAACATACTGGCCTTGAATAACTCCCCATGCGAGGGGCTCGAGGTATTGACGAAAATACAGTTATTCCTCACATAGATCCCAACTATATGTTGAGGGGGCAATGATGTATGCCGGGTGGTGATATCGGTATGCAACCGAATTACCGCAGATAGGAAATACTTGGTAGATATCCACATATCAAAGATAGAGGGGAATGATATTATGTAGTTGTGTCATGAGCGTGTAAAACTGCATGAGTCCAACATAAAGTTGGTAAGTTGCAATTCCAAAGTAAAGATAATGCAATGAGCTTAACTCTTTGGATAGGATTCTACCAAACCATTTTGAGTCTAGACATTAGGACAAATTGCTAAACTTCAATCCAAGGGCCATAGAGAAGGCACTTAAAGAGAATTATGCAATGTTATCCATTCGATTTGCTTGAAATCGATTTCAGGATAATGAGCCAATGGTTTCATGTGAACAAAGCACACACTTAAGACCATCATGTAGATATGTCTTTTAAAACCATGGACTACCTGAATAGTCTACTCAATGGCTTGGAAGAGCCACTTACCTCGACTTGATGCACTCAAGGAGTCTGAGTGGTACAGCGTAGACTTTAAGGTGTGCGAGCCTTAAAATTAGCTTCCCTGTGTCACTTGCAGTGCACATAAAATCCAAATGTTGTTAGAATTTAGCATCATAATAATCATAAACTATTGGAATTACTGATAGTTTCGGTTTAAACCCAATGTCTCGATAACCAAGGTGACTATGCCAAGTTTGTCATGTACAAGACACTCTGGAAAACTATCTCATACACAACATGTGCTACGGGTTGTGTGGATGTGTAGTACAATCCAGATGATACACAGAGAATGTGCTTGCCACATCCGTTGCATATGGTAAAGAGAAGTTATTTCTCTTTGTTGTCATCATAAGTTTCACTATAGAAACTATTTTGACGGATACCTCCATAGTTTAGTAGGGTACGAGTTAAACCTGGGAAGCAATAAAGCATCCCGATGTTACTCGAGTACCCACAGGGATAGTAAATATGACTCGAGTTGAGCCAACAAATACCTCATCGCGTCTAGCATTTTAAAATATCTCCCTTCTCTCAACGAGAGTGGAAACATTTCATTTCCCTGAGTATAGAGCTTGTGGTGCATATGTCCACAATGCACATATCATCTTTCATCAGATTGACCCCGTAGAAATCTATATATAGACATGAAGATTCTCAGTACGAAAATCACTCAGATATATAGAATACATACAAATATACTTGTACCAAAGTGTTGATACAATATCTTGTGATATACAATATATGATGGCAACAATACTTATGTTCTTATTAGAACATCGTAAATGGACATAAATTATGTTGACCACTCAGCAGATTGAAAGACTAAACAATGTCTTCAAACATGTTAGTTGAGTCATATTCAACCACACGTTCTCCGTGTCCATAGGATCCCGTCATCACTGGTGATGTCGGGTTGAAGGTTGAAGTGATCTTCAAACCTTTGCCCTTGAGTTCATTGTGTCCCAAGAATTGCTGATATAGAATAACCAGATGCTGAGATCTGAATCTAATGCCTTATAATGTATAAGACAACATTTTTCTGTTAGCGGTGTGATCCTGACCAGAAGTGAATCCTGGATTGCACACATTATCCCACGAGACACAAGAGTGATCATGATGTCCATGGCCCAGATAGGGCAGTGGCGGCCTTTGAGGATGAATGCCTCAAACTCTATAGCCATATGTTACCTCTATGGGTAAACCGGAGATAATTAATTTACATCCAGTAAATTAAAACCATCATGGTTGATGTTGTCATGAACTTAGCAAAATCAATGGGTATTTCAGGAAGTTATCTTGAAACCATTAGTGTGAATCTCAAATTGCTGATTCAAATTGCTAAATATGACACCTTGAAGATAATCTCCAAAATGGAGTAGATCTCGCAACACTAGAGAGTATAATATGATGAAATCAGTAGATACTCACTCCTAATGTCTTATGTCATGACTTAGTAAAATGTGTGGGAGAGCACTTTGTAAAGCAATTATAATGTCAAAATGACAAAATATAGACTTTAACAGTAGTCATTGATAATCTGTGAAGGCAGTAGATCTATATGACTACCTTGTGATCCCAATACATCAATTTGAAGAAATCACTTTGAATTTTGCATTCTTATTTGCAAGAAATTAAAAATCTCAATTGCAAATAGACGTATTAATCTCGACATGTAGCGAACATGGAGATACATACATTCCGGAATACATCGTACTCAACAGAAATACACCACTATTATAATGAATAGTAATGATGTTGCAAACTTGATGTTCAAGTGAAAAACTTGAATTGTATAGACCTCAAATTAAATGAGATGATCTTGTATCAAGTTGCAAGATAATTCAGTTTGCGAGAGAAAATTAATCTCAATCACAATGAGATTGTTTTGCGAGAGAATATTTTTTCTCAATCGCAAAATCAATATTGTTATGCGAGAAAACTTAATCTCAATCGCAAATGCCGCTGTACCGGCAAAGAACATGTTATAGGAATTGCTATAGAGCAAATACATTGAACATGTCAAATTTCCACATAGAATATATGGAACAATCATTTACATATTGTAAATGTGATATGGAGTAATATATGACGGTCTCCAATGTAATTTTGCCAGTGGAACCATGAATCAGTAAAACCTCGATGGGAAAACTGAAAGACCACAAGCTCCGATGGGGGAAAATACCCCGTAACCGTCGCCGCGCCTCACCCTCACGTTGGAGGCTGGAGGGGGCTACGCCAGGGGACGCCGGGGCTCGCTTCGGGCAGCCATGCCAGAGGGAGACGCGCAAGAAGTTGCGGCATCTTCAGGCCGAGCGCCATGGCTGGCTGCATGTTGCCACTGCTGCGGGATGGGCGTCACCGCTCGTCGGCTGCGGACGCCATAGCGCACGCCGGGACAAACGCCGCTGCGCGCGCGTCAGAGATCCGCCGCGCCAAGGTCCTTGGACGCAGGCGCTTCTGCGACGCGAGTAGCCGTTCCGTGCCAGTAGGCTGCGTTGTCCCACAAGGCCCTCCCTGAGGCCGAGGATCTCGCCGGGGCCGATGGTCGGGGACGCGCCAGGAGGAGCGAGACCGAGGGTCTCCGCTGCAGGGAGGAGTGCCGAGCGCTTCTGGCTCTGCTGATTGCCGCACTTTGAGCGGCTGTGGCATGTGGATACGGGTCGGGCACCGCCGCAACCTGAGCGTGTCAGGCAATGCCGGCTGTGAGGCCCCGAGCGGCGTGAGCAGCCGTGGCTGTTGTCGAAGGAGCCGCAGACGCCGGTGGGAGCGCAGGCGCCGACCGCCTGAGGGGCGGGTCAACACGACCGCGTTGCCGCGGCGTGGCGCGCCAGTCGTCGCGTCTCCATGGCTGGGCCTTCAATCGCGCATCCATTGCCAACAGCCGTCCGTCGTCGCTACTCAGACTTGAGTGCAGATTCTCCCCTGCCGCGCGATGCGGCTGTGCTGCAGGGATGGCAAGATGGCGAGCGGCACTGGCCGCTCATTCCAATGCGAAGGAAATTAGAAAATTAGTGCATAGTACTTGCATCTTCCCTTTGCATGATGGATGATTCGTTCTTGATTGAAGCCTTCTCTTCCTTGATTCAAGAATTTTATTCTTGTGAGCGCATGGACGTACAGGGAAGAAAACCAATCAATCGTAGATCATTAATCGATCACAAGAAGACAAGATGAATTGGGCCGTTTCTTGATCAATTTCCCTTCTGCACGCGTCCTGCCAGGAGCCATGCGCTTTTGCCGCGGCCCCATCTCCGTCCGCGTGGTAGCAGTTGCCGTGCAGTCTGGCCTCCGCGCCCCCGCGAAACTTCATCATCTTGGAATCGCTGGTGGGCAGAGTCGATCGAATCGTCTCACCGGGTCGCTCAGCGGTGAGCGTGCTGATAACGTGTTTTGATTAGAGAACTAGAGAGACAATAGGCAGAGAAGTAAAAGTGAATAGTTCTTCTCATTGATGGTGGAATTACACACATACATATAGTCTTTGAAGGGATGCGTCCGAAGGGATATGAGACAACCGTCTCAATTAGGAAAAGCAGGGATTAATAAGATTAATTAAATCCTAACACTTTTTTTAGACTAAAGCATTGCTTTATTACACAGACTGCAACCTGGGCAGGTGCATTTTCCTCCCATAAGAAGGCTTCATTCACGTAGCATTGATAGCCCAAATTGGCCAACTCGTGGGCAGCACTAATCGCACTACGCCGGCAAACCTGAACTTCACATCTAGAGAACCAAAGTCTCCTATGCACCTTAGTACTCCTGAACTCCCTCCGTTCCGAATTACTTGTCTTAGATTTGTCTAGATACGGATGTATCTAGCACTAAAATGAGTCTAGATACATTCCTATCTAGACAAATCCATGACAAGTAGTAATTTAGAACGAAGGCAGTATCTTCCAGCGTCATAGCATGCTTGGAGTAATCTTGCCCCGAGAAATTAACAGCGGCAGCTAGAAGTTGCGAATCGGTCTCCAGAACAACACGGATAGCTCCCAGCTCCAACGCCATGTCTATAGCCTGCACCATGGCCTGCAGCTCCGCTTCAAAATGGTTCAGAGATATGCTCTGTTCGCCCGGCTTTGCACGCCACCACTGCTCCCAGGTGACCCCTCACTCACAACGACACCCCAGGCCCAGGCCGCAACATCGCTGCCAGGAATATAGGCTCCATCGATGTTAAACTTGAGATAGCCATCTCGTCCTGCTTCATTCTCTTCTCGGTCACTTCAGAAACAGCTATATATTCAGCATCCGTGGTGAGAGTTTGGTTCATAATCTCATGCGTCTGCCTCCTAGATTCTTCTTTCCACACTCTGTTATGGTTGTCCCACCAGTGCCACCACAAGGTAAAAACAGCAGGGCGACCTTTCTGGCTGGGATCGTCCAAATCATGTCCATTGCGGCATCAACAGACGCAATCTTCTCAAGCTTTGCTCTCAGCTTCTCTAGAAAAGTTTGATAAACCCCCCACACAAAAATAGGCAAAGATAAGACAAAGGTAAAAAAAGATTACCTTTCCTAACGAAAGATACTTCTACTAATGATGAACTTCATCTTTTTCAAAAGCTCTAATACATATAACTGTTTTTTTTTAGGGAAGGCCATCATGGCTAGCTATAGAAGTTCCTACTTATGTCCAATTCTTGAGAGATATTTTGAATAAGAAAAATGAGATAGCTAGTAAAGAAACCTATGGCTATTAAATCCAGCTATCCATTTCAAGGAAAGACCCCGACGAAGTTGGGGGCTCAAGTATACCTAAAATCTCTCTTTCCATTGGTAAGGTGGACATTTATAATGCTCTATGTGAGTATTATAGATATTGAAGTATTTTGAGACGGAGGGAGCATTGTAGATCCGTAATTCTTATTTGTACAAAACACAAGCGGACAAATCTATTATGAAATTGTATATAGCGCGTCCTCATGTATATGTGAGATTTAAAAGAAAACAAAAAACTTTGATTTTAGTTTTGCGAAAGACTGAGCTGAAAGGCTCATGGGATCCAAACCACCCATCTCATTGAATTAAGCTGCTATATTTTATTTTTATTTTGAAGTAATCATGTTTGCATGTTTTTTTTTCATACCGGAAAGTGACCAGGTTCCACCCTAAGAAAAATACGAAGGTTCCATCATCTATGTTCTGAACTGGAACTATATGATAAACATTCTAAAAAGTTCTGAAACTATATGATGATGGAGGAAAAAAACACTATGCACATCCTCAAAAAAAAACAATTTACTATGCACAAGCAGGTATGTTTCCATAAGCTTTGGTCTCCATTGATCATACTTCGCAGTTAGTGTTTAGCATCCATCCATCCAGCAGAATCAGGATTACCATACTGCTTACATAGAAAGCAGAGTCTGCTGTTTAAAAAAAATTACATAGAAAGCAGAGTCTACTCAGTTGTGAGAGTTCAGTTCAGTTCAGTTCAGGTTTACACCAGTATACTGCTGGCTGCCTCCTTATCCTTCCAACTTTCCAAGATGCATTGCTAGCAAGTACAAGCATAACATGAAGTACTACAAATTAAGACACCAGATGAACAAGAGCCTAAGCACATCACATCATGACATGATACACACAATAACTAGCTAGCTTCGTGAGCTCTTCAGACTGACACATGAGCAGCTGAATGGAGTCTCATCCACCCTCTTCAGACTTAACACTAAAACACCATGTGGATAGAAGCAACTTGAGAATAATGGATTCTACAAAGAGTTCACATAAATTCCCCGCAACAAAAGAAAATTCACATCGACATTGATGGTTGAGAATTTTATCGCATCACTGTTCCCAAAGCTTAAATCTGCGCGAGCAAAAGGTAAAGCTTAAAACTGAGTCCGAAAAAGGAAAAACTCTCAATAAGAGAGTCTCCACTTCCATTTTGGGAAGTTTCTTTTACATTGTTTTCACAAGTTACCTAAGGTATATCAGATGATGAAAAGCAATGAAGTTAACCACTGAAATAATCTGAGGTCTTATTAGGCATCCTTAGATCTATATATCATACTAGCTTAGATCGTTGATTAATACACTGAGATGGATTAAATACCCAAAGAAGCATCACTGAATGGCTGAATTAACATGTGAAGAGTTAATCCACATGAAGAGGAATATGCAGAATTATACATGTCTACCCACACAAAGAACACTGAAACGGCTGGACTTTTCCATGTGATCTAAGAATCTACATACAAAAACATCGACTAATCAAATTATCACCATGTGTAAATTAAAAGCACATCTCCAACTCACTTCTACCCCCAAAACAGCAAATTCTATACACAAAAATGGCACGAAATAAGACCCTGGCAACACTATCAGTTTACTAACACACAACAGATGCAAGAAATTCGTTCTTAAAACATGTCAAAGCCAACCAAATCTACTTACTAATATTTTCAACAATAACCTTACTGATATAATAATGGACACAAATTTGTACTGAGTACCAAACTGAACCATGTCAGGTGCTTAGAACCTTCCCTGGTTCTAAAGAAATGCAAACAGGAAGTGAGGGATAAAATAGAGTAGTCCTATAGCAAAGATTCTCCGTAGTTCAGAAATTCGACATTGATGCTAAAGGCAAGATAATGGACACCAAATGATGATAGCAAACTTGCTCTGCTACCGTCCAAAATGTTATGTTCTACAAGCAAACACTATGGAGGTCAACTAAGAACAAAAGACAAAACGCATATAGAATAGATATTCCAATCGCGCAGCGAACCTGCAGTGTAGAACATCAGGATCAAGCACTGTATCCTACAATCCAATGAAAAATGGAGGCTCCTGACTTGCACCATCTTCATCTCTCATCTCATGGGGCAGTGGAAGGGGAATAACGCTCCCTCGGAGGTAATGATTGGTAACCCATAAGTCGATTTCTTGGTCATCTTCGCTCTTCACATATCCTAAGAACTTGCCATCGATGTCAAAATGCAACACACGCCTACGAGTGAACTGGATCAGCAGAACACCCTCACTGAGAGCAGCCATCCTAGGGATCATTGTCACCTCTGGATCAACAAGCGCTGATGGATCCACCCCGGTCAAATTAATCCGATGCTTGAAAGACCAGGTCTCGGCATCGTAATCCTGTACCACCCAAACATCTATGGTGTGTTTGTCACTACTGATGCTGCACAAAGCAAGAGTGTCATTCATCTCCAGCAATGACTCCTGTAAGCAGTTGCCCAATTGGGCAGGACGACACATCAATCGAAATTTTTCAGCTGATGTGTTGAACACCATTATGTAGTCCGCATCGCAGCCATGGTATTTTCCAAGTTTCCAGTGCAGGCCGCCACGGTGGTGGACTGGTGGATATTGGGACGAATCAGGCAGGCCCCTGCATAATGCCAGCTCCAAGGAAGGCGACGAGGATATTGGTTGTGGTATAAGTCACGCCTATTTGGTTACCACCTGACTTATAAGTCACCTGAGCACACCTTTCTACCTTGTTTTTTTATGTAAAGGTGATGAGACCCATGCAAAAAGGGGGTGACTTATAAGTTTCAAGTTGGGGTGGAGCAACTTATGACTTATAAGTTGGGGTGACTTATAAGTTGGGTCCGTTTGGCAAAATAAGTCACTTTTTGCACTTTTCGACTTATAAGTTGGTGACTTATTTGGAACCAAACAGGGCCTTATAAGCCAGATGACTTATTGAAACCAAACAGGGCCTAAGCATCGTCGGAAGTTCGTGCAAAAATCGCCGGCTGCACAGTACATAGTTCCAAAGAAGTAAAATGGCACAGATTGCGCCACTAAAATTTGAGCTAGAGAAAAAAAGTAAAAAGAAACTATAATAAATAATGCCGCAGTATGAGGGGATTTTTTCTAACTGTTGTCATCTTGTGTTCATTTCCAGTTTCACTAGTTCTACATTTGATTGGATAAGCCTCAAACTCCAAAACGTATTTAGTTTAGGCTTTCTTTATCAACTACTCTTTTCGTTCAAAAATACTTGTCATCAAAATGGATAAAAAAATATGTATCTATAACTAAAATACATCTAGATATATTATTTTTTATCCATTTTAATGACACATATTTCCGGACGGAGGGAGTAGCTCGTTTAGAGAGTTTCGCACATGGGTAGGAATCTTTTGTGACACCCTGCCGGGCTCTAGTCCATTGTGATGCTCCAGTTAATACTAATAGAATTTTTGAAAGCTTAAAATCCATTAAAAGTTAACATCTTACTTAAATTTCTCCATGAAGGGATTGTTTCAACGAAAGACAACCTCATGAAGCGAAAGTGGCATGTAAATAGCCATTTTTTTGCCACAAAGATAAAAGAATCAAACACCTAATTTTTTTTAATGTGAATACATCCATGCCTATGTAGAAATGATATAAATTTTGATAATAATAATGATAATAATAATAATAATAATAATAATAATAATAATAATAATAATAATAATAATAATAATAATAATAATAATATGTGGATACAGAACTTGCTCTATTCTTGCTCGTTTTTCCTTCAGCACGACATGTTTATGGCAACATGTATGCACATGAAACACGTAGTCAAGAAAAGTTTTACCCAAAATGGATGGGGATTTAGTCTCCTACTCGCCCTCCATCACCTTAGACGGTGTTATTCTTTTCGTCGTCTTGATGCGATGTTTTTAATCAATTAAATCTATCTTTATCGATCAAGAGGCCCGAGTGGAGATGGATATTTAGCCCTGCGATTAGCCAACAAAAGCTCTCTGCAATATAGCCAACTTCTTCTAAAGTAAGTCCATTCCTTGCACATATAACAAAGGAATCCAGATACGACGGCTAAATGCTACTCCCTCATATATTGGTTGTAATAACATCTTATATCATGGGAGAGAAAAAAAGATCATGTTTGTGCAGAAGAAAAGGTGCATACATGGAAACAACCAAAACCCGGTGGTTAAATAGGCAGATCATTTGCTTCCAGCAAAACTACATTCCAAGATTGATAATAGAAATGATCGACCATAACACACAAAATATAGGCAGATCATTTCTCCCACACAATGGCACAGTCCGCACCGTAGTTTCCTCAAAAGTATATTAAAAACCACTTCCAATATTAGGATTGTTCATAGGCAACAAACTGGTTAGCAGCCAAATACAATTTATACCGGGCTGAGAGTCTAGTTAGGTTCAGCAAACAATAATAATTGAATCACCAACAACTTATCTCCATCTCTTTAGTTTTTACACGGAGAAGAAGCATACTTTTGACACAAGTCATGCCTCCTTTTCACCTACATGCTGTCGAGCAGCTCGGTCTCTTGCCCTCCATTGCGTCTTTCTTTTTCCGACACTCCAGACAAAGATACGGGCCTCCCCAAGGTGCGTATGGAGAAGAGCAGTGGCTACCTCCATTCTCCTCCATCAAGCCTTCAAATGGTTCTTGGTCCACTTGGCAGATCGCACAGCGAGAAGGCGGCGAAGCTGCTTTCAAGGACAGATTCCTACCCAGCCTGCAAGAGCAAAGGTTGGTGCTTAATGGCCTGGGTGTGAGCAAATTGATAAGTAATTCTGGACTGTCATTTCATTTCTCTACCAAAAACACAACACTGATCAGAAGTTAGGCAGCTGACATAGCTTTCATAATAATCACGATATTTCAAAAGCGCTTCGAAGCAGACTTATGTTCTAATCACTCTTCATCACGGAATTTGTTTATTCCAGGATTCTGGCAGAAATATTACATGTGCAATCTACAGAAAGAAGTACTGAAATGTAGGAATGACATGCTACCTCCAGACCTACTCTAAAATGTAGATGCCAAATGGAAAGACCGATAAAGCATATCGTGCTTTTCTTCTCAAAAGCATACCATGAGAGAAGACATATTAGTGCCCAGAGTAAGGGTATACAGATGGGAATTCAGCTAAACATTCTTATCGGCTATAAATAAAGTATGGCACAGAACTATGCCCAAGTTTCAGCCACGCTTGATTAATTAAATGGTTACAATTTGATTGATCCACAGTCATATAACTCTAAATTCAATCTTTGAACCAAAAGATCTGAAATATGAAATAAAGGTGATGCAAGATGTCAACAAAAGGTTTCAACAAATAACCGTGTCAAGAGAATCATCCTGTTGCCAGTAGCTATCCATAGAATTTGTTAAAAAAAAGTAACAGAAGAGGAGTCGCAATAAGCATGATTCACAATCACATGACACCAATTACAGATGGATGACTGAGGAGTGTCATACTGAGTTTATCTGCACTGATTACTCTATTCCGATTCCAGAGTATAACATTCTGAACCAAATAAAATTCTTCGGTGCCAGCAAGTGTGATACACAGCTGAAAGCTGAATGAAGCATATGCACAAAAATAATCATGCGGACAAGTGCAGGTGGCAAGCGGTTCAGAGGGTTCTTGTCACACATAACAATGGAAATGAATGGGAGTAGGTACTTGATAAAAAAAACAGCATGTTGGCACCAAAGTGGGAAACATGATATAAAAGAGTTACATAAGCCATGATACATACAAAAAGGCTATCCAAATGCTCAAAGAAATTGACAAGAACACATACAAATGCTACAGCAAAGGCATGTGATCAAATAGGCAACAAGCATGATAGATATTCAATCAAAATTCGGAGATGTAAAATAGCATAATATATAAGAAAGCACACAGAACTATGAGAAAACAATTAATTCATTAAGTTTGCCGGATCATTGCAGTAGCAACTAGAACGTACCTTTCTTCCAACATTGCAGAGCCTTCCTCAAATAACTCCTCCACGGAACCAATAGAGGCAGACTTGCCTCCAAACTTTCCAACTGAACTGTGCGACCTTCTACGAAAAAGAAGAGACTTGAGCTTGTTCTGATTTCTCTTTGGGGATAACTGTGGCGATGTCAAATGATGATCAGATGGGATGATGTCAACCACCACACAGGTGGTATCATCTTTCAGCCCACATTTTTTCAAAGCTTGCTGCATACATCAAAATAGATATCAGAATTGGCAATTGACTGAATCATGTCCACAGCCATGGATAATCTAGGTACTACATGCTACTGGCTACGGGCATAGTTACCTTAACCACAAGCTTTGCAGCGAGTTCTGCAGGCAATCCTCGGCATGACTTGGCCGCTGCCTCATTGGATAGCGCATCCCATATGCCATCAGATGCCATTATCAGCCTTCCTCCGACACTTGAGAGCTGAGATTACCAAAGAGAAAGAGACAACTTTCAGAACTCCACAAAAGAAGCTACGAATTACATTCATTTTGTAATGCCTACCCACCTTCACTTGCTTGACATGTGGAACCGGCACAATGTACTCCCCAACATCCATGTCTCCAATGGATCTTGAGAGGCACAAACCACCTGGCCAACAACGGAGAGGGCCAACCTAAGACAAATCATTCACACAACAATGCATCATCAGACTGATCACCAAACAAGTTATTCACTCGCTCAATCTAAAGTTCCATGCTTTGTAAGGGACAGTTTGTTCGGTCCAAAGAAAATTGCTACCTCCTGACCGCCGAAGAGATTCAGACGGCCGACCTCCCCACCGCTCGCCGTGACACGCTCCCTCTCCTCGACATTCTCCTCCAGCCTGTGATCGACGGTTAGCAGCTGCAGCTCGCCGCCCTGCGTGTCCAGGATGCACCGAGAATCCCCGACCGACGCCACGGTGACTGTGAACCCGTCGACGACGACCAGCGTAGCCGTCGTCCCCGACACCTCCCCTGAGTAAACACACAGCCGGCGATATTTAGCAACATGCTCAACAGGCGTGCTCTGAAATCGCCATTTGCATACACGATCCGTCTCACCCTTGCGCTGGAAGTCGATGTCGGCCTTGACGAAGCCGGCGACGAGCGCGCGGGGCAGCGCCTGCAGCCAGTCCTCGCGGCTGCCGATGTCCGGCGGGAGCGCGCTCATCACGTGCTCCAGCAGGTGCTCCTTGCTGAACACCGCCGCCGACACCCCGTTGTGGCCGTCGAACACCTGGCGAAACGGCCACAGATCCAGCGAACCCGTCAGATCACAGATTTCCACAAACCAACGACGAACCGGACACGAAGGACGGGGGCGGGGAGAGGGGGAGAGCAGTACGGCGAAGACGGAGAAGGCGGTGGAGGGGTCGCCGGGGACGCGGAGGCAGTCGGGCTTGACGAGGAAGTAGTCCTCGCCGCGCTTGGCGAAGCCGGCGTGGCCGTAGCGCAGCGCCGGGCGCTCGGAGCCCCCGGCGCGGAGCTCGCGCCCGATCAGCGTGGCCAGGGGCAGCGCCGGAGGCAGCGGCATCTTTCTCCTCTCCCTCTCCGCGCCGGCCATCTCGCCGCCGCCGCTTCTTGCCCCCGCGGTCCTGCTCGTGTCTGCCTACCGCCGCCCGCAGTGCACCATTCCCTGCCGGGGAGAAGGTCGGGGACGGCGGCAATGGCGAGACGCGTCGGGGATTCGGATCTGGGACTGGGCTGCCGGCCGGCCGGCGAGGATCGGAGCGACGGGGAGGCCACGAAAAATTGGGATTTGGGATGCTCTCGTGCTTGCCTGGAGTGAGAGGAGAAAGGCTTATAATTAGCTGGCGAAATGCGGCGACAGGGAGGACGAGTGGGATTTTCCAAAAGTGCAGGGTGTTCCCTGATAAAACAATGGCCAGCCAAAGAAAAAAATAGATTTTTTTTCCTTTCACAAAAGTAAAGCCTTTAATTATATACCGCAAAAAAGGTAAATCAGTATTTTCGGTTTGCTAAACCTAGGCTGTTTCGGTGAGTCTATGTGCGTGTATGTGAGTATTTAAGATTGTACTATGTGTTAGTACAAAAAACTAGGCTATTGCAGATCGGGTTTGCTGATTCTCAGTCTACCGGTGATTCGTAAAATCTCATTTAATATCGAGATATGTGCAAGATATTTGTTTGAGTTGTGAAAACAAGCACTACATATTTTCTGCACCAGATAAACAATATTTTAATGACACGGCAAGTATTTATTAGATGTGTATGAATAAAACCGACTTCATTTTCCAATTGACGGAGGGCTAGTCGCCCACATTTGAGATTTATTTATGCCTATATCGGTTTCAAGAGACGGTTGATGCGGATATGGCCATAGTTATAGTTTCTCGACTGCAGATTTGACCGCTTCGTTTTGTTTCTTTCTTTTTTATTGTTTATGCATAGCTCTTGGTCTTATATCATTTTGCTATTTGCTAGCGCGTGTTTATGCATGTTGTTGATGTTGGTTGTGCACGTTTTGGCCATGTAAAGGCCGGGTGTGTGTCCACGAAAGGCGAAAGGGATCAGAACCAAATCAAACGGCCAATTTTACTCGACATTTACGCAAATAAAATAATAGGCATGTAATGATGTGGTTGCAATGTAGTATAGTAGTAATGCATTGTGGCTGGCAAGTGGCAAGCCCAAGCCACGCATGAGCCTACGCTTTACAGCATACCCTTTTACAAATCCACGAATCAAACCACCGATGCAGAAGTAGTATATCCATTTTATTACTACATGCTTGCTTAGGGCATGTACAATGATGGCATATGAATATAGATGCCTCATGACAAAAAGTAATTTGAAGCATATGTGTTGATTTTTCTTTCCAATGCAAGCTACTGCTAGTGGATTTTATCAATAAATAGAAAGTAACTTTCACTACACATGTATCCCTCTTTTTCATTTCAATTTTTTAACTTTAGGTACCGGACCATACTTTTTGTCTCTAAGCACCTGCCTTCTGGAGAGGATCCCGCTTGGATCTGGCTTGCCTGCTCCCTCCCTATGCTCCCATCCGTGCTCCCACTCCATTCTATGGTTGTCTCTTTTCCTCTTTTCTTTCTAATCTAATCATCTACTCCTTGATTTTAAGGGGGTGAGGTTGGGCCTTATTTTGTTCCAATCAAATTAAGTCACGTATGCGGGAGCACGGATGGGCACACGTCGGGGGAGCAGGCAAGTCTCGTCCATCCCGCTGCCCCATCCAAACCTATACTTTTTCTATTATCCGAGCCTACATGGCATGTGAGGCATCACCCTGAAGCTATGCATTGGTCATGCCCTTAGCAACCTTCCAAGATTGCAAAAGGTGAGTATATACTGGCATGCAGTATAATCCTAGTGGTACAGTACATACAGCCCTGTTGTCCCCCGGGAGCCCACAGCCAAAGGAAAAGCAAGGCAATGGGTGGGCCAGCGCAAGTTGCAGATGAATCCAGTGGCAACCAAAGATTACAGAAAGGGGATGCAAATCGACCTGGAAAGCGATTGGGAAGCGCAACTGGGCTACGAATATGTCTGGCGTTTGTTTGTTTAATGGCGGACGCGTCAATTAGGTGGGCTGATGGGCGGGCGACGGTGACCATCATGCTGCGCTGCTGCCGCGAGCACAGTTGGCCGGCTAGCTAGCTAGATAATGCCCGGTGGTCACCGCGCCGCAGGATATATTCGGGATCTAATAATCCAAATTAGACTAAACATGACATGATTGTTCGTTTGTTGGTTGGCTGGTTAATCATTGGAATGGGGCGATTACAGTACGTTAGAACCGAATGGATTTGTTGAGCATGGAAGGGAGTAGAGTGCATGATTCATTGACGTCCGAACGGATCCAGGAAACTTCCTGTTTGTTGTGATAGGTAAGAGCAGAGCATGCTCATAGGGGTACGATGTGTCTGCGTGCGTAGTTGTATATGTTCATAGAAATGCGTGTGTGTGCGTCCGGAGGGGTCCTCTCTATGCCCCTCCCCACCCGCGCACCTCAGCCTAGGCGACAGTGGGAATGACTCCACCTCTTTCGAGGAGTCCTCGAACGGTGGGGGCAGTCAAGAGTAGCGTCCTCGCCCTCAGTGGCGGAGCCACGTCTAGGCTGTGTAGTCACTTGACTACACAACTCTTTAAAAAAAACGTAACACATCAAGTATAAATCAAGCAAAAAAACACACAAAATATGTATATTTGACTACACAACATTGAAGTGACTACACATAATTTTATTCCTGGCACCGCCACTGCTCACCCTCCCCCACCCGGCCCCTTGGCCTCATCCGCGTTAGGGCAGGCATCTTTCCCCGCCGCCTCCCTCGCGCTTGGCCCAGCGCTGACATCTTCGCCGGCCACTCCTGATGCCAGGCCCACCTCTCTCTCACCAATCCTTTGTGTGGGTTCCCCTCACACCCAGATCAGTGCGGAGGAGGACTCTTTAAATGTTGGGACGGACGGACACCCCCATGATCCCCTCACTCCCCGGGGGTTGTCTGCTACTCCCACTCGCCAGGGTCCCCACCCTCACCAGTTCAGGGGCTCCTCGCGCCTGATGATGCCTATCAAGCCGGTGTCACCTGGTCTGGATCTGTCCACGGCCCGCTCTGACACTCCCGTGTGTGACCCCATGGGTGGTCCCTCTCTCCGTCCTTCTCCATCCCCGCCTATCGTCTCCCGCCAGAGCGCGTGTCTGGGCCGCTCCAGGGTACACGATTAATTGGCATCCGAACGGATCCAAGAAACTTCATGTTTGTTGTGATAGGTAGGAGCAAAGCACGCTTATAGAGGTACTATGTGCGAAAATGCTCCACTTACGAACTCTATCTACGCTAAAAGTCCTACGGACAGACGCGTTGCCTCCTAATTCACCTCTCCGTCCCTGATTTGCAGGGTGGGGCCTCCTTCGACCAAATTAGGGGATGCCACCTTTGCATGTTGGACTTGTTCCGTGAAAAAATGCCCGTAGTTGTAGTATTGCTCATATGATGTGTGTGCATGCGTGCATTCATAGGGATGAGTGTATGTATGATAAGAATAATATACTAGATATACATCACTGATATATCATTAAAAAATGCTTTCCCTAAAAAAATATCATTAAGAAACGGAGATCTCTCTGTGGCTAGCTGTGTCCATCTGCCTGTCCTCCTTTTGAATTGATGGATAAGCATGTGTATCTTGAAGAGCAAAGTCGGTTGGTTAGTTGGCACTAATAAGACTAAGAACCTTGGAACACTCCTTAAACTGGTCCGTGTGTTGTGCGTGGGTTGACAACGCACGGTACGACAGGACGACGCGGCGAGAGATTTGGGCGGCAGGTTCGTTACGCAGGCAGCTGTATCCCACGCCGTCGCTTCAAGCCAAGCCATGCATATCTCACCCGGAGCTGGGCTCATCATGCCGACGCCGACGCCGCCGAATAATTCGTGGCGCCGCGGAATTATCGGTGGTGTTTCGATTGCCATGATGCCATCTATGGAGTATCTATCTGCACATGGAAGAGCAACAGCGACTACTCGTCGTCGGAGCGCGCGCTGCGGCGACCATACGTACGCACGTCGTCCTTATCCGACCCGGTGCCGGCCGCGTCGGAGACGGAGCGCCACAGTGCCACATGCGGTCGGACCAGCAGCGACTCGGAGGGCTCGCCCGTCTCCGACATGGACTCTGCGTCACTCCGGCAGGTCACAATGAAGGATAATAAAACGGAACAGAGTAGCCGGCCGATCGATCGAATCGCCTCGGGCATCTTCATACGGTAGATAGATTGATTGATCTCGACGAGATGGCGAAACGGCTGCGATCACCGGATCGCGGCGACGGCGGGAAGCGGCCGCGGCACGGCCGGAAGCACCTCTACGTCGTGCTGGACGACCGGCAGAATGGGTACAGCGTCCACAAGGTCGACGCGGACGCCGACGGCGTGGGTCTCGCCGACCCTCCGCTGTTGCAACTCGAATCCATGGAGGACTCTGGGGGCGTGCTGGTCGGCGCCCTCGGCAGCAAGATCCTCGCCCTGTGGCAGCCGACGGCGGACGGGCAGCTCACGACCCACGCCGTCGCGTATGGCACCGACACCGATAAGCTGGCCGTCGGCCCCCCGCACCCGGACGCGCTGCTGACCATGCGCTTCGTCGTCGCCGCCGGGGAGCGGCTCTACGCGCTGCACGAGGGAGGCCTGCACTGCTTGGAGTTGGTATCGGAGTCGGACTCGGACTCGGACGAGACGCTGCCGTCTGGCGCGGACGAGGCGGAGGAGCACCGGTGGGCGTGGACGAGGGTCTCGTCGCCGCTGCGGCTGCCGGGCTGCGGCGGCGACCCGGAGGAAGACGACGAGCCCATCGAGATCACCTCGTACGCACTGCACCCCGACGGGCGCACCATCTTCGTGTCCGCCCACGCAACCGCGCCGTGGCGGCTACGCGGGCACCTTCTCACTCGACACGGCGGTCGGCGGCGGGGACGCCGAGTGGACGCCCCGCGGCGAGTGGCTGCTGCCGTTCCAGGGCCAGGGCCACTACGACGCCGGCCTGGACGCCTGGGTCGGGCTCCACTCGCCGGGGTACATGTGCGCCTGCGACGTCCCGGCGCCTGTCACCAACGGGCACCACAGCGGCGACGCGCCGCGGCAGCCGGCCTGGGAGCTCGTGAGCGCGGCCAGCCTGCTCTACGCGGACCCAGACCCGAAGGTGAGCGACTCCGCCGCCTGGCTCGTCTGCATGGGGGGCGGCCAGTTCTGCGTCGTGGAGTCCATGGCGCTAGCCGAGGCCGAGCAGGAGGACGAGCATGTGCTGCTCCGTCTCGCCACGCTCCGCCTTGAACGCGATCTCCATGGAGGGCTGCGCGCTTCGTCTCGACGCACCCTCGCCTGCCGAGTGCTCAAGTTTGATCCACTGTTCAGTCCGCGGGCATTCTGCATGTAGTTTTGTCCCAAGCAGCTCAACTGCCGTGCGTGCGTTCTGGGGCATCGCCATTCACAGGATCGAGCTAGAGGAAGAAACGTGGTCCGGGGATCTTGATCTAGCTGCTCTCAAGTTTGTAGAGATTTTCTTTTCAGTCTTCCTGTGTGTTACAATGGATATTTGTCGAAGACTTACAATGGATGTTTTTGCTAGAAGAATATAAATTAAGTGCTCCATATTTCAACAATCGCATATCGAGCCTTAATGTCATAAAATAGTGTCCCAACTCCCAACTCCAAATGTTGAGTAGTAATGTTTTTCTTTACAAAATTAGGGATTTGCTTTTACCCAAACATCACTATAATCGCCAAGCAGCTTGACATTGGAGGCGAGAATGGTCCATGTGCTGCTCCGAGAAAACGCGTGGGAGGCCGCCGCATGTTTTGACGGTTTCCTCCAGGTGCCAGTTTGAAGTATCCATGTGTTCGAAATGAAGTTTATTGATGACCATCCTTCGGAGCCTAAACGTATGACAACACTTGAAGAAGAGATGTGCCCCAGACTCTTGTTCCTGCTTGCAAAGGATGCACAAACCATAATTTGGCCAACCTATACACGGTCCAAATTCTATCTTGAATTGTCAACCAAACAAAGAACTTGACCTTTGAAGATGTCCACATCTTCCACACTATTTTGTCCATTGAGGATAGATTCATGCCCAAGAACTGGATCGCTCATTGACACGGTGGAAACGCCTTCCCGCCGGACAACGATACAAACATGAAACATCACACGGTCACACCTGAGCGTACCTAGCAAGTTTCTTTGGGGGCCATGCAGAAGCTGGCCCAGGCATCACCGATGTTGGAGCGAAGGCTATATGTAACGAATGACAAAGCAATGTCAAAAGACGTGAGACGAGTCGCATCAGGCGGCCAGGGACATCACACGCAAGAGTGCTGCTGAAATCCAAGTATTTAGCATTCTTTATGGTTTCCTTAGGGCCTCCTTGAGTTGCATGATTTTTCAAAACATGGGAATAGCACAAAAAACATAGAAATAAAATATATTTTTCATCCTTAAACTCTTTTGGAAGTATAGAATTGATCCCTTAATTTCAAAACCGGCAAACTTTAGTCCCTCAACTTCTTAAATCGGATTACCTTAGTCCCTTAACTCGACAAAAGCGGTTTTGTGCTGACTTGGCATGGTTTTGACCCATCAGCGCCCACGTGGCAATCTTCTTCTTCCTTTTCCTTTTGACCGCGGCTGGGCATTTTGTCTAACAGTTGGCGAGCGCAGAGGGTGCAGGCGGCCAGGGGGTACAACTACAACACCGCTAGGCTCACAAGACGAGAAGGGCCGAGGCGGGACTGTGCTCGCGG
Organism: Triticum dicoccoides; assembly: GCF_002162155.2. NCBI lineage: Eukaryota > Viridiplantae > Streptophyta > Magnoliopsida > Poales > Poaceae > Triticum > Triticum dicoccoides. The sequence continues at coordinate 55,279,596 of NC_041382.1, forward strand.
GTAGCTTTCCATGGCGCAACGGCGTAGGCTGTCGGCATCTGCGCGTGCGGCATAGATGGCTCAACGCCGGCAGTGGCGCGGCCGCGTGCTGTGTGGCGTGGAGATTTGCGTTGAATTTTCTTGGGTCACATATCACGGGTCATTGAGTCCAATTCATAGTAAGACTTGCGTTGAATTTTCTTGGGGAAAACAGTGTGATACTGCTCCGATTTTGGATGTGGACGTGAACTGGATCACGGGGAGACATCGACGGCGCCGTCATTTACAATGGCAGAGGCAGACCATGAGCATGAGACAGCAAGGAACATAGTTAGTTGTGTTACGAGCGTGTCTTTGCAGAGCAAGCCGCCGCTTGCCTCCATGCCTAGTGGCTCGGCCCTGCTGGTCTTGCTTGCGAGCCTCGCCGTGCCACAGCTCCCTGGTCGCCTGTACCCTCTGTGTGTGCCGTCACGAGCCACACAAACTCCACGTCTACTCCTTCTTTTGTTGCTGGGCGCGCGCCAACTGCTTGACGAAATGCCCAGCCGAGGTCAAAATGGAAAGGAAGAAAAAGACCGACACATGAGCGATGACTGGTCAAAACCATGGCAAGTCAGCATGAAAACCATTTTTGTTGAGTTTAGGGACTAAACTAATTCGGTTTTAGAAGTTGAGGGACTAAGGTTTGCCGATTCTAAAGTTGAGGGACCATTTCTATACTTCTAGGAAGGTTCAGGGACAAAATACATACTTTTTCCTATATTGTACGATTGTAAGGATGTTTTTTCAAGGCCCCTTCTATTCGAAGGGTTTTCATGACAATTTTGAAGGATTGAAATCCTTAGGAAAGTTACAATCATGGTTGTTTGGTTCATACGATTGAAGCCTATAAGATTTTTTTCCAAGGACTCGTCTGTACTATATTCCATAGAAATTTTAGCATCCACTCAAACCTTCTGCAAAGATCATTTTTTTCATGATAAAATAAAATAAACCGGTGCATTGTTGGTATGTCCCATGCATTGTTGATGGTGGGCGAGAGGATCGCCGTGGAGGCGGGTATTCAATGTGTGCTGGGTCACCATATGCTTGATCCAGTGTGTATTGTGCCGTGTCGGTGGGGGTGAGAGACCTCCCTATTGCCTAGCATGGCACAGCCATTTAATCCGCTAGGTAATAGGATGACATCGCCTCACACTTTTTGTACCGTTAACTACAACATCTCTAGTATAAGGGTCCTTCCTAGCTCCTCGAGCTTGCACACCCGCTCGACACCTGTTGCATTGTTCGTCCTAAGATGGATTCGAACCACTCTCTCCTTTCGGATTTCGAGTCCAAAAGGCCCGATGAAAGAGGATTTTCAATCCTATGCCCGCGGCCAAGCTGAATACCAATAAAATACCCCCCCTGTGTACAGAAAAACCGGCAGACTTCAACCGCGTGCTTGGATGGTTGTTTTTCATACATAATCTTTACGTTAGTATCCCAGATTGCCCCTACAGCCTTTAAATAAAACACCCCACCCAGTTTACCAGTTTTCCCCACCCACGGATCCATCTCTCCAGTAATCCACATGCCCGCACCGCTAGAGCTATGGACGGGGTGAAGCACCGGTGACAGGGGCGAGCGACCACGACACCAACATCAACAATGAGGTGCCCTACTACCGCAACAGGAGTGATGTGCCGACGACCATGAAAGGGGCGGGGTCTAGGTTCAGGCGGTTGTAACCTTGACCATGACGCGACGGTGGCGAGTGGCGGCCACTCACTCCGGCTCCTCGTGCAAGCCCTCCAAGCAGCCATATCAAACCTCCTGTGCTTCACCAATGTTGTCAACCTCCTCACCAAACAATATGTGTGCTTGTGATCTGTTTGATTACCTTGGTATTGCAAACTGGGAGCCAAGCGCATGTTACAGTCGGAAAAATATTTACAACTCTCCACCAAGATTTGTTGGAGGCAAGTATTATACAAGTGTGAAGAGGTACATGGGCAGAAAAATTCAGGATTCCAAGCATGGCCAAAGTCAATCCCATGGAAGGAAAAATAAATAGAATCAACTGACAATGTGGCCATGAATAATAACCAACCCACACGCTGCCATCCAATAGCAAACAATCACCATGTAAATGGGGCAGTGGCGTCTCTTGCTGCCTAGACAAAAAAAGCACCGCGTGGCTCACAAAGGATAACATGTTGAATGTGAATGTGATGTAAAGATAGAGAAGAACTGATGATTTCGTATACTTGCAATAGTATTATTGATAATTAGCCCTCATAACAGGGGGTAAGTACATGGTCAATGAGCACACACAAACCGTACTTTTTTATATAGACTGTAAGGAAGGCCCCTATAGACTACAGTATAAATGTAACAAATCCAAATTACAAGTACCATGCCTTGAACCTAGGTGGGTGGGAAGGCATATAAATACTGGCGGAGCTTGACTAGGATGACACGGGGAAAAGGTAATGTATGAATGTTTTTATTCAGGGTGGATGGCTAATGAGAATATTTTCTTCTAACTATGTCCTTCCAA
>NC_041382.1:55282342-55282960 GCF_002162155.2 Triticum dicoccoides
CATAGGCACACAGCTCCAACCCTCCGACTAATGACAGTTCTAATTAAGCAAAGTTCATTTTGTTCCTAATAGTTTTAGGAAAAACTTTCTTAGGGGAATCATGGATTCACTCTAGTTAACTATATTTTGGTAACATGATTCATATTTTCACTCAGGCTCAACCTTCTTACGCCCACAGGCCACAGCCTTTTGTTGCAACGCTTTTATGCAAGACTCTAGCTCGTTAGCCTCCATGTTTGTTGCTGCAAGGGATTGCTTCGCCCTCGCGATGAGTTGGTTTTGCTTGCTGATCTTACGGTAGTGGAACAACACCCTCACACCATGTTCTGACCTTTTATTCGAAAGATGTGTGAGATTGCATATAAATGTGGTGGTACATCTAATTTCTCAAACAATGCTAACTCAAAACAGATTAAACTGACTTATAGTAATTTGTATCTCCTTTGGTGGAGTTTATTGGGGCCAATTGCATCACGCCTTGATGACCAATCTGATCAGTGGCGGAGCTAGACGGAAATATTTATTTTGGGTGGGGTGCAAAACACGGATCATTAGTACTTGGGGTGATAAAAATATATAATCTGAGCCCTCCTAAAAAGTTTCCCTTCACAACTTTAT
>NC_041382.1:55283239-55348041 GCF_002162155.2 Triticum dicoccoides
CTTGCATTGCTCAATGTTATTTTACGAAGACATAAAATATGGCAAGGGAAATGCAAGGAAAATTCTTGGCGACTCAATATTCTCTGCCAAAAGAATCTAGTCGGTACAAAAATCAGAAAAGTTCTCATCAGCCATAAAAATTGCACATGTAATATAGTATCACGTTTGTTCTACAACAAATTTTATAGAATGCTTTATTAAAAAATGACATCGATAAATAGTGAATAATTTCTAGAATGATAATCAAGTCATTTCGTCTGTAGTTTTTGGTGGTTTGAAATTTGAATAATAGAAGATTCATTGTGACTGAAATGTACACTTTATTGCTAAGCCAACGTGCATGTGTTGTTGTTTCCACGAATTGAGCAATCATACTTGCATAGAAACCACTCAAGTAAAAATAGCTTGCTTATCTCATATTACTATGACAATAGATCTTCACATGTAAGAATATTATTCTTTGGGAAAAGTCCATTTTACTACCCTGAAGAAAGTTGGTGGTTCACATAATCCCTGACATTTATTTCTGCTCCTTTCACCCCCAAATAATCCCATACCGGTCAAAATCAATCCCTGGGTGGTTTAACTCGACTGGATGCTGACATGACAATGGTCAACGACGGTTTTGACCTATGTGTGGTCCTCCCTTGTCAGGTGGGTGGCGGTGGCCCAGTCGTCGGGCATCCTCGTCCCTCTCCTCGTGCAGGAGGTAGCAGGGGGCGCTACAACTACGAAGGCGACGCGGGGAGGCGAGGGGGCGACCAGATCCAAGGGTGGCGGCCCCATCTGGCCTGGTTCCGGTCGGATCTAGAGTCCGAAGGGGGTGTGAAGATGGAATGGCGGCGAGCTTGTGGTGGCGACGACCCAACTATCGGGCATCGCCGTCCCTCTCCTCACGTGGGAGTAGCAGGGCAGTGGTGGTGACGCTGCAGCAACGCAGGCGGCGGGGGAGGCGGCGAGGGGGCGGCCCCATCTGGTCTGGTTGCGGTCGGATCCAGAGTCCGATGGCGGTGTGAAGATGGCGCGATGGCGAGCTTGTGGTGACAGCGTGACTTGTACCTGAGAGAGATACGAGGGAGAGTTTGGGTGAGAGAAAAGAGAAGGGAAAGGAAGGAGAAGCAAAGTGCTTGGGGTGGCGGCTTGGAACTCCGGCGGTCGCTGGTGTTAGCCATAGGCGGTGGGGTCGAGTGCGAGGGCGCGGTGCTCGAGAGGATGGCGGCTGCGAGGGGAGGTCGGGAGGAGCTCCTCTATCTCAGCCCAGCCTGACGAGGGAGACCCACCGCAGGTCAAAACCGTCGTTGATCGTTGCCACATCAGCAATAAATCGACTGAAACCACCTAGGAATTGATTTTAGCCGGTATGGGATTGTTTAGGGGGTGAAGGGAGCAGAAATAAAAGATAGGGTTATGTGAACGACTAACTTTCTTCAGGGTAGTAAAATATATTTTTCTTATTCTTTAGAAAAATGTACTTATATCAGAAAAACGATGGTGATGTTACAAAATCTAGCAAAGCAAGACGATGGTGGAGTTGTTACTATGATGATTGATCAAGAATTGCATCTATCCAAGTTCTTTTTACCTTTCTTTATACCTACTAGTGCTACTGTGCCATAAAAAATGGTGGGATTGCAAAGAAAGCGTGTGAAGAATCTGGCACATAAACCATGAAAGAAGATGGAAATCTAATTAAAAATAAAAGAACAACAATACATATTTTGAGCTGTTAAGCCATGGATCACCTCACCAAGCCATGCTGAAACTACTAGTATTTTTTTGCAAATAAATTCTTGCATTACTCAGAGCTTAAGAGTTACAATCCGGTTCGACAATATTCAGGACCTCATCTGGACCAGAGCCTAGCCAAACCGCATTTCGGCGTTGCAACCTACCAAAATTGGCCATGAAATGACTAGCCCTATTGCAACATCGACGGATATGAGTAATGCAAGAATCTCTCTCTCTCTCTCTCTCTCTCTCTCATACTACTAATGACCTCTTTGATAATAAAAGCATACTTTCACTTATTTCCTTCTCCTCCTTTGATCATTGTTACCACTTCAAGACTGTCTGATGATTCGATCACAATCGGCAAACTGCTCCATTGTAAAGCTAGCATAACTGAAGATAGCAAGTAGCCCAGCTTCCAGAATATCAGTGCACGTGAATAGGTACCTGCAGGAGCTGAAAATTATGACACGCTCATCGTCCATAACGATCATACGGGCCCCTGCACTACCTTCTGAAATCGATCCATCAGTACTCAATTGAACTTTTCCCACCTCTGGTCTAGTCCAAGGACTAACTGTAGAATTACATTTATTATTATTATCACATGTGGACCAATCATGATCGTGTACCATGGTAACCGCTGATTTGCCCTTGAAAGAATCATTTGGGTTACAATGCAAGGTTTGTAGTGGTGTTAGGTAGCTGGACAGAAACCGAACAGATACGTCGATAGGAGACGCCGGCTTAGAGTGAACAATCTCATTCTTGACGTACCAAATCCTTCAAAGCAACATCATTAGGCAAATACGAGAGGGCTCATTAGTTTCAACAATTAAGTTTATGAACCACTCTTTGTCGGGTTGAATTTGGGTGCGATCTGGGAGATTCCAAACTGCCGCCATGGCTGTCCAAAGATGGATCGCGCCATCACACGTGCAGAACACATGAAACGTGTTCTCTTCAGTCATACCACAAACCGGACAAGTAGACAGCAGCTCCAAATTTCTTTTTACCTTATTGTCCCAAGTAGCAAGAGAATTAACTGCAAGACGCCATGAGAAGGACTTCACCATGGGGGAGTTGGGCATCACTAAATGGCTTTCCACATGTCCCTCCTGCCATCCGGTTGAGCAGTAGATGATGCAATCAACGGGGTTTGCAATAGCGTCAGCTGCTAACTTGTATGCAGACCGAATAGAAAAATGCGGCTTTTCTCAGGAGTCCATGCAACAAAATCATCATCGAAACGTTCCGAGGGCCTTAGGTCCTCTTTGTTTCACATGATTTTCAAAACTCGGGAATAGGAATAACATAGGAATAGAGTGGCATGGCACCTTAAATACTGCAAGACTAAGATTTTTGTGTGTGATTTCATGGATGTTTGACTATGCATAGGGAAAGCAAGCCCTTTTTGGTTCAAAGGATTTTCATATGTGAATTTTCGAGGATAGGAATCCGTAGTAAGTTTTTAATGATGGTTGTTTGATTCACATGATCGAATCATATAAGAATTTTTCCTAAGGACTCATCTATACTACATTCCATAGAAAGTTCAACATCCACTTGAACCTCTTGCAAGTAATCCTTTTTCCTATGATGCAATGAAACAAACCAAAAATCATGTATGATTCAAATGAGCATGAAATTACAATACTATGCTTTTTATTACTGCATTTTTGGAATGTGCGAATCAAAGATGTCCTAAATTTAAAAAGCATATGGTTTGCAATTCTACAAATGAAAAAATTCTTAAGGATTAGAATCGTCTAAAATTTCTTTAAGAATCATTTGAATCAAAGAAGCCCTTGTATCCTCAAGAATTTCTTAGAGGCGACTGTGTTATACTCTTAAGATTTTTTTACTCATGTACTAGCCCATGTTAGGAGAAGTAAGCGAGGTGTGTTTGATAAATCTTGCAAGAAGCACAAATAGCTTACCCTTTTTAAAAGGAAAAATGGTAGTTTTACACCCTAAAGAGGAGTGGCAAATCTTTCTCCGCTTCAAAATACTTGAAGTTAGGTCTATATAGAAACATACCAACTACAAGCAAAATTAGTTTATAATCATAAAATGTACTTATGCTATATATATTTGATATTATGGATGTTAGTAAATATTTATACAATTTGACTTAGGACAAACATAAAACCTCAAGTATTTGAAAACGGAGGGAGTGTTTTTTTTCTGGTGGAACCGGCAGCAAACAGTTTTCTTTTTCTGTTTTTATGGTATTTTTTTATTTTCGCGAGGCTTGCTGCACCCGGGAACCTCATCTACTCGCAAAGAAATCAGGCCATTTCCATGTATGGCCCATTTTCACCCTTACATAAAATACATATATTATACACTCAAAATACCAAGGTGGGTTAGCCGCCGCCACGCCTCTCATCCAAACCATTTTCTGTACGGCCCATTTGACGAGACAACAAAAGTTTCAGCAGTTAACGATTGAAACTAAGTGCTTGAGAGCCTTGATGATGTGGGTGTGTTAGCAAGTTACTCTAGAATCATGTTGTCCTTACATGCCTTTCACTCCCTAATTCGTATTTTCATTGCTCAAAGAAAGAAAAACTCTTATGTGCATTCCCGACAAACAATTGTTAACTAGAGGAATAGAATTAAGTGCTACCATGTTATTTTATCCAGTTGAGCAAGAACTTTTAGTTGATTATATTTGCGTCACTAACAATTGCATAACAATGTCACCGCCACAACTATACTAAGCTTTCTGGTCAAGAAGCGGAGGGCTATCAGGCATACCGATCGTAAGTGAACCAAAACCTTCTCGCTACTTTGTCCTACAGAACTGAGTTCCTTATAATTTGGATTTCTCTCTATGTTGCTTGAGACGATCAAGTTTAAGCTTGTGGGAGTTGATGAGTGTTATCTTTACACTCGTCTAACCTGAGTTTAAACCAAAATATTTCATTAAAATGATATATTCGCTCTGATATTGCCACTGATGACTTATGAATGCAAAGGATTTCAAATATCCGACCTATATTTCGTTTCCATGGGAAATGGGTTATTTATGGACGAAATCAAGCCAACACATGGAAAGGAGTAAAGTGGAGATTGAGAAGATCAAGTGGGAGCGCCAGAGCAGAAGATGGCGTTCCATACGACCGCGCCTACTCGTACGGGCGGTCGTATGGACTGCCAACGAAGGCGCCTGATCCACCTGAACAACCTTTATAAAGGGTCCGATGCCAAATGAGCAACAAAAAATCGTAGAACAAGCCAACCATCTTCACCATAGCCATCTCCATCAACCCGAACCGCCGCTATTTCTCATCTCCACAGCCACAACCTTCACCACCACCATAGTTCTCAACAAACTAGTCATACTTATAATTGTGTATCACACACGACATCCATTCTAAGACATATTATCAATCACTCAAATCTCCATGATGTGTTCTTCGATGAGTTCTTCGTGTGATCTGATCTCCATGTGTTCGTAATTCGGTAAGTTCATTGGTTGAGGCAAGAGCCTTGCAACCTGATGTATTTGTTGGAGGGATCGATGGAAGTTCTTTGAATGAACGTATCATATGTGTAGCATAAAGTTTCTTTGTAGTTGTCTCTTGTCTCGTTCACGTTCTTCATCCTTGCAGGTAACGAGGATCATGGAGAGCGAGTTGCGGAGAGGCTAAGGGCAGGGAGGACGTGAAGTGTTATTCTGAACACCAGTGACAGAAAGGTTTAGTATGGTAACACGGATCTAATCCTTGGAGATTCAAGAGGTGTACTCATTAAACACACAATGCTTTTGTCTAATCATTGCAATCTTAATTACCAATGCAGCCCCGCGGTATGGATAGGGCCTTCGGTTGGACAACTAATTCTTTATGCACGACGCGTGTCGGTCAAGACGTAGTTTGACACATCCCCAACTTTGATACATAGCAAGAACATCTTGATGGATGGATACCGGAGCATAAATTGAGATCATGATGATCCCGACACAAATATATGGTTGAAAGCATTGGCTTGTTTTACGATCCAGTCAAAAGCTGGAATTTAACTCTCTACAAAAGCTTGTCTAAGACCCTAGCTTAAAATGCACCATCCTCTAGTGTATTTGATAACTCAGTTTCACCTTTGAGGGAAAAAGCAAGAATTCTTTCTGCTCTATTCCCAGATCACTAAAGGAACTAATCAGTAAACTACAACGATGAGATATCCGCACCAATCATTTAACGACATCACATGGACGACGAGGTTCTTCAACAGCAATGCGCGCGGGAAACGAGAGGGAGAGATACACAAGCGTTGCTGCACCGGATCCAACCACAAGGCCAAAATCTAGGCTTTCATCTTGAATAATCACTCCTACATATCCGAGCAATGCCTTCAACGAGGTAACAATGTAACAAAAACATCAACATTGTTAGGTATAACCACTCGGGTCTGACATAAGCTTTCGCCCCGAAGCTCGAGACTGGATGCTTGAGTAGCACCGCTATCGAAGTCACTCATGTGTTATCACCAACATTTTTCGCGATCCTATCAACAACATGCTATGCGACCATCACCATTGCACCACCATCACTTCGTGCCAAATCATTATTCATAATTTGCATCTCACTACTGGAGTCAACCATCGGATCAGGAGAGATGACCCCTCCCAAAGACCTTTTGGTAACAACCAGAGTACACTGTCGGTCTCACCGCGGAAACAGGGATAACTCACCTTTTACCTCAGAGACCCCACTTTCTTCTGAAACGTTCTCCAGAGATCCCATATCAGAAGGTTTTGGTTTTCCATGAATGTGTGTCAACAAGTGGCCATGAAAGCCGAGGTTTAGGCGTCATCGATGTTGGACAAAGTCTGGACATAACAATTGGGTTCCTTTTCCTTGAACTTCTAGAGTTTCTTGAGGCGACTATGTGTCCCCCATCGACTCTTGATGATCTTCTACTCATGGACCGGCCCACGGTACGAGAAGTAACATATGTGCAGATATCATTTTCTTTTCACTGGGGCTATACCTTGCCCATTGCGAGACATAAGTTAGTCTCGCCTTCAACGCTGATGCGAATGGGCCAACCAACCAAGAGATTTTTCTGTGCACGTAGGAAAGTTCGTCTACTTTTTTATTCATTTATGTCTTCAATTAACTCAAAGTTCTTTCTTTTTCTTTAAAGAATTGTGCCTTCCTTCTTCTTGTAAGCAATGTTTTTCTTTTTATTTGGTTTGGTTATTTTTGATATTTGTTTTTTCCTTTTGGTTTTCTTTTTCTTGTTTAGTTTTCTAGTATTATTTTTTTGGGTTTTTTGTTTTTATTCCATTTTTTTATTCTCTATGGTTGTTTATTGGTTCTCTTTTATTTTTCGTTTTTTCCCTTTTCCTTTTTATTTATTTCTTTTTCTTTTTTATCATCTTTTTTCAAGACATGTTGTAATTTTTCTGTATACACATGCACCATTATTTTTATACATGTTGAGCATTTTAAAAATGCATGGTTAATATTTCCAAATACATGTTTTGAATAGACTTTAAACATTTTTAAATACATGTTGACCTTTGAAAGATTTTTATATTATATAAACATCTTCTTAAAATGGCATCGACAAAATTTAAAAATGTATGATTTTCTAAATGTAATTTATTATTTTTCAAATGGTACAGATCATTTTTAATCTACAGGGACTTGTTTCACATTGTATATTTTTGTAAAATGCCAAGAACATTTTTGAACGGTGCAAAACATTAACTTTTTACATTATATAACCTTTTTTATATTGCCTTAACATTTTATTGGATAGTACAATTTTTTAATATAATTATGCGAACGTTTCTTATATTGTATTAACATATTGTAGTTGCCACGAACATATTTTTGAAATGCCTTTAAAAAAACATATTTTTGAAATGCATGGACATCTTTTTAATGTTACAAACATTTCTTCAATGCTATCAACATTTTTTAAAGCCAAGCTGGCCCAGCCCCTTGAACCGCTCCCTCTTTTTTCTGAGAGAAACGTTGGCAAAAAATCGGAGGCAAGTAGTTTTTCGGATTATCGTGGGGTTCTCTGAGCCCAGCAACCTCATCTATACCAGCGTCCAGTGCGCCAGTGCCCATTTCCCCTTACGGCCCATTTCCATCTTGATATATATAGCACTAGTACATGGCACTGCACTCAAATACCAAGGCCGCCGCCACGCCTCTCAACAAAACCAGGACCAGATCCGAGCAGATCGCATGGGCAAGCGGCGAAAGAGGAGCAACCTCGCCGTCGTCGAGGAGCAACCGTCCCAAGAACGCGGCCACGAAGAGGAATGGTCAGTTCAAAATTGTTCCCCCGTCCTCTGTCCTGATTTCTCTTGCTTTTCTGACGATGGTCTACACACGAGCAGGCGAGATTGGCCCAACCTGCCGACGGCGCTCGTCGACGACATCGCCGACCGGCTGCTCAGCCACGACCTGGCCGAGTACATCCGCCTCCGCGCCGCGTGCAAGGAGTGGAGGAGATGCACCGCCGACCCGCGCGAGGGATGCAACCACCTGGACCCGCGCTTCCGCCCACGCCGCTGGATCATGCTGTCCAACCGCACCGACGGCGACGGCCGCCGCTTCCTCAACCTCTCCACCGGCGCCAGCGCCCGCGCAGACCTACCACCGAGGGCCTCTTGCTCCTGCGTGACAAGGCGAGCCACGTCGTGCGGCTCCTCAACCCGCTCACCAGGGCCCTCACCGACCTCCCGCCCGTCACCGCGGACCTTGGCGGCGCATACGCCGTCTGGACGGGGTCGTTCCAGTCCGCGGCGCGCATCATCTACGCCGGCGTCTCTGACGAGACCTCCCCATCGTCAGTCGTGCTCCTGATGGCTGACCGTCACCTTGGGCGTGCCATAGCCTACGCCAATCCTGGTGACCAGCGTTGGGCGGTGGTGGATGACGAGATGTGGAGGCCCGGCATCCCCATGTCATGTCGATTCTCGTCGGCCTCAACCATGCAGGGGCACGTCTACTTTGCGACTGTCGAGGGGTACATAATACAGGTGAGGCTCTGCCCAGAGCCTCGTCTGGTGCCCGTGGTTGTGGACCAGCCCAACACCAAATACAACATGTTCTACTACCTCGTCCCTCCCGATGACGACCACCACCGCGGCGGCAGCATGCTCATGGTGCGCTACTACCTCAACCTCTATCACCTCAGCGATGAAGAGCGGAGAATCATGACGCGCAAGAGGAAGGTCAGGGACGTCATCAGGGTGGAGCACCTTGTGAAGGAGCACCGGTGGAACCTAATTCAGGTGTTGCAGGTGGATGTGGCCGGGAAGAGGCTTGTTCCGGTGGAGGACATTGGCCGGCACCGCGCCGTGTTTGTCGGGGATGTGGCCTGCTTCTCCCTCTCGGTCAGGAGGTTTCCATGCGTGGCAGGGAACGCGATACACATGGGGGCGCTTGGGGCTCGCTGCCCTCCTGTCGGCGTGCGGTATCTGGCCGACAAGACTGCTGATCTGTCGTTTGTGTTCGCCACCGACGTGCCAGGGCTTCTAGACGATATATCAGTGAAACGGTACCGCCAGAGGATACCGGAGCTGAATCTAGTGCCTCTTGCTCGCCCTTGTACACTCCAAGAGTACCTTGTCTGTTGCGCTGGCGTCCTTGGCGGTCTCAAAGACTAATTCAAGAGGTCATCATCAGCAACTTAAAGAAAGCATGTTGTCTCCTCCTCTGTTCATTTCTCATTGTGTTGAATCAAAAAAAATCTGAAAGATGGACAGAACTGTTGACACCTAATTTTGGCAAGATACAGATTGCAATGGAGATGGTCTCGGGTGAACGGGTTTTCAGCATGAAAAGATTCACGTCGCCGAGTGGAACCACCTTGATGTTTTGGTTATATTCATTCGACTTTATCTTACGGACCGAAACTATATTCCGAGTGGCATAATTCAATGTTCCGAGTGGTTTTTGGCCAATCACGTCTCCAAGATGACCTCAGATGAAGGAGCACTCTTAAGGAATTGTCTTCGTCTCGTCGAGGCAATCAATTTTGATACATAAATCATCTCAATCCGAGTTCATATGCAAAAGTTAGAGGCAATACACTGCAGACCGAACTTCAACAGAAATATGGCGCGAGGTGCCAGACACTTGTCTGATAGGTTGCGCGAGTAATTTGGCCATCAAGACGGCCTTGAATCGAAAAACCTTCAACACGGAAAAGTTTCGATTCGTCGAGCCGATCGATTTTCATATATAATTCGTCTCAATCCGAGGTCGTATGTGGCTTGGAGAGACAAATCAAGATCGGGCTATATTTTCAGTCGGAAATCCGAGTGAAAGTTTACCATCCGAGTGGAAGTTTACGGTCGAGTGAAAATTTACCGGTCGAGTGAAAGTTTGCTGACCGGATGAACTTATTATTATCCAAGTGGAAATATAGTCATCCAAGTGGAAATATAATCATCCGAGTGAAATTGTCGTCCAGGTGAAAATATTCTGAGTGAAAAGATTACCATCGGGACGAAAACTTGCCGATTGAATAAGATAGTGCCTTCCGAGTGGAAATATAGTCATCCGAGGGAAAGATTATCTTCCGAGTGAAAAAGTCCAATCGGACGATCCGAGTGAAAGTATCTAATATCTGAGTGGATGAGCTCAAGTCCGAGTGAAATTGAACATGTGCTCGAAAGTTTATCAAAATGACCTTGGATGAAGAAGTGTTCAATACAGAAGTTGTGCGTATCATCAAGACGGTAAACTTTGATTTTGAAGTCATCATCATCAGAGATAATATATAGCCCACAAATTCACTACGGGACTCGGATAATCCAGTCTACTGCAAGACCGAGTCCGACTGGAAGATAAGGATGATCTCGAAATGTTGGGGAACGTTGCAGAAAACAAAAATTTTCCTACTCGTTTCACCAAGATCATCTAGGAGTTCATCTAGCAACGAGTGATTAGATGCATCTACATACCTTTGTAGATCGCGAGCGGAAGCGTTCAAAAGAACGGTGATGATGTAGTCGTACTCGACGTGATCCAAATCATCGATGACCAGCGCCGAACGGACGGCACCTCCGCGTTCAACACACGTACGGAACAGCCACGTCTCCTCCTTCTTGATCCAGCAAGGGAGGGAGGAGAGGTTGAGGGAGATGGCACCAGCAGCAGCACGACGGCGTGGTGTTGATGGAGCTGCAGTACTCCGGCAGAGCTTCGCTAAGCACTATGGAGGTGGAGGAGGTGTTGGGGAGGGAGAAGGAGGCAACCAAAGGCCAAGGCGTTCAGGTATGAAGTCCCTCCTCTCCCCCACTATATATAGGGGTGCCAAGGGGGGGTGGCCGGCCCTAGGAGATCCAATCTCCTAGGGGGGTGCGGCGGCCAAGGGGGGTTTCCCTCCCCCCCAAGGCACCTAGGAGGTGCCTTACCCTCCTAGGACTCTTGCCCCCTTGAACCCTAGGTGCATGGGCCTATGTGGGGCTGGTGCCCTTGGCCCATTAGGCCAAGGCGCACCCCCTTACAGCCCATGTGGCCCCCCGGGACAGGTGGACCCACCCGGTGGACCCCCGGGACCCTTCCGGTGGTCCCGGTACAATACCGATAACCCCGAAACTTGTCCCGATGCCCGAAACAGGACTTCCCATATATAAATCTTTACCTCCGGACCATTCCGGAACTCCTCGTGACGTCCGGGATCTCATCCGGGACTCCGAACAACATTCGGGTTACTGCATGTACATATCCCTACAACCCTAGCGTAACCGAACCTTAAGTGTGTAGACCCTACGGGTTCGGGAGACAAGCAGACATGACCGAGACGACTCTCCGGTCAATAACCAACAGCGGGATCTGGATACCCATGTTGGCTCCCACATGCTCCACGATGATCTCATCGGATGAACCACGATGTCGAGGATTCTATCAACCCCGTACGCTATTCCCTTTGTCCATCGATATGTTACTTGCCCGAGATTCGATCGTCGGTATCCCAATACCTCGTTCAATCTCGTTACCGGCAAGTCACTTTACTCGTACCGTAATGCATGATCCCGAGACCAGACACTTGGTCACTCTGAGCTCATTATGATGATGCATTACCGAGTGGGCCCAGTGATACCTCTCCGTCATACGGAGTGACAAATCCCAGTCTTGATCCATGTCACCCAACAGACACTTTCGGAGATACCCGTAGTCTACCTTTATAGTCACCCAGTTACGTTGTGACGTTTGGCATACCCAAAGCACTCCTACGGTATCCGGGAGTTACACGATCTCATGGTCTAAGGAAAAGATACTTGACATTGGAAAACTCTAGCAAACGAACTATACGATCTTGTGCTATGTTTAGGATTGGGTCTTGTCCATCACATCATTCTCCTAATGATGTGATCTCGTTATCAATGACATCCAGTGTCCATAGTCAGGAAATCATGACTATCTGTTGATCAACGAGCTAGTCAACTAGAGGCTCACTAGGGACACGTTGATGTCTGTTATTCACACATGTATTACGATTTCCGGATAACACAATTATAGCATGAATAAAGACAATTATCATGAACAAGGAAATATAATAATAATGCTTTTATTATTGCCTCTAGGGCATATTTCCAACACGAAAAGTATTCAAGATGGCCTTATTTGAAAAAGTGATCAACATGAGAGTTGTTCATATCGTCGGGGCGCACAAGTTTGATATTTGGGCCGTCTCGATCGGAGATCATATGCAAGCCCGGCGGCCCGCGCAAGAAGGAAGACAGAGTTTGGGCCAGATTCAGACTGAATCCGAGTTGGAATAGAATTAGGACTCTAGGACGTGAATTGATGTAATTTTTCTTGTAAGGAAAGCCTAGATGAATCCTTTACTTGTACGGGAAGTCCATCCACCTCTTATATATGTTGGGGGTGACGGCCGATTGAACAACACACAATCGAACAAATCAATATACTACTTTTTCATCTACGTTTTATCTCTCCACTATTTTTCTCTCTCGTTCTTCACTGTTCTTCGTGTTTGAGAGCTGCGAATTCCGAGGCTCTAGGGGCGAGCGAATCGACCTAGGGCAGCCCATAGCCGCCGCACTCCCTGACGGGGTCCCTCCCGGGGGTGTGGGGTTTTCGGGTTTGCAAAAGCGCCCGTCGACTGTCTTGCGTATCGCGTTGTCGGTCGGGTCTCCTTCGACGTGAGCTGCGGTGCATCACCCCCGGCGTCGAGGGTACACGTGACATGATCGTGTGTCAACACACTTTTTGGCGACTCCGCTGGGGATCGAAGATCAATCATCATCATCCACCATGTCCGACCTTCCCAAGCCATCCGAGATAGACGCCGATAACATCATTAAGCCCAGTCTTGATGAGATATCGGCCGATCATCGCCAAGTCTATGAGGAGTACAAGAAGGCGCGTGAGGAGAAGGACCTGCAGGAGTTCCTTGCAAAATTCAAGAAAGATCGCTCAAGTTCCCTCCTTTTCAAACTGAACAGGTTAAACCCTCTGTAAGTACTGCCTTTTCTCCTGAGCAGTGGACTAAGATTGAAAGTCGTATTGTTGATGGTAACAATCTAGTCTATCAAACTTTTATAGAAAATACTAATGCTCAGAAGAATATATCTCAATCGTCTAGTGGTAATAATGGTGTAGCTGCTAGTGTGCAAAACCCTAATCTGGATTTACCTATTGCATCGGCGCCTCCCGTGTCGATGGCTTATTATCCTACCCAAACAAATTAGGTTGTGGCTACACCCATTAATCCTATTATGAGCATGACAGGTTCGGTGGCAATGCTGAACCAAACTCTACCTACAGCTACAACCACTCGACCACTACCAAATTATGGGTCGACATACATGCCACAATTCCTACCCACAACTAGCAACCCTACTCCTTCTATGCCAATGCCACAAGCTGCATCGTCCACTATGGATGATGGTCTAGCTAATCTTAGAGAGGAGATGGCTAAGATGCTTCGAGAAAATTTTGGAGTTTAGTTACCTCGGAATCAGATTTACCAAAAGTCGTACCCTGAGTACTTTGATGCCATCCAGTGCCCTCCGGGATATAAGATTCCAGATTTTGTTACACTACTGCTAGGAAAAGGCCTACTAATGGCGCACCAGTTTTGCCTACTAATGGCGCATCACTGGTGCGCCATTACTAGCACGCCACTAGTAATTTTTACTAATGGCGCATCACTGGTGCGCCATTAGTATCTGGTATACTAATGGCGGCCACGGTGCGCCATTAGTATAGGCCACTGATGCGCCATTAGTATAGGTCACGGTGCGCCATTAGTATTTTTGAATTTTGAAGGCGGGAAAATAGTAGTGGCGCACCGTCTAACCCCCACCGTGCGCCATTGCTATTTTTGAATTTTGAATTTGGATCTGGATCGTGATTTTTTTGCCCATTTTTTGCTAGTTTTTTGCTCGTTTTTTGGCACGATATTATTTCAAATTTTGTTCCTGTTTTTGGATCTTGTACGTTCTTTTGCCGTGTTGTTTTGCCGGAGAGGAGTTCGCCGGAGAGGAGGAGGAGGAGGTCACCGGAGAGGCGCTCGCCTACATCGCCGGAGAGGAGGAGGAGGTCGCCGGAGAGGATTTCACGGAAGCATCGGAGAGGAGGAAGGAGAAACCATGAGGGAATGGGAGGAGAGGAGGGAGGAGGAGCTCACCGGAGAGGAGGGAGGAGAAACCGTGAGGGGAGGGGAGGGGAGGAGAGGAGGGAGGAGGAGGTTCCCGGAGATGAGGAGGTCGCCAGAGAGGAGGAGGTCGCCGAAGAGGAGGAGGAGGTCGCCGGAGAGGAGAAGGAGGTCGCCGGAGAGGAGGAGGAGGATGTCGCCGGAGAGGAGGAGGGTAGTATGGTGGAGGAGAGAAGGGAAGATGGAGTGGAGGAGAGGAGGAGATGGAGTGGAGGAGAGGTGGAGTGGAGGAGGTGCGCCCAGCCAATATACGACATAGTAATGGCGCACCGTGGGCAGGTGCGTCATTACTAACTTTTTTTTATTATTTTTTATTTATTTTGAATTTTGAAGGCGGGAAGATACTAATGGCGCACCATGGGCAGGTGCGCCATTAGTAACTTTTTTTTTATTTTGTTGACTTATTTTGAATTTTGAAGGTGGGAAGATACTAATGGCACACCATGGGCAGGTGCGCCATTAGTAAGTTTGAATTTTTTTGCCTCTCCAGATCTTAAAAGCCTCATATCTTTTTTCTGTTAGGTTTTTGAGGATTTTGAAAATGTTTAACGGGGTTCCCCCGGTTAAATTTGGATGTAACTTTTCGAGTAGATGATTTTTCATATAAAAAACTTTTTCATCCGAGTTCGTACGCAAAAGTTATGCCCATTTTTACAAATTCTCGAGAGATTTTGCAAAAAAGTCGAAAATTCATGTTTGTAAATTTTGCTAACAACTAGACCACATATCACATGGGAATCTTATTTTCTTTTATTTTTTGACATTTCTATCTTTTTTTTTATTTTCTTTGAAACTGAAAAGGCGGTCCACGAGGGGGGTGTGCATTCGGGCGAATGTTTGGGCCAAGTTACTAATGGCGCACCGTGGCATGGTGCGCCATTACTAGTTGAACTAGTAATGGCGCACCACTCCCACGGTGCACCATTACTAGTTTTGAAAAAATTAAAAAAAAATTACTAATGGCGCACCGTGGACGTGGTGCGCCATTAGTATTTGCACACTAATGGCGCACCAACACATGGTGCGCCATTAGTATATAGTAATGGCGCACCACATGTCTGGTGCGTCATTAGTGTCAATTCCATCTATAGCCCTTTTCCTAGTAGTGTTAAGTTCAATGGAGAGGGCACAAAAACCACATGGGAGCATGTTAGTCAATACTTAGCACAACTAGGTGAAGCAGGCTCACTAAATGAGTTGAAAGTGCGTTTGTTTCCTTTATCTTTAACTGGTACTGCATTTTCATGGTTTTCTTCTTTACCACATGGTTCCATTCGGGTTTGGTCGCAGCTAGAGCAGAAATTTCATGATCACTTTTATAGCGGCGACAATGAACTCAAGTTATCACATCTAACATCGGTTAAACAGAAGCATGATGAATCGGTTTCTGATTACGTCAAGAGATTCAGAGAAACAAAAAACTGGTGTTTTAGTTTGGTGATAACCGAGAGAGACTTGGCAGACCTAGTGCTGAGTGGTTTGAGAACTCCCATTAGAGAAAAACTACAAGGTTATGAGTTCTTAAATATCAACCAAGTCTTACAAAGGGCTTTGGCTCAGGAAAGCCGAAGCAAAGATCTCAAAGAAGTGCATAGATACAAAGCCGATCGTCCAAAGATGAATATGGTGGAATATGATAGTGATCACTCGGATGATGAGGGTGATGTTTTTGCGACTAAATTTGTTTGGCCATCTAAGACCAAACCCTTTACTTGCAATGATCTGAAACCGATTCATAAGAATCGTGATGAAGAGATGAAGTTTACTTTTAACATTGCTAAGTGTGATAGAATATTTGATGCTTTGCTGCAGGCTAAGATTATTAGAATATCTCATACTTCACCGCCGTTTGAAGAGCTAAAACGGCGTGCTTATGGCAAGTATCATAATTCTTTTTCTCATGCTACTAACGATTGCAATGTTTTTCGACGACAGATACAATCGGCCATTAATGACGGACGATTGAACTTTTCTGAGATGCAAATTGATAAACAGCCTTTTCCAATGAATACCATGGATCTGGAGGGGAAAAAGCTACTCATTCGGCCGGAGGTAGCCGAATCTGCTAATAAAGCTAATGCCATTGTTGGTGAGCCCAGGAAAGACAATGAGGACAACAAGGTCTTGGGGAGACAGGTTAATCACCATCAAGAATCCTACACTCGGGGGGCAACTGCAAGTGCAAGAAAATGCTTGTGTGAGATTTGTCAAGCCCAAGAGTCCAGAAATTGGCAAGTGGAAAAGGAATGAAGTTAAAGTACAACGCAAACGGATCAAGCCAACTTTTGATATGTTGCTGTCCAAGTACACCAACCAGTCGGCCGGTTCTAGCTTTAATCGGCTGACTCATCTGAAGCGACCAAGGTCACCATCAGCTGATATGTTCAGTCACTATATGAAACCGAGTGGACCAAGGGTGCCGTTTCCAGAAGAGCATACACAATCTGTTTGGGATCGACTTGGCTATTCATATAGAGGCCGACTGAACATTGGTGGCTATCAGTCGGCTGGTCAAAACATGCGACCGGATGGAAATTATCCGAGTGTAAGAATGCACCCAGGTGGAAGTTATCCGAGTAAAAAAATGTGGTCAAGTAGATTCCATCCGACTGAATTCCATCCGAGTGACATCCATTCAAGTGGATTCCATCAGAGTAAAAAGGTGCGCCCGAGTGGAAATTTCATGCATCTGGAAAGTCGAAAGGAATGGCGTGTTAAATCACCAAGTGTTGCAGCAGTTGAGTCGGGAAAAGGCAAGGAGAAAATGGATGCCGACTCACTTATCTTGGGCACCAAAACATTCGCCATACAGCAGCCGATTGTGCATAGCAATCCGACTGAGCCGATACTTCCTATCACGCCAAAGCACTCGGCTAATGACCATGAAGCAAGCACCAGCCGAGTAAAAACGAGAGATCCTAAATACACTCAGCCAAAGTGGTGTCCTCCAGGGCTAACAAAGACACAAAAGAGGAAACTACAGAGGTTAAGGAGTCAAGAGATGGCAGAACAAGAGGCTGAGAAGCAAAGGGATAAGTTGTTCAATGACACTCGGCCTATGGTACCTACAAAATAAGTGTGGAGGCCCAAAAAAATACAAGATGTTGTGGCTTCTACACCTATCACAGCAGCACCTACACTACCAAAAGAGGACGACGCAATCATTGCATCGTCTACGTTACCTATTGCTTCCTCTTCACTCGGACAAGTTTCTAAATCGGTGGACGCACTTGAGGAGGAGGCTGATATGTTGGACTATGAGTCTACACCGGTTCATGAAGGCATGGATATCAATATGGTGTATTACTTACCTGCTGAGTTTCGTGCTGTAGATGAGGAAGGGGAGGTGGCTCAGCTGGATTTTGGCCCTAAAACGCGATATTCGAGAAGCCAAAAGAACCAGTAACGCATCTGAAACCATTATATCTCAGAGGTCATATCAATGGGTCGCCGCTCACTCGGATGCTTGTTGATGGTGGTGCTGTGGTAAATCTTATGCCCTATTCGGTCTTCAAGAAATTGGGTTTGCCTGATGAAGAATTGATCAAGACCAATATGGTGCTCAACGGGTTTGAAGGCAAAGAGAAAACTAAAGCCAAAGGTGTAATGTATGTGGAGCTTACAGTCGGAAGCAAAACTTTGGCTACTGCATTCTTTGTCGCTGAGGTGCAAGGTAACTACAACGTTATACTAGGCCGTGATTGGGTTCATGCAAACTAGTGCGTGCCATCCACTATGCACCAGTTTTTGATTCAGTGGGTTGATGATGAAGTGGAAGTCATTCATGCGGATAACTCGGCTTGTGTTGCTTTGGCCGATGCATCGGTGGATTGGCAACATCCCAATGCTACTTGCTTGACAGGACGTGACTTATCAGAATTTGATTTTCTCAGCGCGACCAAGAATGGTTTTGTGCCTGTCTCTTTAAAACCGACTGAATGCAATCGGCTCCAAGGTATGATATGTTTAAATGGATCCTAATTCCGAGTGGTTACAAAAACGTCTTGTAAAGTATCGGTCCAGTGAGAACGATATGTATGAGTCTATAAAGGAGTTGGATGACACGGATAAACTTGGACAAGGTTTTACATCAGCCGATCCGTTAGAAGAGGTAGATATTGGAGATGGTTCAGTCACACGACCGACATTTATAAACAAAAATTTGAAAGCCGATTGTAAGGCTAAGTTAATCGAGCTATTGAAAGAATATGTTTGTTGCTTTGCATGGGAATATCATGAGATGCCAGGGTTAAGCCGAGAGCTAGTGGAGCATCGGTTGCCTATAAAGGCCGGTTTTAGACCTTATAAACAATCGGCCAGAAAATTTAATCCAAAAACATATGACCGAATCAAGGAAGAGATCGGTCGACTGCTTGAAGCTACTTTCATTCGACCTTGCAGGTATGCCGAGTGGATTTCTAACATTGTCCCGGTGGAGAAGAAAGGGTCCGGTAAGTTGAGGGTGTGCATTGACTTCAGAGATTTGAATAGGGCTACACCCAAAGATGAGTATCCTATGCCAATAGCCGATATGCTTATTAATGATGCTTCTGGACATAAGGTTATTAGCTTTCTAGATGGTAATGCCGGATACAACCAAATTTTTATGGCCGAAGAGGACATGTACAAGACAGCTTTTCGATGCCCTGGTTTCCTTGGTTTATTCGAGTGGACAGTGATGACATTTGGATTAAAAAATGCTGGCGCCACATATCAAAGGGCTATGAATTTGATTTTTCATGATTTACTCGGTGTCATACTTGAAGTTTATATTGATGATATTGTTGTCAAATCGGATGCTTTTGAATCTCACTTGGCCGATTTGCGTTTAGCTTTTGAAAGAATGAAAACGTATGGACTGAAAATGAATCCTTTGAAGTGTGCTTTCGGCGTGTCAGCTGGAAAGTTTTTGGGTTTCATTATTCATGAAGATGGTATAGAGATTGATCCCAAAAAGATAGAGGCTATACAGAAAGTGGAGGCTCCAACATGCAAGAGAGATATGCAAAAGTTCCTTGGCAAGGTCAATTATTTGAAAAGGTTCATAGCTAATCTATCAGGGGAAGTTGATGCATTTACTCCTATCTTTCGGTTAAAGAATGATGCTGATTTCACTTGGGGGGCAAAACAGCAAGAAGCATTTGATATGATCAAGAATTATTTGTGCACTCCTCCGGTGATGAGAGCACCCAAGCATAGGGAACCCTTCAGACTTTACATTGCAGCAGAGGAAGGAGTTATTGGTGCTGTTCTAACTCAAAAGACCGAAGGAAAAGAGCATGCCATCACTTATTTGAGCCGCCGCTTATTGGACGCAGAGACAAGGTATACATTTATTGAGAAATTATGTCTATGCTTATATTATGCTTGCACAAAACTGAGACATTATTTTGTGCCGAGTGTTTGTGTAGTAGCTTGTCAAACCGATGTCATTAAATACATGTTGCATAGGCCAATTCTTAGTGGTAGAATTGGCAAGTGGGCTTATGCTTTGATTGAATATGATTTGGCTTATGAATCTCTAAAATCCATGAAAGGCCAAATTGTTGCTAATTTCATTGTTGAACATCGGATTAATAAAAAGCATGATGTTGATATGAACCTTGTTTCATTAGTACCATGGAGATTATACTTTGATGGTTCAGTTTGTAGCAATGGCCAAGGTGTTGGTATTGTTTATATATCTCCTCATGGTGCTGTTTTTGAAGCCTCATGCCGCTTAGAATATTTTTGCACAAACAATCAAGCCGAATATGAAGCATTGTTATTCAGCCTAGAGATGTTACTTGCTATAGGTGTTACACATATTGAGGCTTATGGTGATTCGTTACTAGTGGTGCAGCAAATATCCAAAGTCTTTCAGTGTTTGGACGAATCACTTAATGTTTATCTTGATAAATGTCTAGATATAATCTCTACTTTGGATTGTTTTAGCATTGCACATATATCTAGACATGACAACCGGAGAGCAAATGAGTTGGCACAGCAAGCATCTGGATACCATGTTGATCATGGCATGTTTCATATTTCTCAAAGTCCGATGTCTTGTCTTACTAGTATAGAAGAGGCCGAACCAGAACCCACTGATTCGGTCATTGACAAAAAATCTAGTGCAGGTGACAATCCCGACTGGAGGAAGCCCATTGTTGATTACTTGTGCAATCCGAGTGAAAGGGTGGACAGGGCTGTTCGGCATATGGCTTTCAAGTATACAATGAGAGATGATGGTCTTTATCGCCGAACAGTCGATGATGTTCTTCTAAAGTGTTTGGATGAGGACCAGGCAAGAGTTGCTATGGGAGAGGTGCATGAAGGCATTTGTGGCACTCACCAGTTAGCTCCCAAGATGAAATGGT
The DNA here is from genome assembly GCF_002162155.2 of Triticum dicoccoides. Classification (NCBI taxonomy): domain Eukaryota; kingdom Viridiplantae; phylum Streptophyta; class Magnoliopsida; order Poales; family Poaceae; genus Triticum; species Triticum dicoccoides. Next base: position 55,303,993 of record NC_041382.1, read on the forward strand.
TATTGCAACGTGCTGGGTTTTATTGGCCGACTATGATTAATGATTTCTTCAGATATTATAAAGGGTGCGAAGCTTGTCAAAAATTTGGTGATATTCAATTGGCTCCTGCTGCTATGTTGCATCCTGTTATCAAGCCGTGGCCTTTCAGAGGATGGGGTTTAGACTTTGTTGGGCAAATTCATCCATCTTCCTCAAAGGGGCATCGGTTCGTATTGGTGGCAACTGATTATTTCACTAAATGGTCTGAAGCAGTACCTCTCAAGAACATGACACATACAGAGGTAATTCAATTCATAACCGAGCACATTATTCATAGATTCGGTATTCCTCAAACATTGACAACAGATCAAGGTTCATCTTTCATGTCACACCAAGTCAGAGAGTTTGCCGGATCTTATAACATAAAGTTGCTTAATTCCTCTCCATATTATGCCCAAGCTAATGGACAAGCTGAGTCTAGCAATAAAATTTTAATCAAACTCATCAAGAAAAAGATTGAAGATAATCCAAGGAGATGGCATGAGTTGTTGTCTGAAGCTTTGTGGGCATATAGAATTTCAAGGCATGGTGCTACGAAGGTGACCCCATATGAGCTAGTATATGGTCAAGAGGCCGTTTTACCAGTGGAAGTAAATTTGAATGCTTTGAGAATAGCCAAACAAAATGATTTATCGGCAGTAGACTTTTATAACTTGATGATGGACAATATTGATGAGGTTGCCGATAAACGTTTGGTTGCTTTGAAGTACATAGAGAAAGACAAGTTAAGGGTTGCAAGAGCTTACAATAAGAAAGTTAAGTTGAAGAATTTTCAAGTTGGTGATCTCGTCTGGAAAGTGATTCTGCCGATTGGTTCAAGAGATAGAAAATTCGGGAAGTGGTCTCCAAGTTGGGAAGGTCCTTTTAGAATTACAAGAGTTATTCCCAGAAATTCATATTTGGTGGAATCAATACAAGGGGCATTGTTACCTCGAGCTCTCAATGGCAAATATTTGAAGAAGTACCACCCGAGTGTGTGGCAGGAAGCCTAAGTAGGCAATGGCTGATATACGATTATCGCCCTTAGCACAAACATGGCCGATACATAATTATCGCCCTGAGAAAAATAAATGGCCGATGAAGTGTTGATATCGTCCTTAGAACAAACACTATGCATATTATTTTTCGGCGTGCAAGCTTTGCCGAAAAACAGGGGGGCATGTGTTGACACCTGATTTTGGCAAGATACAGATTGCAATGGAGATGGTCTCGAGTGAACGGGTTTTCGGCATGAAAAGATTCACGTCGCCGAGTGGAACCACTTTGATGTTTCGGTTATATCCATTCGACTTTATCTTACAGACCGAAACTATACTCCGAGTGGCATAATTCAATGTTCCGAGTGGCATAATTCAATGTTCCGAGTGGTTTTTGGCCAATCACGTCTCCAAGATGACCTCGGATGAAGGAGCACTCTTAAGGAATTGTCTTCATCTCGTCGAGGCAATCGATTTTGATATATAAATCATCTCAATCCGAGTTCATATGCAAAAGTTAGAGGCAATACACTGCAGACCGAACCACAACGAAAATATGGCGCGAGGTGCCAGACACTTGTCTGATAGGTTGCGCGAGTAATTCGGCCATCAATACGGCCTTGAAACGAAAAACCTTCAACACGTAAAAGTTTCGTCTCATCGAGCCGATCGATTTTCATATATAATTCGTCTTAATCCGAGGTCGTATGTGGCTTGGAGAGACAAATTAAGATCGGGCTATGTTTTCAGTCGGAAATCCGAGTGAAAAGTTTACCATCCGAGTGAAAGTTTACGGTCGAGTGAAAATTTACCCGTCGAGTGAAAGTTTGCTGACCGGAGGAACTTATTATTATCCAAGTGGAAATATAGTCATCCGAGTGGAAATATGATCATCCGAGTGAAATTGTCGTCGAGGTGAAAATATTCTGAGTGAAAAGATTACCATCGGGACGAAAACTTGCCGATTGAATAAGATAGTGCCTTCCGAGTGGAAATATAGTCATCCGAGTGGAAATATAGTCATCCGAGGGAAAGATTGTCTTCCGAGTGAAAAAGTCCAATCGGACGATCCAAGTGAAAGTATCTAATATCCGAGTGGATGAGCTCAAGTCCGAGTGAAATTGAACATGTGCTCGAAAGTTTATCAAAATGACCTTGGATGAAGAAGTGTTCAATACAGAAGTTGTGCGTATCATCAAGACGGTAAACTTTGATTTTGGAGTCATCATCATCAGAGATAATATATAGCCCACAAATTCACTACGAGACTCAGATAATCCAGTCTACTGCAAGACCGAGTCCGACTGGAAGATAAGGATGACCTCGAAAAGTATTCAAGATGGCCTTATTTGAAAAAGTGATCAACATGAGAGTTGTTCATATCGTCGAGGCGCACAAGTTTGATATTTGGGCCGTCTCGATCGGAGATCATATGCAAGCCCGGCGGCCCGCGCAAGAAGGAAGACAGAGTTTGGGCCAGATTCAGACTGAATCCGAGTTGGAATAGAATTAGGACTCTAGGACGTGAATTGATGTAATTTTTCTTGTAAGGAAAGCCTAAATGAATCCTTTACTTGTACGGGAAGTCCAGCCGCCTCTTATATATGTTGGGGGTGACGGCCGATTGAACAACACACAATTGAACAAATCAATATACTACTTTTTCATCTACGTTTTATCTCTCCACTGTTTTTCTCTCTCGTTCTTCGCTGTTCTTCGTGTTTGAGAGCTACGAATTCCGAGGCTCTAAGGGCGAGCGAATCGACCTAGGGCAGCCCATAGCCGCCGCACTCCCTGACGGGGTCCCTCCCGGGGGTGTGGGGTTTTCGGGTCTGCAAAAGCGCCCATCGACTGTCTTGCATATCGCGCTGTCCGTCGGGTCTCCTTTGACGTGAGCTGCGGTGCATCACCCCCGGCGTCGAGGATACACGTGACGTGTTCGTGTGTCAACAAGAGCATTCTAGTATTATACAAAACCACTTGTTATTCTTCGAGATCTTGGTTCATTTCTACCTTGTGGTTCTCCAGGAAGTTCTGAAGGATGGACATGCAAGCTAGTCTAGAATTATGCAAAACCACCTGTTTTCTACCTCTACATTTAAACCAATGTTTCAGTATTCTTGAAATACTAGATAATTCTAAACCTACATAGAAAATGCATATGGACCTGTGGCGCTAATCCTTACAGTGGACGAATAATGGCCTATATATATTTGCTTCTTTGTCCCAGAGTTCCAAGTGTACCAAATTCTGTATAATGCACTGTTAATTCCAGTGATTTGTTATATCTTTTGAAAAATATACATTCAATAACACTAGAACAGTTTGTAATGCATGCATACCAAGTTAAGAGGCGCTGAACGGAGATAACAGCTGATCCCTTGTACGACAAACAATGGAAGTGTCAAATTTATAGCTTCCAAACTCAGTGTATCAGCAACATTTTTTTCGTCGAATATGCTCTCAGCAACATTAAAGTACAAAGATTATAGAAGGATCTAACTTTTAGACATTTTTGCTTAAACTACATGGCAATCCTTCTTTAGAAAAATGTAAGCAGCAATGGTAGAGTAACTGGAGCTATATGCATGCAATTTGATTTCAGAGGAAAAAAGATTCATAGATGGACCAAACGAAATTAAAAAACTTGATCCATCTCTCTTTTTGTTAAATGAATTTCAGACAGAGGAGAGCATGTTCTTTAGGTTGAAATCAAAAAATTTGCTTATGTTTGTGCAGCATGGATTTTTCAAAATAGTTGTTTACATTATCTCCTTGCTTTATATTGAGCGAATATTTTTTTAGCATTTAGTTCAGAAAACTGTATACAGGAAGCGGGCTCTCTGTTACAGCTTTCTAGCCATTTTTGGTTGTTAATACGTAAGGGTGCCTTCTCTACTACAATGATTCAGGTTGGATATGCTTGCTGCCCACATTTTTGTAAGTGATGCTTGCTTAACTAAAATGTCTTGTGATTGTACTGACATATTGCTTTTCTTCCTCAGCTAGTGCAAATACAGAAGGGACATCAGAAGATTCACTCCCTGTGATGCATGTATGTGATGATTTTGCGACCATCAGGATTGATCCGTATTAGTTCAGTGGCCCATGAGATGTTTGAGGGAATGGCTGTAGTAGATCAGCAAATGAGTATACATGTAGCGCTTTAGTTCATATAACCTATGATTTACTCATAGGAGAGAGCCATTTTGTGACCCAACTTGAGTTCTTTGATTTTTGACAACAATTATTGATGCTGCTGCTGCTGCTAATATTGATCTGAAGTCACAAACATTCCTTAGTCCATGTAAATTTGTACAATATATGAACATGTTGCTATCTAAATTCTGAAATTACCAAACATGGTCTTTTATTTGTTGTGTATGACATCACTGAGTACTTTAATTAAGCTAGCTGTAGTAAGATCACATTTTACATGGCCGGTCTTCAAGTTAAAGGTTCTAATACAGTTCACGTTTCCAGATATTTTTAATCATGGCGTTTGATATACTTCACACATGTGTTTTTAAGCTAAGAGCTCCTAATATCACTGAGAGAGATAAAAGAATAGTATTCAGAGAAATCATCTGTCCTGTGATGAGATTAGGTATAGCATTTTTTGTTTGTTTCTTCAGTATCATTTTATTTTTAGTCTTCAGTTAGCTGAGCGAGCTAGAGATAATATGGTAAACAATTTCTATCAAGTGGTTGAGCTCCTTTTTTCAAGGTCAATCAGGTCAATGGGCCAAAACAATAATAAGGTGATTAATCTTTTATCATGTGATTTGAGCTTATCTAGGTTCTATATTCTTTCATGCCAGACTGATACAGCAAAAGAGTAAATCTGTTTTGTTGTACTGAATTTTGGTATATTGTAGTTCTCCTATCGACTTTCCTCGACATATTAATTATACAAAGAGTACTCCTGTTCTGCTCAGTGGAAATTTCAGCTGAGCTGAGCTATCTGTGCAATTTCACAAAGCTTATTATGGCATATTTTAGTGATTGCATTATTTGGGGCTATGTTACATCTGTATGGTCGAATTGATTGCTAGAAATGCAGAGTAACATTTTGCCTTACGGAGTGATAATTAGGAGGCATACATAGCTGCAAGAGGGACCACTCGAATCAAACAAGCTGCAAATTTAGTATCTCTAGCACTCATGGAGAAGGTATGCTCTTAAGATTTTTCTGATTCAACGTCAAGGTGGGATTCATATATGCACCACAAGGTTTGTGCAGTGTGCTTTGCATCCATCTCTTTTTCTGTTAAATGAATATCAGGCTGAGGAGAGCATGTACTTTAGGTTGGCATCACTGTCAAGGACCCGCACCTCCCTGCTAAATTGCTTATGTTTGTGCAGCATGGATTTTTCAAAATACTCCCTCCGTTCGGAATTACTTGTCACAAAAATGGATGTATCTACAACTAAAATACATCTAGATACATTTATTTCTTGGACGAGTAATTCCGAACGGAGGGAGTAGTTGTTTACAATATCTCCTTGCTTTATATTGAGTGAATAAGAAAAATGTATACAGGAAACGGGCTCTCTGTTACAGCTTGCTAGCCATTTTTGGTTGTTAATACGTAAGGATGCTTGCTGCCCACATTTTTTTAAGTGATGCTTGCTTAACTAAAATGTCTTGTGATTGTGCTGAGATATTACTTTTCTTCCTCAGCTGGTACAAGTACAGAAGGGACAGCCGAAGATTGAAGATCACTCTCTGTGATGCATGTATGTGATGATTTTGCAACCATCGGGATTCATCTGTATTAGTTTAAGTGGCCCATGAGATGTTTGAGGGAATGGCTATAAGAGATCAGCAAATGTGTATACATGTAGCGCTTCAGTTCGTATGACCTATGATTTACTCATATGGAGCCATTTTGTGACCCAGCTTGAGTTCTTTGATTTTTGACAACAATTATTGATGCTGCTGCTGCTAATATCGATCTGAACTACATAGACATTTCTTAGTCCATATAAATTTGTACAATATATTAACATGTTGCTATCTAAATTCTGAAATTTACTAAACTTGACCATAAATTTGTCGTGTATGACTTCACTGAGTACTTTAATTAAGCTAGTTGTAGTAAGATTACATTTTACATGGCCGTTGTTAAAGTTAAAGGTTCTAATACAGTTTACATTTCCAGATATTTTGAATCATGCCGATTAATATACTTCACACATGTTTTTAAGCTAAGAGCTCCTAAAACTGTTTCTCCTCAATGCAACTGCTAATTCGGTATCAAGTGGCGGGGGCAGAAATATGGTAAACAATTCCTATCAAGTGATTGAGCTCCTTTTTTCAAGGCCAGTAACAAGGAGATTAATCTTTTATTATGTCATTTGAGCTTCTCTAGGTTCTATTTTCTTTCATGCCATAAGCTACGATCTTTTGGTTAGACCTACTGATACAATGAAACAGTAACTCTGTTTTGTTGTGGTGAATTTCTGTACATTATATTTTTCTTATCGACTTTCCTCAGCATAAGTTAATTCTAGAAAAGGATGCTCCTATTCTGCTCAGTTGAAATTTCAGATGAGCTATCTGTGCAGTTTCACAAAGCTTATTATGACATTATTTTGGTGGTTGCGTTATTGGTGGCTAGAAATTCAGAGTGACATTTTGTCGTAGGAAGTGATAATTAAGCAGACATACCTAGCTGCAAAAGGGAGCGCTCGAATCAAACAAGCTGCTAATTTAGTACCTCTAGCACTCATCCAAAAGGTATGCTCTTCAGATTTTTCTGATTCAACACAAGTAGAAGTGAACAGAGGAGGGGACAAGATGCATGCTTCCCTTAACTTGCTGATGATGACTGAATTAGTCTTTGAGGCCGCCGAGGAGGCCTGCGCAACAGACGAGGTACTCTTGGAGCGTACAAGGGCGAGCAAGAGGCACTAGATTCAGCTCCGGTATCTTCTCGCGGTACTGTTTCATTGATATACATTCTAGAAATCCTGGCACGTCTGTGGTGAACACAAACGACGGATCAGCAGTCTTGTCCGCCAGATACCGCACGCCGACGGGAGGGCAGCGGGCACCGCGCGCCCCCATGTACACGGCGTTCCCTGCCACGCATGGAAACCTCCTGGCCGAGAGGGAGAAGCACGCCACATCCCCGACAAACACGGCGCGGTGGCGGCCAATGTCCTCCACCGGAACAAGTCTCTTCCCGGCCACATCCACCTCAAACAACTGAATCAGGTTCCACCGTTGCGCCTTCACATGGTGCTCCACCCTGATCACGTCCATGACCTTCCTCCTGCGTTTCATGATTCTTTGCTCGTCGGCGCTGAGGTGATCAAGGTTGAGGTAGTAGCGCACCATGAGCATGCCACCGCAGCGGTGGTCATCCGGAGGGACGAGGTAGCAGAACATGTTGTACTGGGTGTTGGGCTGGTCCACAACCACGGGCACCAGACGAGGCACTGGGCAGAGCCTTACCTGTATTATGTACCCCTCGACAGTTGCAAAGTAGAAGCACCCCCGCATGGTTGAGGCCGACGAGAATCGACATGACATGGGGATGCCGGGCCTCCACATCTCGTCATCCACCACCGCCCAACGCTGGTCACCAGGATTGGCGTAGGCTATGGCACGCCCAAGGTGACGGTCAGCCATCAGGAGCACGACTGACGATGGGGAGGTCTCGTCAGAGACGCCGGCATAGATGATGCGTGCCGCGGACTGGAACGGCCCCGTCCAGACGGCGTACGCGCTGCCAAGGTCCTCGGTGATGGGCGGGAGGTCGGTGAGGGCCCTGGTGAGCGGGTTGAGCAGGCGCACTGCGTGGCTCGCCTTGTCGCGTAGGAGCAGGAGGCCCTCGGTGCTGGTCTCGAGGTGGTGTAGAGAGAGCTCCGGGAGGTCGACGCGGGCGCTGGCACCGGTGGAGAGGTTGAGGAAGCGGCGTCCGTCGCCGTCGGCGCGATTGGACAGCATGATCCAGCGGCGGGGACGGAAGCGGGGGTCCAGGCACTACCGGACTCGCCACGTATGCCGACGGCCCAGGGCCGTCGGCATAGGCCATTTCCCGTCGGCATACATCTATGCCTACGGCTGCCGTCGGCATAGCCCCGTCAGCGTAGATCACGTCAGCGTAGTCTTGTCAGACCGTCGGCATAGTTTAGCCGTCGGCATAGCGGCCTATGCCGACGGCTTTCGTCTGGCCGTCGGCAGTGATTTTCACATGACGGCAACGGACGGCGCCGTCAAAAGCGCTAACGAATCACGGGCCGCCGCGTGGCAGAGGTATGCCTACGGCAAAGCCGTCGGCATAGGTGAAAATCTATGCCGACGGCTTTGCCGTCGGCATATCTCTGCCACGTGGCGGCCTGCGGTGACTCCTGGCAAGAGGGTATGCCTACGGCAAAGCCGTCGGCATAGATTTTCACGTATGCCGACGGCTTTGCTGTAGGCATATCCCTGCCACGTGGCAGGCCCTGGGTAGCCCTGTGCATATCTATGCCGACGGTTTAACCGTAGGCATACTTACGAACCAAAACCAAAAAAAATACTAGCCAAAAAGGCTAGCAATTTCCAATCCAATTATAAGACATGATTCAACAATCATGGATTTGCAAACACAGGCCATAAGATATTTTTGATGTACACAACATTTTCATTCTAAGAATCCACTAAAAAAATACTAGCCAAAAAGGCTAGCAATTTCCAATACAATTATAAGACATGATTCAACAACCATGGTTTTGCAAACACAGACCATAAAATATTTTTGATGTACACAACATTTTCATTCTAAGAATCCACTACAGCATCAAAGGAGAAGGCGGAGGGGCGGTGCCGATGGTGCGGGAGACGGGGCAGCGATGACAGAGGTGGCATGCTGTCAGTATAATGAACCAAAGATCCTACACATAAGGATGAATATGTAATATATGCAATGCATCTACCAAAGGGAAATCACCAAAATGTTACAAGAAATACTTCTACCGGGAGGCAAACAAAGATTTTCATTGTAAATGATCTGATGTTCGCACTGCATAGCTGATACAATAGGATTTCTTCACATTATTCAATTACTGGGAAGGATCAATTACACATATGGATGAACTACTAGTACAGGAGTAGCTTGCTGCCAACACTACTAGCTAGCTGCCAACACTACTAGCTAGCTAGATTAAACACCAACAGCTAACAAAACCTAGCTGCAGTAACCAACAACCACAAATGAGGTAGTACAAGAGCAGAATTTAACAAGGGTGCTACTCTGAATCATCATCACTGTAAATAGGAATGATCTTTCTCATGGCACAAGCACGACAAGCACAAACAAAATCACCCATGCACATGAAACAGAGCAGGGTACTGCTATAGCAGCACAAGAGAGGGAGCTAGAGGTAGGAGATGGACTCACCGGAGAGGAGGTTGTAGTCGATGCCGAACACGACCGCGGCCGCAGTCGCGCGGTAGAGGAGGTTGTAGCCGAGTTGGACCATGTGCGGGGTGTCGTCGTGGCGGTGGATGCCCTGGTTGTCGTCATCATCCACGGAGGATGCCTGCTGCTCCGAATCAAACGAACAAGTCAGAGCTAGTGTTGTTGAGCTAGTACAGAAATTAAACAAGCTAGTATAGGAGACACAGGCGTGCTGGTGCTAGTATCTACAGAAATCAATCGAGCTAGCTATGCGTGTGCGTGAGCTAGCTTAGTACGTACAGTATATGGTTGTGCTCCAAAACAAATAGAGAATGCTAGCCTCAACAGAATCAATCACAAGGTTTTTTTTTTGTTACTAGCACTGCTAGTTGTATGTGTTCATCCATCCGGACCTAACTAATGTTGTTGTATCTCTAGACCAAGTGCAGCAACACAAGAAGAAGAACTAAAACTGTAGAGCACATATATACATATGACGAACTACAGAACTAGCACTACATTTTGCACAGGACAGAATTAATCATGAATGGTTCTGTCACAGTTGATGCATTTGTTGCCAAAAAGAAAATTTCATCCAAACTACATACGCTGACATGAGCCGGTGTAATTCACACGTAATGGTGGCTTAATATGTTTTCTACCACATGTCATGTTTACTTACTAGCATCTAAGAATGGATCAGGTATGAATTAGGGCATGGATATCGAGAGCAGCAAGATGGTAGTAATGGAACAAAAAGTTTTGGCCTAAAAAAATTTGTTTGTCAAGGAACAAGATAGACAAAAAAAATTGGGTTTGAGAAGGTGAGTATCTCAGGGGCTGGGCTTACACATGGGTTGAGAAGGAGGTTGATCTGCTGCCACCCACACATGCATCTATCAATCAAAAAAAGAACGTTTAGGTTCTCAAAGACCTTCCTGGATCCGGCAGCAGCACGAACAGAGCAAACAGAGAGGCGTGAGGAAACCGAATCAAATCAAATCAAACAGAGAGCCGCCGGAGCCACGCCGGCGACGCGGTGGCCGAAACCCTAGCTTAGGGGACGGTCGCGAGTGACCGGTAGAGGACGCGAGCGACGAATCTGCTCGGAAGGGAAGACGGAGCGGACGGAGGCGATCATGCGAGTGTGCTTGGCGTCGCCGGCAGCAGCCGGAATCGCCGGAAGCTGCCGGAATCACTGGCGTGGGTGGCGGCGGCGGAGAAGGGTCGCGGGGAGAGAGAGAGGTCGAGGTGGGGAGTGGTGCGGCTCTGTTGGGTCTTGGGTGGGCTCTTTCTCGCTTCTTTTCCTTTTTTTTTAAATTTTGGTGGGTAGGAGGGAAGCGGGCTGAGTGGCGCGGGAAGGCCCAAAATTTCATTTGATTTTGTATCGTGCGTGCGTGCGTTTTCTTTTTCTTCTTTTCTTTTTGGAGGTGCAGAGGAGCGTGGGGCCAGCCATCCACGTCACCGATCCGCGTGACCGGGTGGTCACCCAATAGGAAGTCTTCATTTTTGTGTGCTTCTTTACGTATTTGTTTTGCTAGATTTATTAGAGTTTTTTATGAAATCTTTTCAAACTTTTTCCACACCCTCTACGAATCACAAACCAATATTCTGCCAAATTTCATGTTTTTTCCAAAAAAAATGAATTTTTTAGAATTAAAAAATTGATAAACTCATTTTGCCTACAGTCATTTGAGAAACTGTACGCAAAGTGATTTGTTAAATCATATATGATGGAAGGGGCCCGTCGTGGCCTCTGCGGGGGTGGTCTACAGCGGCGTTGTTGCGGCCATGGTGGTCGACCGATCTGCACGCGGCGACAGCAAGTCTCTCCGGCGGCGGTTTGTCTGCATCAAGCTCAGGTGAGGCATCTTCCTTCATGGCTGATACAGGTACGGGTCTCGGCTGGTTGGGGCACCCGTTGTTCCGATCTGGTGGCTCTGCCCGCTGCTCATGGGGGCGGGCCGGAGGTGCTGGCCTGCAGGGGATCTTGGCGGAGGGCGGCAGGGGTGCCCCCGTCTGCGCCGACGTCGTCCCATGCGTCGCGCAGCTACAGGCCCCACCACCGGGGGAGAATGTGTAGGTACCATCCAACCAAAGGAGGAGCAGGCCCCACCACCGGGGGGGGGGGGCGAATGTACGTCGGTGGCATGCCGGATCTAGCCGTTAAAATCCACGGCAAACCATACGATGCCGGAAATCCTCGGGACCTGGCACGGTGTCGTCATATGGCCCTTGTAGGGTGTGGTGAAAGTTTTAGCGCATTTCGCAGAAACCTAACCTGAGGTCGCTTGTAAACTGCACCATCTCTGACGTAGTATCTGGCTAACGAGAGAGAACGTGCCCGGTTTGTGAAGGAAGTGTGTTGCCCGTTGCTCTGTTGACCTCAAAACTTCTCGTGCTCTCAAAGAGGGCCATTGCATGACACGTGAAAGTACATGGCATTTTTCGGGCCCACTTGCAATATTTGAGACATTTACTGCATCCGTAGGGTTTCAATGCGGGAAATTGCCGATCTGCACGGCGGCCACCTGAAATGATGTCCAGAAGTGGTTCATCAAATCATATATGATGTCTTTGCGGTATGTGTAGGACTAGTGCAACCCAAGGAGGGGCATGCCCCACCACCGGGAGGCAAATGTACATCGACGGCGTGCCGGATCCAACCGTTAAAATCAAACAAAAATCATACGATGCTGGAAATCCTCGAGACCTGGCAAGGTGTCGTCATATGGCCCTTGTGGAGTGTGGTGAAAGTTTGAGCCTGTTTCGCAGAAGCCTGTCTGGAGGTCGCTTGTAAACTGCTCCATCTCCGAGGTAGTATCTGGCTAACGAGAGAGAACATGTTTAGTTTGTGAAGGAGGTGTGATGCCAGTTGCTTCGTTGACCTTGAAACTTCTTGTGCTCTCAAAGGGGGCCATTGCATGACACGTGCTAGGACATGGCATTTTTCTGGGCCACCTGCAATATTTGAGACATTTATTGCATGCGTAGGGTTTCAATGCGAGAAATTGCAGATCTGCTTGGCGACCACCTGAAATGATGTCCAGAAGTGGTTTGTTAAATCACATATGATGTCTTTGCGGTATGTGTAGGCCTAGTGCAACCAAAGGAGGGGGAGGCCCCACCACCGCAGGGTGAATGTAACTCGGGGCATGCCAGATCTAGCCGTTAAAATCCATGGGAAATCATACGATGCCAAAAATCCTCGGGACCTGGCATGGTGTAGTCATATGGCCCTTGTAGGGTGTGGTAAAAGTTTGAGCATGTTTCGTAGAAGCCTCACAGGAGGCCACTTGTAAACTACACCATCTCCAAGGTAGTATCTGATTATCGAGAGAGAACGTGTCCGGTTTTGTGAAGGAAGTGTGCTGCCCGTTGCTCTGTTGGCTATTTCAACACTTAATCACACTTGTATACATATATTAAGACACAATGCAAGTTTTGGTGGCATTGCTACCCCCGAAGGCCCCCGACTGGGCCCAACCCACCACCGGATCCCCCTCGTGTCGACCTGACGCGGTCATTTCCTCCCTCCAAGTGCCTGCGGCAGCGCCTTCTGTGAAGGGGGTCACATTTCCGGAGCCACATGACAGGTGTTTGCACCTGAGACCACACTTCCAGACATGTAAGAGGACCCAATGCAAGATTTGGTGGCATAGCTAGCCCCCGAAGGCCCCTGGCCACACTCGTAGACACGCGAAGAACAATCCGTAGTGGTTTTTTTTCACATACTCTTGCATCTTTAAAAAATATAAGAAATTGCAATGCCTATTATATCACATGTGTCTGCACTGTGTAAAAATTTCATGAATTGATCACGCTCCGAGTGTTCAGAAATATTCATGCAACGCCAAAACCATAGAGGGATTACTTCGATTTCATTGCCGTCCGGGGGGGGGGGGGCTCACATCGGAGCCGCATATTGCCTCTTCAGACATGCCACCACACCTTAAGACATGTATGAGGACCCGGCGCAATGCTTTGGTGGCATTGCTACCCCCGAAGGCCCCCAACCGGCCTAACCCTGGACCAATTGACCTGGAGATCTACGCCTTTGACTTTTGTCATACGGGATTTGACCAACAGACGTTTTCACCTGGTTATGATAGGTCAGCCCATAGGAACACTTGAGAACAAGGTTTGGGCCAAAACCACCATAAGATTCCCTCTGTCTCGACCCAACGTGGCCGTTTTCCCCCTCCAAGTGTCGACGGCATCGCCATCCATGAAGGAGTCACACTCCGGAGCCGGTTGCCGGGTGTTTGTGCCTGCCACCACAATCCTTGAAACAATCTGATGGATGTAGATATAAAATTTGTCTTGATTGGCCAAGGTATGAAAAATATACAAAAAATTCAAAACAAAAGGGTGTTTTCTGTAAATTTGAAGCAAACATGATTTAAGTTTGTTCAAATTTGAAAAATAGTATAGCAACATAATCCTTTCAAGATTCTGATAAAAAACCATATAAAATTTGTCAAAATCGATCCAAGTATCAATTACTTATGATTTTAACAAACTATAAGGACCTATATGAAAAAGTACATGAGGTCACATTTCTAACATACTCAAAAACAAAAAAAACTGTATATTCATAATCTATGGAAAATTCTACCCCAAGTCGATGTATAATTTGTGTATGTTTAAGTTTAGATAAGTTAGATTTAAATTATTCAAATTTTAACTTTTAAAAACATAAAAATAATTTAAAAAAAACAAATGATATCTATGCCTACGGCATAGCCGTAGGCATAGTTCTTTGCTAGGGGCTACCAGGAGGCGCCACGTGGCGAGGCTATGCCTACGGCCTTGCCGTAGGCATAGATGGAAAACTATGCCTACGGCTTTGCCGTCGGCATAGCTCTGCCACGTGGCAGCTCCTAATAAAAAAACAGATGATATTTATGCGGACGGCCGCCGTCAGGGCCGTCGGCATAGATTTGACGGTGTCAGCCCGCCGTCTGTCCCTGGGCCACGAGGGCCACCTCTATGCCGACGGCCTAACTATGCCTACGGCTGTCGTAGGCATAGATCGATATATGCCGACGGCCTTACTATGCCTACGACTGCCGTAGGCATAAATGGAGCTATGCCGACGGCTTTTCTGCGCCGACGGTATTCCCCAGGCCGTCGGCATAGCTCCATCTATGCCTACGGCAGCCGTCGGCATAGATAAGGCCGTAGGCATATAACATTATTCCGGTAGTGAGGTGATTGCACCCCTCACGAGGGTCAGCGGTGCATTTCCTCCACTCCTTGCAAGAGGCGCGGAGGCGGATGTACTCGGCCACGTCGTGGCTGAGCAGCCGGCCGGCGATGTCGTCGACGAGCGCCGTCGGCAGGTTGGGCCAATCTCGCCTGCCCGTGTAGATTAGACTATCGTCAGAGAAGCAAGAGGAAATTGGATAGAAGGAAGGCTAACCCACCTTGTTGCTGCGTGCCTATCTATGCAAAACCCTAGGACGAAAATGGGCCGTAGAGGAAAATGGGCTGGTTGGTAGCTGTGAGGTTCGGCGCTGCGGGCAGATTTGCCGGGCGGCAGTTTTTCTAAAAAGAAAAACAATAACAACAAAATTGACGGGCGGCTTTGCTACACGCACATGCATTTTTTTATTACGGGGCTGCTACGTGTTGGCCGACGATCTTGAGAGGTCTGAACTGAGAAAATCAAGCGGCTAAACGGGTTTCTCTTCTTTCCAACAAAGTTTTCGTTGAGGAAACATTTGTAACAGAGTTTGTGTTGTGGATTATTTTTTTTGCAACATAGGTTGTGTTGCAGGATTTATTTTTTTGCAACATAGGCCCTTGCAAAAAAAACATAGGCCCTTGCAGAATTTTGTTGTCTTCATTTTTTTGGAAACATAGGTATTGTTGCAAAAAAAAAATTGTAACTGAGGTGATGTTGCATTTTTTTTATCTTTGTCTTCACCTTTATATGGTGTTACGGAAGAAAGTTTTGCAACATGACTGATGTTGCAGAAATCTTTCTTGCAACAGATTGAATGTTGCAAAACAAAACATCACCATCGTTCACCGCGAGCATGTTGGACAGTGGTGAGGGAGGACTGGCGCCACCCTTTCCTGCTATGGCGCTGCCGTCGGCGAGTGGCGGACCTCCGACAAGGTCGCCTCACCAAGTGAGGTGGCGCACCGTGCACGGCCAGACGTCATGGTGGAGGCGGGCGACAACGGCGACAACCGTGCGAGACCCCGGCTGCGACGACAGACCGAGATGGCGACCAGTTGTAGATTTTATTTTTTACAACAGAGCACCAAGGTCACCCGGCACCAGGGAGCGGGAGGAGTCACGGACGCCATGGTGGATTGGTGTTGGAGGATGGGAGTTGGGGATGGTGTTGGATCTGCTCAAAGGAAGCCTCCTGTGAGGATAAGGCGAAGAAGAGGTAGCAACGTTCGTGGAAGTGGACCACGCGTTGTTTGTGGGAGGCGGCGGATAAAACCACGAGATCGACCAGACGAAAGGAATCATTTCCCTTTTTTATATGAACTATAGGCGGCGAAAGAAAATAAACTTTTTTAAAAGATCTATCGCCTCACGGGCCATTAGATATGATCAATCTGGCGGTTGACGTCTTCTTATGGTTTGCAACAAACACCTTGTTGCGGAAATATTTGCAACATAGGTTGCGTTGCGGATTTATTTATTTTTCAACATAAGTTATGTCACGGGAATTTATTGCAACATAGGCTGTGTTGCGGTTCTTTTCTATCTTCACTCTTTTGAAAATATAAAGATGAGAGAAGAAGAGAGGAACGCGATGTTTACTACACGAAGAGGTACGTCTCGTATTTCCTTGAGTGGGGCATTGAGGGCACGTAGCGCTCAAAGAAGGTGACGGAAGCGTCGATTGTTTTGAGCCGGTTGACGCTGAACGTTTCCCTTTTTCCTCACCAAAGTAAATAAATTTACAAAAAAATGAACATTTTCAAAATTTGCTCACAAACTTTTCAAGACTCGGACATTTTTTGGGAGTCAACTTTTTTTGCAAAGAAAAGGAACAAAATTGAAAACGAGAACATGTTTCAAAACTAAGAACAACTTTTTCAAAATGCGAACATTTTTTTTAAAAAAAGGAGCAAAATTGAAAAAGCCTAACAATTTCCAAAAATATGAATATTCTCTTCAAAACACGAATATTCATGAAATTCTCCCAAACTTTTTTCAATTTGTGAACAAATTATGTAAACATGATTTTGTTTTCTTAATTTGTGAAGAAATTTTGAAAAAAGGAACATCTTTTGAGAAAATGGTAATGAATAATTTTGCCAAGGGAAATACTATCGCTCACCCGGCAGATCTCGCGAAACATCGACCGCCTTGTTTGATCGACGCGCGTCCCATGGACCCACTTTCTAAACATCAAGCCTCCTCTTATCCAGTCGCTCATCCTAGTCCTCCAAGCTTATCATCTCCTGTTTGTTTCCAAGGCGCTGTTCCATTGCACATCAAGACGGGATGTGCGTCGACTGATAGCCACCGGCCACCCTGCTGCTGCATTCCGTCCCCCCAGGGTACTGGAGCCGCTGGACTGCGCCACCCGCCTCTACGAGGCATGCCGTGCCAAAGCCTGCGTCCGCCATTCCACGTCATTGTCGTCCTAGAGGAGCACTGGCGTCCATGGCTGCCGCCTCCTCGAGCTCACCCACATCTGGTGCCGCCGCAACAACATTTCCTACAACAAGATCTTTGTTGCATAAATTTCTGAAACATGACCTCTGCTGTAAAAAAGATTACACACGTTTCTGTAACATGATATTTGCTGCAAAAAAAAATCTACAAACATTTCTGTAACATGATCTCTGCTACAAAAATATTCTGCAACACAACCTCTGTTGCAAATATTTTTGCAACAAGATCTCTGTTCCAAAAGGGTTTTTGCAACAAGACTTCTCTTGCGGAAGTAGAAGACCACACGTGGCTGCTCGATTATACAAGATATTATGGTAAAAGATCAGCCGGCCGACGCGTAGTACTCCCCTTTTGCCAAACGCAAACATTTTCGACTTTTTGAATTTGTGAACAAATAGTGGAAACATGAACAAGTTTTGAAAACAAAAACATTTTCTGAAATCAGTGAACATTTTTTAATATGTGAACAAGATTAAAAAATGCAAGAATTTTCGGAAATTTTAATCTTTTTGAATTTTTGAACATTTTTTTAAAAAATTGAACAAATTTTGAAATACTAAAACTTTCCGAATTTCTGAACAAAATCTGGAAAATTTAACAAATTTTAAGAAATACAAACATTTTTAAATTCCAAAAAAATTGGTGAAAAAATAAAATAAACTTGAAAAGGAAAATCTAAAGAAACTAAAAGGCAAATAAAAAGGAAAAAGGAAAAAGGAAAACGAAAATTTGAAAGGAAAAAATTAAAAATGGTTTGGGAACTTCTAGAAGGCTCCCAAAACCAGGAATGCCATGGAGCTTAAACAGAAGTGTCTAAAAGTTAGATCCTTCTATATTCTTATACCTTGACGTTGCTGAAAGCATATTCGGCAAACAAAAAAATGTTTCTTTCAGACTGAGTTTGGAAGCTATAATTTTTACACTTTCAATGTTAGTCATTGTGTTGTCGTACAAAGGATCAACTGCTATATCCAGTTCGGCGCTACTTAACTAGGTACGCATGCAGTCTGAAGTTACAAACTGTTGTAGTGTTACTGAGCGTATATACTTTCTCAAACGATATGACAAATCGGTCCAATCAATAGTGCAGTATTCGGAACTTGGTACGCTCTTACGACTCTGGGATAAATAAAGAAGCAAATATATGTAGGGTTTGGTGTTGGAACAACTCAAGAGTAACGTCCGTCTGTGTGTTCAGTTTGGTTCCCGCTGTCCGGATCGGCACCATAGGTTCATATGCATTTTCTGTGTAGCTTCAGAACTCTCTAGTATTTCAAGAACACTGAAATATCATTTTCTATACTGGCTTGTATGTTCATCCTTCAGAACTTCCTGGAGAACCACAAGGTAGAAATCAACCAAGATCTTGAAGAATACATCAGCTCAAATTTAAGACAGAACAACAAGTGGTTTTGTACAATATACTAGTAGAATGCTCTGTCCATCTTTCAGATTTTCCTGAGGAAAACACAAGCAGAAATGAACATAGGAGGAGACAACATGCTACCCTTAACTTGGTGATGATGACCTCTTGAATTAGTCTTTGAGGCCGCCGAGGAGGCCTGCGCAACAGACGAGGTACTCCTGGAGGGTACAGGGGCGAGCAAGAGGCAGTAGATTCAGCTCTGGATCTGCTCTGGCGGTACCGTTTCACTGATATATCGTCTAGAAGCCCTGGCACGTCGGTGGCGAACACAAACGACGGATCAGCGGTCTTGTCCGCCAGATACCACACGCCGACGGGAGGGCAGCGGGCACCGCGCGCCCCCATGTACACGGCGTTCCCTGCGACGCATGGAAGCCTCTTGGCCGAGAGGGAGAAGCACGCCGCGTCCCCGACAAACACGGCGCGGTGCCGGCCAATGTCCTCCACCGGCACAAGTCTCTTCCCGGCCACATCCACCTCAAACACCTGGATCAGGTTCCACCGTTGCGCCTTCACATGGTGCTCCACCCTGATCACGTCCATGACCTTCCTCCTGCGTTTCATGATTCTCCGCTCGTCGGCGCTGAGGTGGTCGAGGCTGAGGTAGTAGCGAACCATGAGCATGCCGCCACCGCGGTGGTGGTCGTCGGGAGGGACGAGGTAGCAGAACATGTTGTAGTCGGTGTTGGGCTGGTCCACGACCACGGGCACCAGACGAGGCTCTGGGCAGAGCCTCACCTGTATTATGTACCCCTCGACAGTTGAGAAGTAGAAGCGCCCCTGCATGGTTGAGGCCGACGAGAATCGACATGACATGGGTTGGTCTGGCCTCCACATCTCGTCATCCACCAACGCCCAACGATGGTCACCAGGGTTGGCGTAGGCTATGGCACGCCCAAGGTGACGGTCAGCCATGAGGAGCACGACTGACGATGGGGAGGTTTCATCAGAGACGCCGGCGTAGATGATGCGCGCCGCGGAATGGAACGGACCCGTCCAGACTGCGTACGCGCCGCCAAGGTCCTCGGTGACGGGCGGGAGGTCGGTGAGGGCCCTGGTGAGCGGGTTGAGGAGGCGCACGGCGTGGCTCGCCTTGTCGTGCAGGAGCAGGAGGCCCTCCGCGCTGGCCTCGAGGTGGTGCCGGGAGAGCTCCCGGAGGTCGACGCGGGCGCTGGCGCCGGTGGAGAGGTTGAGGAAGCGGCGGCCGTCGCCGTCGGTGCGATTGGACAGCATGATCCAGCGCCGCGGCCGGAAGCGCGGGTCCAGGTGGTTGCGTCCCTCGCGCGGGTCGGCGGTGCATCTCCTCCACTCCTTGCACGCGGCGTGGAGGCGGATGTACTCGGCCACTTCGTGTGATATAGGGTGGAACCCTAAGTGGAGATCTTTCACGAATTGGAGGGGAAATCCCCAAGAACAAGATGAACACAAAAGGGAAAACAAGAGGAACACTCAAGAACAAGTCTAATCACACATCCACTAGACAATCAAACACACAAAATCCACAAGGTACATGAACAATCAAAGGGAAATAAAATACATGGTAGAGTTCATCCCAAATCCTATGAAGGAGATGAGGGCTTGATGAATCCCTTAGGATCTTCTCCAATGGAGGCCTTGAACTCCAATGGAGTCTCCTCTCTCAAGAGGAATCCCACAAGGGGAGATACATGAGCTAAGCTCTAGTGTTTAGATCTATTCTTAGATAAGTCTAAATGGAGGAGATGAAGGAGTATATATAGTCCTAGGCAAAGAGAGGGATAAGTGGGGGCAAAATGGTAAAACAAGGGCAAAGCCCGCAGCATCACACAGGGGGGCCCGTGTGCACGGGGTAAGTGGAGCCCGTGCACACGGGGTATCCAGAGACCCGACGCATGAGCCTGTGCGCACGGGGTCCATGAGGCCCGTGGACACGGGGGTCCCGTGGGCATGGTACACGCCTGTGCGCACGGGGTCTTCAGGACCGCCAGCCTGGGATGCCCGTGGGCACGAGGTCGGAAGGGCCCGTGCGCACGGGGTCGCCTGGGAGCTGTTGCCTTCTTCTTGGCGCTTCCTTCTCCGCTTCCAGGCTTCCCTCTTGGATGGTGTAGATGTTCTCTTCCGCATGAACTCGTCCTCGCTATGCTTGAAGCTCCGACAATACCTATGAATGCACGCGGAAGGAATGTCAAGTAGTATACCATCCTCAAAGGGGTCAAGTGAACACGTGTAAAGGAGATGATTCACCTTTATGTATGTGAAGTAGATGTGGCACGTGTCACTTGCCAAACGAACTCTTGACATGGTGATGTCCATAGGATGCTCCGCATCATCCCCTCCCCCTTGGGAGAGATCCGACCTCGGATCGAAATCCAAATCACCATGGGAAAGAGATGATGTTGTCGTGTAGAAGTTGACTTTCACCAAGCATGCATCATCTTGTAGTTGCAAATGGGCACTCTCCAATGTCGCATGGTCTTGTAATTCCTTCAAAAGGAGCAAAGATAACAAGCACTTGGAAAAACAAATGTGGTTGGCGTAAGAGCAAAACCAAGCATTCAAGAGGTGATTCACCCAACAAGTGTTGTTATCAGGCATAGCATATGGTTTGACCAAGAAGTGTGGCATGGAATTTAAGCATATAAGGTGAGCACAATCAAGGACATCATGGAAACAAGTATGCAAATGGGAGGTAAAGATATGTGTGACAGGTTGTTGGGGAACGTAGCAGAAAAACAAAAAAATTCCTACGGTTTCACCAAGATCCATCTATGAGTTCATCTAGCAACGAGTGATCGGATGCATCTACATACCTTTGTAGATCGCGAGCGGAAGCGTTCAAAGAACGAGGATGAGGTAGTCGTACTCGATGTGATCCAAATCACCGGAGATCCTAGCGCCGAACGGACGGCACCTCCGCGTTCAACACACGTACGGTCAGCGTGACGTCTCCTCCTTCTTGATCCAGCAAGGGGTAGGAGAGGTTGATGAAGATCCAGCAGCACGACGGCGTGGTGGTGGATGCAGGGCGTCACAGTAGCAGGGCTTCGCCGTATACTACGCGAGAGAGAGGTGCGGCAGGGGAGAGGGAGGCGCCAAGACACAAGGTGCGGCTGCCCCCTCCCTCCCCTTCATATATATAGGCTCCCCTAGGGGGTGGGCGGCCCTAGGAGATGAGATCTCGTAGGGGGGCGGCGGCCAGGGCTGGAGTAGCCCCCAAGGCAAGGTGGGGCGCCCCCCCCCCCACCCCTAGGGTTCCAACCCTAGGCGCATGGGGTGGGCCTAGGGGGGCGCACCAGCCCACTATGGGCTGGTTCTCCTCCCCACTTTAGCCCATGGGGCCCTCCGGGATGGGTGGCCCCACCCGGTGGACCCCCGGACCCTTCCGGTGGTCCCGGTACAATACCGGTGACCCCGAAACTTGTCCCGATGGCCGAAACAGCACTTCCTATATATAATTCTTTACCTCCGGACTATTCCGAAACTCCTCGTGACGTCTGGGATCTCATCTGGGACTCCGAACAACATTCGGGTTACTGCATATACATATCTTCACAACCCTAGCGTCACCGAACCTTAAGTGTGTAGACCCTACGGGTTCGGGAGACGTGCAGACATGACCGAGACGACTCTCCGGTCAATAACCAACAGCGGGATCTGGATACCCATGTTGGCTCCCACATGCTCCTCGATGATCTCATCGGATGAACCACGATGTCGAGGATTCAAGCAACCCCGTATACAATTCCCTTTGTCAATCGATATGTTACTTGCCCGAGATTCGATCGTCGGTATCCCAATACCTTGTTCAATCTCGTTACCAGCAAGTCACTTTACTCGTACCGTAATGCATGACCCCGTGACCAGACACTTGGTCACTTTGAGCTCATAATGATGATGCATTACCGAGTGGGCCCAGTGATACCTCTCCGTCATACGAAGTAACAAATCCCACTATTGATCCGTGTCAACCCAACAGACACTTTCGGAGATACCCGTAGTATACCTTTATAGTCACCCATTTACGTTGTGACGTTTGGTACACCCAAAGCACTCTTACGGTACCCGGGAGTTACACGATCTCATGGTCTAAGGAAAGGATACTTGACATTGGAAAAACTCTAGCAAACGAACTATACGATCTTATGCTATGTTTAGGATTGGGTCTTGTCCATCACATCATTCTCCTAATGATGTGATCTCGTTATCAATGACATCCAATGTCCATAGTCAGGAAACCATGACTATCTGTTGATCAACGAGCTAGTCAACTAGAGGCTTACTAGGGACATGTTGGTGTCTATTATTCACACATGTATTACGATTTCCGGATAACATAATTATAGCATGAATAAAGACAATTATCATGAACAAGGAAATATAATAATAATGCTTTTATTATTGCCTCTAGGGCATATTTCCAACACAGGTGAACAAGCATCTACCTCAAGATCATAGCAAACATGCATAAAGCGCTCAACAAATGGTCTATGGTAGGCATAAGAGTCATTCACGACACCAAGAGAAATGAAATGTCTAAACACATGGGGCAAGTGAAAAACAATCCAAGTATAATGTGCATATGGTGTGATGACGAAAGTGATGCACTCAACACAAATGATATAGCAATTTTGCAACATGTGCGAGGCAATTAAATCGTGCAAACTAGTGGAGCGAAGATGCAACACACTAGAGGAAATCATGGCAATCATGTCATGTGAGCAAATAAGAGGCATAGGCAATGCATATGACATGTCGCAAGCACGAACACATAGCAAGAGCATAGTATCATCATAGGTATGGGTCACAAATGGAACATGGCAATAATAAGTAATGTCCCCACCAAGCTTGCAAATACACATATAAGTAGTAGAAACAATCATCATGTGTAATGCAAAGCATGGGTCACAAATGCATGGCAAAGGCATGGGAATGATAATATCATGCAAAGTGAACATGGCAAGATGGGCATATCTCTACTCTTAATGGACAACTTGGTTGAATAGTCCCCCCCCCCACTTTCAACCGGTTTATTTTCAACCGGTTTTTCTTCGTCCCACCTCCCACCACCTCCCTCCCACCGGTTTTTCTCTTTCTCGTCTGGCCGACAATACCCAGCGTATTTATGGTAATCAATCACAATTAATCCACGTATGGTAAGGCTATAAACTTAGAAATCTCAAATATGATAATTATAGTAATAAATCAATCCATTTATGGTAAGGCTATAACTAAGGAAATTTCGAATATGGTAATTATCACCAGAATCAAAGCTTTCTAAAAAAGTTCTTCTTGCCATACCCTAATCGTGATCTCCTCATCCTGAGGCATTATTTCCATCTATTTCTCAGCTGAATCAGAACTTTCCAAAACTTTGTCTGACTAAATCACAATTTTCCTTCCTTCCCTATCATCTCAATCGAATCATGAGCTATAGGTAAGTCATTTCATTCTCCACCTCGCACGGGTTGTACTGATTTTTATCATGGTTTGGCCCCCTACCGTACAAGCCGCTCGATTCCTCCTCCCTTGCTCAATTCCTCCACCCTATCTTCTTCTTCATGGTGAGCAACCCAGGCAGCGATGCGTGCCCGTTATGCATCAGCGAGGAGGACCAGGAAACGTTGATTGCTAGCCCCGCGCTCGTCACGTGAACCCGTTCACCGTCAGGTCATGCTGGTGTGTTACGGGTGTAGGTGCACCTTACCTTAGCCATGGAGGTTTGCCGGTGGACAACAGAGGCCTCACCATGGACACCAGTATCCCTCTCCTCTTCCTGCGCCCTACCTCTCCTTCCTCAGTCTCTACCTCTCTCTCTCTTTTTCTCTGTTCTAGGAGATCTGCAGCCGACGCCGCAGGCCCTGCCCATTCGCTGCCGGTCACCTCGCCTCGCTGTTCGATCTCACCGCTGGATATGCACGACTCCGCCGCCCTGTGCCGTCCTCGTCGGGCACCATCATGGCGGCGCGAACACTATATGCAGTGGCTACAATCAGCGGTAGTTGGTAGTGGTAGTTGGTAGTGGTAGTTGGTAGTGGTAGTAGTATATATCTTTATGTGATTGGTCACAAGTTGTAGTTGGTAGTGGTAGTAGTATATATTCACTATAATTGTTTGTACGAAATCACATTAAAAAAAATCACACATAAATCACAACAATTGCGTGCAAAAACACATAATCTTACCATATTTCATAGGGTGCTATCATTTTTCATGTTTGTAGTTGTATGAGAATATTAAATGTATTATTAACATGATTATTAAATGTATGAGAATATTAACATGATTAATATTGAACTCTTAAAGTTAACATGATTAATATTGAACTCTTACCATATTTTCATATGTCACTTGATATGTATGAGAATATTAAATGTATTATTAACATGATTAATATTGAACTCTTAAAGTTAATGTGGCCCCATTGCAACGCACGGGCGTTCTTCTAGTAATATGTAATGAACAATAACCCATAACCATGTGAGAGCCATGTAGAAGAAATGCGCGAAGACTTTGCGCGAAGAGAGCGGTGGAAAAGAAAATCCATGGGATCTCAAGTAATCATTGCTCTCTAGAGCTTGTTTTGTCAACTCATGTGATTGTGAGGTTGACGAGTGTTCATGGGTACCTACACAAAAGAGACACAAACGAAAGAATGTGTGTGCGTGGTAAATGTACACATCATCCATCATGATGTGTATGTGCATGTGTGAGTTAGCACAAGATAAGCATCGCTCAAAGAAATTTGATGCATGGTATAAGAACATGTCATCCATCATGAAAGAATAGTTATTGTGTATGACACGATGGGGATGCAAATTTAACATACACGTATATGGCACATCAATAGCATGTTTATTCATGGGGAGCATATGGTGCACACAAGTAGTGGGATCATGCAACGGATAGCATGAATCAAAATCTCCTAAAATGTATGAGGAAACTATGGGGGTCTCCTCATGAGCAATAGTGAAAACATCATATGAAGAAAATGGACAACATCCAAAATAATGCATATCCAAAGCTAGGTAGTCATGGCATGGCATATGAGATAAATGATGCAAAGGAAGCATAGCAATATCATCACAAGGAAAACAAATGCCAATAACCATGGGCTTGTCATCTATGTCATAAGTGCAAATTGGATTAATTTTAATGGCATATGCATAGTCACTACGATGAGATTGCAAAGATGACATATTGTTGATCTCATGCATAGCATATGACAAGTCAAGCGGATTGTCAAACATGATGTGACCTAGAGAATTGTCACAAGAAATCCTATGTAACATGGCATCACAACTAGGCAATTCAACATGCTCATCATCATATTCATCATAAAGTGGTAAGTCATGACATGAGGAAGTCACACTAGCATGAAGCATGTGAATAGGTGGATCAACATCATGCAAGCAATCAATGTCAAGAATGTCCACTAGTGGGACTAGAGCATCACCTTCACCTTTGTTACCTTGTTCATGCCACTCAAGTGGTGTAGGTGAGGTGGTAAAGACCAAATGGTGGTCATCTTCATCGTGATGGAACCATGTGGGGGGTGCATCATATTCCACCATGGCCATCGTCATGTCCAAAGGGAGGACGAAGCCGTCGAGGATCGGCGCGTCATCATATGTGAAACCTAGCACCAAAGGAGAAGACCCAATAGAGGTAGAGGTTAAGTTGTTAGAAAGCGAAATGGCCTCATATGCCTCATCAACTACCTCACTCTCTCTATGTGATGGTGGCTCACTCACTCCCTCAAGGTAGGTGCACTCAATGTCGCATATGGTGGAGTCACTCAAATCACTCAAGTGGTGGTGGCAGTGGCTCTCCTCACATGGGAATTGGGGAAACTCATGAGATATGGGGCTAATGGTGAAGTCACTCTCAATCTCAATATGGTGGCTAAAGTCACTCAAGTCATCATACGTCACCGTGGTCGAAGGGAAAATCCCATGCTTAACCGTCCTGTCGTCGTCGCCATGGATGAAGGCCGAAGATGGCACATCATCACTCTCGTCGTGGATGAAGGCCGAAGATGGCACAACATCACTCTCGCCTCCTAAGATGGAAGCATCATCCTTGCTCGCCACCTTGTCACTCGCCTCCAAAGCATGTTCCTTGAAGGTCTCCGTAGTCGTACTCATTGTCGCACCATCTTGAAAAAGAGTCGAAGAAGACTCGGCATCATCAATGCCACAAAGAGGGATGGCGGTGAAGTCGAACTTGGGAGCATCGTCTTGGAGCTCGTCGGGCTTGGACATCGTGGTGGTACTAGCCTCATGCTCGTCGTGTTGGAGCTTGGTCTTCGAGAAGTGTGCTTGGGGTGGAGAAGCCTTGGCCTTCATGAGTTCTTGTTCCGTCTTGAGAGCACCAATGTAGTTGTCATCGAGGGACTTGTAGTTCTGAGGAAGATAGTCTTGGATATGTCGTTGTTCAATCCCATCATGAAGTGGAACTTCATTGACATGGGGTCGTCCGCGCCGGCACGTCGCAAGGCATGGTTCATCTCCTTGAAGTACTTGTCAATGGACTTGGATCCTTGGATGGTGTTCTCCAATTGGCGTAGAAGTTGTTCCGTGTAGGTTGGAGGCACAAACTCTCGCCGCATAGCTTTCTTCGTCTTGGGCCAACTCATGTCATAGCTCTCTGAAGGTGTGTGAAGCCACCATGTGGACACGTAGTCGTGGAAGTTTCTTGAGGCGCACTTCACTTGATCTTCGGGAGGAACTTGATGTAGCTTGAGGTAGACGTCCATCAAACGCTCCCACTCGAGATACTCCTCGGGTTCTAGAGTCCCATAGAAAGGAATCTCGTGGTTTGTGTCGGGGTCGTAGTAGCTCGTGGAGGTCGCGGACTTGAGCTTGGGGAGCTTCTCTTGGACGTAGTCTTGGGGTGCTTGTTGGCGAAGATGACGTGTGTCCGTAGGCGAAGATGCCTTGAAGTCGCTTGGCGAAGATGCCAAAGGAGATGGTGAAGTCCTTGAGCGATTGTTGGTGTTGAGCTCTTGACCTTCACGTTCGTGGTGGTGATGGTGTCGATGCCGATGTGATCTTGCCGGAGATAGTAGCTCAGAAGCATGTGCACTAGAGCGTCTTCTCGAAGATGAGGAAGATCGCTTGTAGGACTTGATGAGGGCTTTGATGTCCTCCATTTGAGCTTGCATCTTGGCGTTGTTGGATTTGTTCGTGGCATCGAACTCGTCGTTGTTGTTGTAGACCGAAGGTGAAATGCCTTGCCTATCCATCACAAGACTCGAGCAAAGGTGAGTAGGAAATGAGATAAACAATACCAAGTTACCTTTTCCCAAAGTTGAGGATGTATCTCGTATCACTCAATGTGAGATGAAAGAATAGTGGAATTGGTACCGGACTTGTTCACTCACACCTATCAAGTAAAGCTTATGGAGGAGCTTGGTGAGGATAGTGGCACAAAAAATTTGATGCAAAATGTTAGCAAGAGTCAATAATGTTGGAAAAGATTCACAAATTCGCAAGTGAAACAAGTAGACCAATAGCAATATGTGGCACACGGAAACACACACGCGAATAGATAAATGGGGTCGTGCAACCAAGGAATGAGCACTAAATGTGGAATCCATGGAAAACGCTCGTGTTGCACAACTCAAGAGAGACGCTAGCACGATTGCTCAATAGGCGGATACGACACTTGTGCACAACCTATAAGATGCAAAATGTATGAGCTTTCTATCCCAAGTATGCTATATGTATGATGTTCCCGTTGTTCTTCTCAAGATGATCCAAGATGATCGGATATGACAATCTTATGTGCAATGGTATGATGCTATGGCACTTGCTTACAAGCTCTTTGCTCTCTTTTCTTTTGCTTAAAAGCTTATTCTCTCCCTTTTTTTGATATGGCCACTATGCGAAATGCACAAACCAAGATAGCAATTGTGTATATGCGGGAACAATCTTGTGACACAAGAGATGATATGCTACCAATATGATATGGTATGTATGCAATGGAAGGGTGGATCACTAATGTGCACAAGTAACGTTGCCGACAATACTCAAATGGCTAGTCTCGATAGGCAAGTAACGCAAAATGGGCTAGGGGTTATCAATGCAATGGCAAGGGGAATGTACAATGGTGTCGTTGAGGTTACCATCCTTGATGATGATGAGTGGCGGTGTTCTTGATGTAGATACCAAGATGATGTAGACCCGTCCCTAAGTAGCTGAAACACCTTAGGAAACGATAAAAACCGCAAACTCAAAATCTCCAAAGGAAAATGTCAAATGGTGGTAGCGGGGATGGCAATGTGGAAGTGGTGGTGATGGATGATGAAGAAGCAACCGTCCCTAAGTAGCCGAAACACCTTAGGAGACTCAAGTCACCACTCAAACAACCACAAATGCTAAATGGAGCAAAATGGGTTAGGTTGCGGAAGGCTATGTTGGGTTTTGCGGATGATATGGTGGAAGGCCTAGGCAAAGATGCCAAAATTTCAAAATTTTATGGAGTCAAATGGTGTTGAAACCAAGATGAGCAGCTCGGGCATGTCGCTAGCTTTTCAACGAGCCAAAGAACACCCAAATCGGAGTTCGGAAGTGGAAGTTATGACCGAAAATATAAAGTGGACGCGGCTGATTCTGGGAGGGCCATGCGCACGGGGTCCAGGGCCCGTGGGCACGGGGTGCCGTGCGCATGGTACACACACCGAGGGCACGGGGTCACCTGGGACACGTGGGTTTGGCAGATTTCTTCCCGATCTGGGCTCCAAATGGATGGATCTCGTTGCTGGGGTTTAGCTGGGGGTATGGGGGTGGTATGGGGGGTGGGAGGTCGAAGGGGCAGCAACCGAAGTGCACTTGAAGGGTCGTGCGCACGGGGTCTGTCTGGCCCGTGTGCACGGGGTGATCTGTGAGCGGACGAACTGCTCCGGATCCGTGGGTAATCTCGAAATTGGGGTCAAAATCGAAGGGTGGAAGGTGGAGGGAAGCTAGATCCACTTGAAACCAAGCAAATCCATGGATCAAATCCAACAAAACATCACCAAACCAACAAATCACAAAAAAAATTGGGGCTGTTTTTTGTGGGGATTTTCGAAATTGGGGAAGAACACAACAAAACTAGGCTAGAAAACAAAGAGGGGTGCTCCAATTTCGTGAGAAACCATGGCTCATGATACCATAATGATATAGGATGGAACCCTAAGTGGAGATCTTTCACGAATTGGAGGGGGAATCCCCAAGAATAAGATGAACACAAGAGGGAAAACAAGAGGAACACTCAAGAACAAGTCTAATCACACATCCACTAGACAATCAAACACACAAGATCCACAAGGTACATGAACAATCAAAGGGAAATAAAATACATGGTAGAGTTCATCCCAAATCCTATGAAGGAGATGAGGGCTTGATGAATCCCTTAGGATCTTCTCCAATGGAGGCCTTGAACTCCAATGGAGTCTCCTCTCTCAAGAGGAATCCCACAAGGGAAGATACATGAGCTAAGCTCTAGTGTTTAGATCTATTCTTAGCTAAGTCTAAATGGAGGAGATGAAGGAGTATATATAGTCCTAGGCAAATAGAGGGATAAGTGGGGATGGTAAAACAAGGGCAAAGCCCGCAGCATCACACAGGGGGCCCCGTGTGCACGGGGTAAGTGGAGCCCGTGCACACGGGGTATCCAGAGACCCGACGCATGAGCCCGTGCGCACGGGGTCCATGAGGCCCATGGACACGGGGGTCCCGTGGGCACGGTACACGCCCGTGCGCACGGGGTCTTCAGGACCGCCAGCCTGGGATGCCCGTGGGCACGGGGTCGGAGGGGCCCGTGCGCACGGGGTCGCCTGGGAGCTGCTGCCTTCTTCTTGGCGCTTCCTTCTCCGCTTCCAGGCTTCCCTCTTGGATGGTGTAGATGTTCTCTTCCGCGTGAACTCGTCCTCACTATGCTTGAAGCTCCGACAATACCTATGAATGCACACGGAAGGAATGTCAAGTAGTATACCATCCTCAAAGGGGTCAAGTGAACACGTGTAAAGGAGATGATTCACCTTTATGTATGCGAAGTAGATGTGGCACGTGTCACTTGCCAAACGAACTCTTGACATGGTGATGTCCATAGGATGCTCCGCATCATCGTGGCTGAATAGCCGGTCGGCGATGTCGTCGACGAGCGCCGCCGGCAGGTTGGGCCAGTCTCGCCTGCCCGTGTAGATGATCGTTAAGAAATCAAGAGATATTAGGATATGATAGGAAGGCAGGGGGATGGGCTGACCATTCGTCTTCGCGGCGGAGTTGGGGCAGGGGATGCTGGCGGGCGAGGTTGCTCCTCTTTCGCCTCTTACTCAAAAGAGAGGCGTGGCGGCGGCTGAGACTGACCCGCCTTGGTATTTGAGTTTAGTTCAGTACACGTGAGGATGGAAATGGGCCGCGAGGGGAAGTTGGCTAATTGGTTGATGAGGTTGCTGGGCTAAGAGAGCCCCACGAAAATCCGGAAAACTACTTGCCTCAAGTTTTTCTGCCACTTCCTCAAGTTGTTGGGCTAAGAAGACAGTCAGAATAGAAGAAAGAAAGAAGTCCATTTTTCACCCTCAAATGTACCCCAATAGACAAATCCCCCCTGAAGTCGATTTTGGTACAATTTTAACCCTGAAATATCTAAAACCAGATAAATTTGCCCCTTGAGTGGTTTTGCTGTGATTTAGGTGGTTTTAGGAGATGAGGTCGTCTTCCTCCTCTCTCTCCACCGAAGCCAAGTCCTGCATAAGCACAAACACAAACACATGGTGAGCATCTCCCGAAAGCAAGTGAAGTGTGGTGTGGCACGCCCAGACCGGGGTGAGGAAATGGATGAGGTTGAAGGCGGGAGTGGCGGGCATGTCGACGTCCTTATCTAACTTGGCGAGCGCCCACTAGAGGACGTAGGCGTTGGGCTTGGAGCGGCTGAGTGCCAACACGACGGCGGTGGGCGCCGCATCCGCTCTGGTCCCCTCTTCCTCTTGCGTGGCCATTGGTGGATCTCACATACCCTGTTCATCAGAGAGTGGCGGGGAAACGGAATCGGACAGCAATGGTCGCGGCCGGCGACGACCGCTCTGGTCGAAGAAGAGCAAGATAGAGGAGTACGTACCAGGTCGACTAGGTTAGGGGCTCCATGATACGCTCTGGTTAAGGACTCTCGCTGTTGTCGCGCGCGGAGCCGACGACTAGGTTAGGGGCTCTCGATGCAATGACAGAGGACCTCACCCTGCACTCGCGCGCCAGGTCGGGGAGGACGGCTGTAGTGGCTACCGGGGCAGCGCATCATGGAGGAGGGAGCTCGGTGTCGGGAGGAGCCAGGAGCGTCAGGAACACCGGAGGTAGCTCAGGGAACGCGACAGAGTCGCCAAAGCTCGTAGGAGCTAGGGATTTTGCCATGACGGAGGCAGCATACCGAACACGGGGAAGGTAACTGCAGACTGTAATTTTGCGCAACTAGGTCCAGTCGCTTTGGCAGACTAAATGAGGGAGGCGCGGTGAAGCTTTGTGACTTGGCGGCATGGCTCAAGGTAGCTGGTGGCCTTGTGTGCGGCGACGGCGGCGGTGGTGACCGCAGCACGGGCGCGCGGGGCGTGCGATTCGTGCCATGAGAGGCGGAGAGGAGGGGAGGAGAAGGGGATAGAGGGGCTAGGGCACCCGGGGGCGAGTTATATAGGCCTATGGCAGCGTTGTAGCAGCTCGGTGGCGAGCATCGGCATCCATGGAGTCGGATGAATGACATGCAGAAGAGAGGGGGAGAGGAGGAAGACGATGCCATCTCCCAAAACCACCTAAATCATTGCAAAACTGCTCAAGGGGCAAATTTATCCGGTTTCATAGATTTCAGGGTTAAAATT
Source organism: Triticum dicoccoides (assembly GCF_002162155.2). Lineage (NCBI taxonomy): Eukaryota > Viridiplantae > Streptophyta > Magnoliopsida > Poales > Poaceae > Triticum > Triticum dicoccoides. The sequence continues at coordinate 55,336,307 of NC_041382.1, forward strand.
GTACCAAAATCCATTTAAGAGGGGTATTTGTCCATTGAGACACATTTGAGGGTGAAAAATGGACTTCTTTCTAGAAGAAAAGGGAGCGCCTCAAGGACGCCCTAAATGGTCCAGCCCAACTCGGCGGCAGCGCCGGTTCCATAGCTACTTTTTTTTTGTTCTTTCTTTGTTTTATTACTTCCATACTTACATTTCTGAAATAAAAACATATTTAATTAAATTTTCGAAAATGTTAATCGCTTGTTTGAAAAAATGTTCATACAGTGTAAACAAATATGCATGCAACTTCTAAAAAATGTTGATAGCATTTAAGTAAATATTCGTAACATCTAAAAGATGTCTCCGCATTTCAAAAATATGTTCAGACATCTGAAAAAAGGTTTGTATGATTTAAAAAAATCCATTCAAAAAATGATCATGGCATTTAAAATAACAATGTAGCTTAAAAAAGTTGTACCATTCAAAAATTATTCAATACATTTAGAAAAAAATCACACATTTTTCAAAATTTGTCCTTGGCATTTTAGTAAAGTGCGTATACAATATAAAAAAAATTCCATTCCATTCTAGTTTTTTTAACATGTACTTAAAAATGTTTTAACATTTATTCAGAAAATATGTTTAACCTTTATTGAATGAAAATGTTCCAAACATGTATTTGAAAAGAATGTTAATCATGCATTTTAAAATGTTACATGTGTGTATGAAAAATTTACAACATGTATTGAAAAAATACGACAAAAAGAAATAAAAAAATAAACAAATGATAAAGATGAAAACCCAAAGAAAACCAGTAAAGAACCGTAGAGAAAAAAATACAGAAAACAAAAACAAAAGAAAAATAAGAAAATAAAACCTGAAGAGAAAAAAGAAAGCTGAAAAAAATACCAACCCAAATAAAATACAGCGCGCAAAAAAAGAACAGACTTCCAAGTTGGAGGCTTCTTCTCCAACTTGTCCACCAGCGGCAGCAGGTTGGCGGTGGAGACCTTCCAAATGGACAGGGGGAGGCCTAGGTATTGCACTGGGAAAGTAGCAATCGGGCATTGCCATTGAGAAGCAATTTTGTCGATGTGGTCGTTGGAGCAGTGAATGTGTGTAGCTGAGCACTTGGCTAACTTGATACGCCGACCGGCCACCAAGCCAAAAACCCGAGAAGACATATGGTTGTGAAGATGCCATGCACGTCGGAGTGGCAAAAATACGATGATGTCGTCGACCTAGAGAGACACACTCAAAGTCACGAGACGAGCAATAAGGTGGTGAAGTTGAATCGTACCTGGAGCCCCATTGATGAGGACGTACTCGTACACACGGAGTAGAAAAAGATGAAAATCCACTCCCTCCAATGTTGGCTGAAGCCTAGCTGTCAAAGCGTCTCATGGAGGAACGACCAAGAGACCGAATTGAAGGCGCGAGCAATGTCTGGCCTGAGAAGCATCAAGGGACCCTGAGGTTATGGAGAAGGCGCGCCGTCTGCTGGACAGAGCAAGAAAATGCAGATACATAAAATGATGTTTAGATGGCTGTTCAAGCCCTGGACATAAGCCGGCACTTCAAATTTCGCCGACTGTTTTTGTAGCTGTCGGTGGCTGTGACGGCTTGACCGTGACGCGAAGTTAGCGTCCGCAAAATTAGCAGCCGTCGAGATTGCAAAATCTGTACAGTGGCAGCCAGCAGCTTGTGTTACGGCGCGGGCGCCCACCGTTCCCGTTTGCCCACGGCTCCGGGCGCGGCCCGCGGAATGAACCGCCCGCCCGCCCGCCCGCGCGTCCACCCTTCCTTTTCCCGAGTCGCCGCCCCCCTTCTCTCTCTCAAGAAAAAGGGACAAATGCCGTCCCTGGCTCCCAGCGCGTGCGTGCCCTTTGCTTCCGTTGCGGGGAGGATGCATGTGCACACGCTAGCGCCACGGTACGAAAGAGCAAGTGATCCTCACGTATCGCCTTCTTTGTTACTACTCGTCCATGCTTAACTTGCCCGCAATTTTTTTACTCGAACCAACCGTCGTTTAATCCAAACGTACGCACGCACCCGGGTTGGTAACCACCACAGTAAACTTCAAGTCTAGCGGCCACGCTCCGAGGCGGACAAGGCAATTAGGGCTCAACTGACTCTCGTCGTCGCTGTCGTTGGTTCACATTGTTCATAGAGCAACTCCATCACGGTGACCCATTTGATCCGCGTGTGTCCGTTTGTGTCCGCGCGGACAAAAACCACATCCAGACGTAGCAACCATTTTATTTTGTGTTCGTTCGGACCTATTTCAGTCTCAAATTTATGCCATATTTAGGTCAGACGAATACAAAAACAGACGTTTTCTGTGTCTGCCTCGTCCGTCTGTGTCCGGGCCTGGCCCACGTGTCACCCACCCACCTCTCTCTCTCCTTATTTTATTCACTGGCCCACCACCCCTACCCTACATCTCTCATCCTGTTCTTCTTCTGCCACCGAGCCGCCGCCGACCACCTACCATCGACGACTCCCGCAAGACACCACCGAGCCGCCGCCGGCCAATTCTGTCGGCGTGCCCAAGGTGTACGACGGTGAGGAGCCGCTCCTGGTGCGGCTTCAACCCGCACCCGCCACGGGCGAGGACCGAGCTGCGGTGACTGTGGCTCCCTCGGGCGCCGCTCAAGGCCTCTAGCTGCTGGCCTCGGCGTTTGTAGCGCGTCTTCCTGGGATGGCAGTTGCGCGTGGCGACAGGCCGCTGCGTCCTCTCGTCCCCTGCATGCTCGCGCTGCCCCGCCGCGCCTGGCCTCGCCTCGCCTCGCCCAACCACGCCCGGCCTTGCGCTCGTCGCGCACGCCGTGCCACCCCCGCCGTGGGGTTCGAGCTCGCCCATTGACCTCCTTGCGCGCTACGAGCTCCCCTGCTTGCCACGTGTTCGAAGAAATGTCATGGCGCCATGGACAGTAAAAATGGGTTGGCTACCATTGGGCGCACCTGCCGACCCAATTAAAAAAGTGGACACGAACGGGTGGACGACCGACCCGGACAAACAAAAAAGGACAAAATTGACATCCTTTTGGGTCGGCCGGTCGGAGCTGCTCTTATGGCCATGGAGGCGGGATGGATCCCGGTCCTTATCGATGGGACATATCTTACTCCATTTTTAGTTAGAGTTTTCAATTTTAATAGAATTTATGTTCTACTCATGAAGGTGAGACGACGAAGGCTCCCTGAAAATTAAATAAGGTCTTTCTTGCCTTGTTCCCGTCCACGGTGCGTCTAGCGTTGTCGGCGGATGTGTGAAGGTGTGTCTTTGGCGCTTCTCACCAACTCGGCCGGGAGTGGTTTTTTATTGAACTGTTGGACCCTGTCTTCGTTCATGTGTTTCCACATTGGATCCTTCCTATCTAAACTTCTCTTCATCAACAACTGGTGTTGTTTTGGTGTGCCGGTACTTTGGGGCCCTAACATGATGACTTCTCTACTATCTATCACAACAATTCACTGAGGAAGGGGCAATAATGACGACTATCACTAGATGGTCTTCAAACTTGGATGTAATTATTTGTTACTTCCAGTATTCTCTGTGCTACCATGATAGATGATGATTAGATCGAAAGTCCCCCCCTCCCCCAGAAAAGTCTAGCGGCCATCACCCCACCCCCCTGCTCGTGGTGCCATAGAAGATAGATAAACAAAACAGATAGGGCGGAATAGGGGCGGCGGAGCATAGGATGGCCGAAATAGGGCGTGGCGGTGGCAGGGTGAATATTAAGATCAGGCGGTTGGGGCTCTCGCGGCAGCCGTTTAACGTCTGGTCGGCTGTTAGCGATGAACCAAATTTTACATCACTTTTAGCAATTTTTTAGTCGGGACAAAAAAAAATGATTGGTCGCCATGTAGATTTAGTGTTGTTGTTGGAGCTGCTCTTTGGCCTCCCAAACACAAAAAAACCGTTTTTTGTCACGACAACATTTTTTCATTTGATGTTTGAGATGCTCTTACAAAAAATCGACAAAAACCTAGATACGCATATCTTCAAAACAACACGAAACATGAAGATTCGGTAGCGGGGAGGAGCTTGGCGGGGACGACGATGAAACTAAATCAGACGACGTGCTAGTTCGGGGGCGGCGATGCGGTGCTCGAGGCCCGTGACTGGGTAAATACGACAGTTTGAAGCATGGTGGGATGACCGAAATTAGAGGAGATCTGGCGGTGACGCAAGCTCGGCGACGATGACCCCCCAAGTGGAGGGGTGGTGGTGGCTGTAATCGAAATTGGCCGGGGCAGTGGCGATGAAGACCCAAATACTTTTGGGTTTTTTTCTTCAGGTAATAAAGACCCAAATACACCAACCCTATGTATCTTTTTGGTCTGGCCCCCAAAAAAGTTTGGTCGTCAGTTATGTTATGTGGTATGGTCAAAATGATAAAAATATTCTGCTTTGTTTACTTTTCGGGTACTTTTTTGTCTGTCATTGGAAATGTGTGAGCTCATAATTTTTATTTTTAGTAACAAGAGCTCTCAAGAGAAAATTATTCCTCTTCGCTAAGAAAGGTGACTCTTAGGCGACAAGGGCTTCCTGCGTGTGTTGTCGCTCCAGTCTGCCTCACCGCCTATGGCCTTTGGGCCATGGAGACGCGTTGGACCTTGACCCTTGCTGGCGGGAGGACTCCTGCTCCGTTTATAGGTGTTTTTCTGAGATTGATTAAGGTTCGTGTTCTGCTCAGGCATGTGAGGCGGTGACTGCTCCTTGAAGATGGAACAAGGTTCTCCCCGCCTAGCCTCCTCCCCGGCGATGCGTCTAACGTCGTCGAAGTGCGTGTAGTGGTGGTGGTGTGTGTCTTCGACGGATCTCGTGGGATTCGGCTGGTGTTGGTCTTCGGTGGATCTTCGCGCACCAGATTATTACTTTTACTGCCCCAAGTAAAAATTAAAAGAATCACTCGAGCTAACCGTCACCTTTTTTTTCTTCGAGAAAACAGCGAACCGCTATCTAATCGAAACGTACGCCCGCACCCGGGTTTAGCAGTAACCGCCGGAGTAAACTTCAAGTCTTTAGCGGCCGCTTGGCCCCACCACGCACGCCCCTCCCTCGTCGTGATGCCGCCATAGATAAAACGGCCAGGCCCACCGCCCCCTTCCTCTCGTTTTCTCCGTTTCCTCCTCTCCTCTCCCCCCCTCGCTTCCCTTCCGCATCGGCGCCCTACCCTACCAAACCCAGTCCACCACCCCCCACTTCTCCCCTTTCCTTTCCAAATTCCATCCCAATTCCATCCAAAACCACCACCACTACCAAATCGTATACAATTCTCAGAGATTTGAATTCCCCTTAGCACCATTGCCATTATTATCTTCTCCGTCGGGAAGGAAGGAAGGAAGGAAGGAAGGAACTCGAACTCGAGGGTCGGCCTGCCTATTTGGGTGCCTTTTGTCGCCCACTGTTGGGTGCGCGTCTGAGCGTCTCCTCAATTCTCGTGCGGCGAGGCAAGTTTTCCCCCTCCCCCTCTCACCCCGAAATGGAACTCCCCTCCTTCCTTTTTACCCCTTTTATCTTCTCTCTCACTGTTCTTCACCCTCTTCTCGAGTGAAATCCGGCCGATTCGCGTCGCGGAATTTCGATCTGTTGCGTCCGGAGGTTCGATTGACGGTTCAACTGACTTGGATTTGTGGCGTGCGTGCAGGGATCTGCCCGTCTATGGTCGCCGGCGGGAGGGCGGTCCTGCGGCGGGCGAAGATGGGCGGCGACGACGACGACGAGTACGTCGTGGACGAGGACGAGGAGGAGGAGGTGGAGGAGGAGGATGACGTTGAGTACGCGGCGGCCGCGTGCTCCGACGAGGAGGAGGCCGAGGCGGAGCCCGAGGACGAATCTGACGCCGACTTCGACGGGGACGCGGAGGAGGAGGAGGACGACGACGAGGATTTCGAGATCGACAAGCCGCGGCACCGGCCGAGGCGCCCTCCCAGGCCTCCCCCCAGGCCCCGCGGGCGGGGCAGGAAGAAGGCCAAGTCGGACGACGACGACGATTCCGACGCCGATTCCGAGGAGGAGGAGGACGAGGACTTCGAGATCGACGCGCCGCGGCCCAGGCGGCGGCCGGCCAGGGCTCGCGGCCGGGGCCGGAAGCGGAGGCGGAGGCAGGAGTCGGAGCAGGAGGAATCCGATGCGGATTTCGAGGAGGAGTTGGAGGAGATCGAGACGCCGCGGCCCAAGCCTCGTCGACGGGCCAGGAAGGCCAAGCCGCGCGACGACGACGGCGACGACGACTCCGATGCGGATTTCGAGGAGGAGGAGGACGAGGATTTCGAGATCGACACGCCGCGGCCGAGGCGTGCGCCGACGGCTCGCTCCCGGGGCAGGTCGAGGAAGCAGGAAGAAGAGTCTGACGCGGAGTTGGATGGGGAGGACGAGGGCTTCGAGATCGAGACGCCGACGCCGAGGTGCGCGCCCACGGCTCGCTCCCGGGGCAGGGCGGGGAAGCAGGAAGACGAGTCTGACGAGGAGTTCAATGGGGAGGAGGATGGATTGGGCAACGAGGAGGTGGAGGTCGAGGCGCCATGGCCGAAACGCCCAGCCACGGTTCGGTTCCGGCGCAGAAGGGAGGAGCAAGAGATCGAGTCTGATGCAGATTTCAAAGGGGAGGAGGAAGAAGTGGAGAATGAGTTGGAGGTCGAGACCACACAGCCAGCCATGGACCCTTCCTGGGGTAGGAGTGAGGAGCAAGAGGATGAGTCTGATGCAGATTTCAAAGGGGGGGAGGAAGAACTAGAGAATGAGGAGTTGGAGGTCGAGACCCCACTGTCAGCCAACTTTCGCTCTGGTGGCAGGAATGTGAAGGAGGAGGATGAGCTTGATGCAGATTTCAATGTGGTTGAGGAGGAAGTTGAGGATCAGGAAGAGGATGACGAGCTGGAGATGGAGACGCCAGAGTCAGTCAAGTATCACTCCGGTGGCAGGAATGTCAAGGAGGATGAGCTTGATGCAGATTTCAATGTGTCTGAGGAGGAAGTTGAGGATCAGGAAGAGGATGAAGAGCTGGAGATCGAGACTCCAGAGTCAGTTAAGTATCGCTCTGGTGGCAGGAATGTGAAGGAGGAGGATGAGCTTGATGCAGATTTCAATGTGGCTGAGGAGGAAGTTGAGGATCAGGAAGAGGATGAAGAGCTGGAGATCGAGACGCCAGAGTCAGTCAAGTATCAGTCCGGTGGCAGGAATGTGAAGGAGGAGGATGAGCTTGATGCAGATTTCAATGGGGCGGTGGACGAAGTTGAGGATCAGGAAGAGGATGAGGAGTTGGAGACCGAGACGCTACAGCCGAGGAACCTGTCCGAGGCTCGTGGCAAGGGCAGGAAGGTGAAGTCAACACGCTCTAGCCGGCAGAGGCACGAGGATGATGATGATTACGAGGAAGAGATCGAGGATGAGGATGAAGACTTTGATCCGGAGGTGGACGAAGATGAGGAGGATGAGGAGGAAGATGTTGAAGAAGAAGATGATGATTTGGGGGATTATGCCCCAACTCGTGCCACAAATGTTAGACCTAGGAACCACTTGGCCAAGCGGAAGCCAGCGGCTGGGCGCCAACACCGTAAGAGGAAGAGTAGTTCCAAGGGAAAGACAAGGAATGGCACGTCAGCACGTCGGCGTAGGAGCAAGCGGCGGGTGGCTGACGACTATGAAGACGATGAGGAGGAAGAGGATGATGATGATTTTGTTGTCAAGGACGACGTGGAGGAAGAGGTCAATTACCGGCCAAGGAAGAAGGCCAAGGTTGGGAGGAAGACGAGGGAAGGTACTGCAGAGCCAGTTGCTGTGGGAGAAGCATGGCCATCAGTCGAATCTGACACATCAGAATTTGAGTTTGTGACATCTGACGAGGATCATGCTGAGAAGGAAACACCAGTTGCTGAGCCTGCGAGGATCAAGAGAAAGAAGGGTAGGAGGAAGAGGGGTTCTGAATCAGACTCGTCTTCAGACTCTGATTATGTCATATCGGAGGAGGAACTTAAGGATTTGGGGGTGCCTAGGCCCCAAGAGATCGTGCCACAGCTGCCTTCGCCCCCAGCACGAAGGACCATTGCTCCTAGGAGGGTAGACGAGAAGGGAAAAGAGCCAGAGGAGGCTTTGAAACAGATATGTGGTATCTGCCTCTCAGAGGAGCAGAGAGCTACAATACAGGGTGTGCTTAATTGCTGCTCACACTACTTCTGCTTCGCGTGCATCCTTGAGTGGTCAAAGGTGGAGTCGAGGTGTCCACTGTGTAAACGGCGTTTCAACACAATTACCAAGTCATCAGTGGCAGATCTAGGATTGGGGTTGAGGAATGCTCCTGTTAGGGTAGAAAAGCGCGATCAGGTAATGGTTTACTCTCCTGGTCACTATAAAATTACATATCCACAGGGTATAAAACCATTCTGCATTGCTTGCCCACTTAATATTTGAATTGGTTAGTCATTGAGATGAAATGCTCCTGTTAGGGTAGAAAAGCGCGATCAGGTAATGGTTTACTCTCCTGGTCACTATAAAATTACATATCCACAGGGTATAAAACCATTCTGCATTGCTTGCCCACTTAATATTTGAATTGGTTAGTCATTGAGATGAAATGCATTTATGTTCGAACTACCACTAAAAAAAAAGGGCAGCCCCAGTGCATGTAGCTCCCGCTTGCGCAGGGTCTGGGGAAGGGTCCGACCACTTTGGGTCTATTGTACGCAGCCTTTCCCTACATTTCTGTAAGAGGCTGTTTCCAGGACTTGAACCCGTGACCTCATGGTCACAAGGCAGCAGCTTTACCACTGCGCTAAGGCTCCCCTTCTCGAACTACCACTAAAATATATGAAAATCCTGTCCCCGTAGGAATGGAACATACATTTTGCTGTTACTTATTATAATAAGTGTGCTGTGTTGTTTCTAGTGACCATCCAAAATGTTGGTTAGTGGATTAAAAGTTTTAAGCAGATATGACACGGAAATTTACCAATTTAGGGATAACATATCCATTACATCCACTTTGCCATTCAAACTCAGGGTTCGATGATGTAAATTCATATTTCTGCAAGTAAGAGCTTTTCTTGTTGTATTCACAACCTTGATGTTGATGTAAATCTGTAGATGTTGAGGACTTTATAACCTTTTGAATTTTGGATTATGTTCCGCATGACAACATATATAAAACCTCTTAATTGTTAGGATGCTAACTGAAACTTGTGCACTGGTTAGCTTAAAAGTAATGTTAACAATAAACCGTGACAGTTTGCATGGTTGTCTCATTTGTTCTGTTTCTTCCTTGAACAGGTATACCAGCCCACTGAAGATGAAATGAGGCGATGGTTGGACCCATACGAAAATGTTGTATGTATAGAGTGCAATCAAGGCGGTGATGACAATCTCATGTTGCTATGTGATATATGTGATTCCTCTGCACATACTTTCTGTGTTGGTCTGGGAAGAGAAGTACCAGAAGGCAACTGGTACTGTGGTGGGTGTAGATCCAGTGTGGAAGGGCCTTCTCATGCACAAACACAGGATAGGGTGGTTCACCGTGGAGATAGTAACATGAACACCGCCGATAGCAGTTCTGGTTCGTTGGGCAGATCTACATCAAGTGGAGTGTTCCAGAGACCACCACCAATAAACGTTCAGCCTTCTTTGCAAGGATTTGATCTAAATCTCTCTCCAATAGAAACACCTGAGGAAGATAAGCGAGCCGAGTCACATCTCTCAGCTGAACCTGTATCAACTCCTACTGGGAGGCATGCAACTCTTGATAGAAGGCGTGCCTTGAACCGACGCATTCGTATTCTTCTATTTAGACCTAGGACTGCAACTAATGCTTGGCAGAATAGCATTCAGCAAGACAGAAGCGCACCAGCAACAGAACAAAATCAACGGAACGCCTGCACCTCTACAGATGTGAGCCCATCATGTTCCAGGGCTGATTTTATGCAGAGCCAGCAGAGTAGCTCACATTTTGTACAGTCTGCAAGTAATCTTAATCAATGCACTGATGAGGGTGGAAGCAATTTCCGAGAAGTTGCAAATGCCAAGGACCAGCTGATTCCTATTGTCAAGAAGAGCATCAAGCACATTTGTGCCCGGTCCCCATTGGGTACGTATAGCGGTCTGAGCAAACTGTTTTAATGTATCAATTTTTCGAGCACCCACAAGTTAACATTTGGGTGTAATAGTTTGATTTTATCCTTAGCATATTAGATTACCTAGAGATTGAGTAGCCTTGTATTTTCATATTTAAAATGGTTGTTAGAGAAAATTAATTCAGTTTATGCTAGGGCATCATCCCATTGTAGCAGTTGTGGTCCCAAAATAAATTATCTAAACTGGAAATGTCTCAGGTTTGTGGCTATTAGTAGCCTAAATAATAATTGCCTGTCCTTTTTATAGTCCTTTTTTCTGCTATGCTGTTGGCCATTGTACGCTGAACTAAATGCAAAGACAGCTGTGTTGGACTATATATGCAATCTTGCTAAAGCATGACTATTTAACTGGAACTAACCTCTCATCCTTTATGTTTCAGATCAATCCTCTTTCACGAATGTAGCACGGCGGGCGACACACACTATCTTAGCGTTGTCTGGTATTGCGCACAACAAGGATAGGGTTGTTTCTACACCTTTTCCTTTTCCTAGCCATTGTTGCCACGCCTGTGATGGCCGAGAGCCAGCGTTTCTCATGAGAACCATCTGCTCGTCATGCTTCAACTCATTCGTTGGTGATGTCGTCAGTCACATCGCTAATATGTTTTCTTGAAGTAGGTGGTCTTTTCAAGCTGGCATTTCTCTCTCTGCTGTCATCATTCTTTGAATTTATAGACACTTGGAAAGATTATACGGATACGAAGGTGTTAATGGATGTTGGATAGCTTGAAATATAGATCATTTCTAAATGATGCATTCTCTTTTGGAACTAACTTCTTAATTGACTTGTCATTAGCCATCCTGACAAGTTTCAAGGCTTCCAGCAAGCTGCTACAGTCTTCAATGATGATGCCCTCCAATGATCTTTTTTATTGCGAACTGTGTAACTTGCTTTTCCTTTCTCTCAGTATTATATGCTTTATCTCCAACAGAAGTGGAGCATCTTATATATCATGAGAGAAATCCGGAGGAGAAAAACTGAACATTAATATGTTGAGCATGCCACTATGAACATTAGAAATTGAGAATAGGATATAGGACCAAAGTTTGTATATACAAGCATATAACCACATGTGCGAGTCTGCTAGATCTGATGCACTGTTAAGAAAATCTCTGCATATCATTCCATTAGTGTTTGTTATACTTTGGAAGGAATAACCTTTCTTGGTAGGAATAGCTTGTGTCCTTTTCACTTGGTGTTCTCAGTTCGGTATCTTTCTTGTCTGCACTTGGTGAAGCCCCCTCTCATAACTGAAGCGAGGCGGTATTCGATTTATCGGATTTTGAGCTACCTGCCCTTTTCCCTTTTCTTGCTCTGATATTCCTCTTCCGAGTCTTCCTCTCGAGTCCTATATTCTTCTTCTAGGGTCCTATATATCTAAATTCAACAATTCCTGAACCCTTTTTATCTTTGTGTTCATCTGTACGGTTTGTGCAATTATGTTACCATCTTGCCCTTTTCCAACCGAAACATACTGTTACCTTTCGTGCAGATTAACCTATTGTTGATATGAGCTGTTTAACTCCCTAGGTCATGCAATCATTTAAGGGTTCATCTTCTCTCTTTTTCGTGGGATTTTATTAGTTCATTTTAGAACGAACGATTAGATTCCAGCAATCTC